>NC_138550.1:9733649-10198649 GCF_964273705.1 Natrix helvetica | reverse complement strand
ACATGACACCTTAGGGAGTTGCAGATTGGACACTGGGATGGGGTAATTGGAGGGAGGGGGCTGAGTAATCATTTGATATGTACTTGTTTGGGCCTTTGGGGCTCAGATCTTGCTTTTCTTTTGTTGCTATCTTTTCATAACCAGTAAAAGTATCTTTAATTCCACGAACAATGGAATCGGGAGTTTTCTTGTAGTTTAATGAAAGAAGGACTAGGGGAGACATGACAGCAGTCTTCCAATATCTCAGGGGTTGCCACAAAGAAGAGGGAGTCAAACTATTCTCCAAAGCACCTGAGGGTAGGACAAGAAGCAATGGGTGGAAACTAATCAAGGAGAGAAGCAACTTAGAACTGAGGAGAAATTTCCTGACAGTTAGACCAATTAATCAGTGGAACAGCTTGCCTCCAGAAGTTGTGAATGCCCCAACACTGGAAGTCTTTAAGAAGATGTTGGATAGCTATTTGTTTGAAACGGTATAGGGTTTCCTGCCTAGGCAGGGGGTTGGACTAGAAGACCTCTAAGGTCCCTTCCAACTCTACTATTGTATTGTATTGTATTCTTTCTTTGTTATTGATGGAGGCACGTCTGACAGGGGGCCTTATTTTAAAAATGTGTAAGCAATATACAGTTTAGACACGGCCCCAGTTTTCCCAATCAGGCAACCCCCCTTTTTCAAAGTAGGGGAAATGTTCATATCTTAGGAAAATACTACCCAGGAGAATAGATTCTCGTGGGAAGAATGCATTCAGCAAAGATAGTCCTTGGCTTACAACCACAATTGAGCCCAAAATTTCTGTTGTTAAGCAAGATGGTTGTTAAAGAGACGTGGTGGCGCAGTGGTTAGAGTGCAGTACTGCAGGCTACCTCTGCTGACTGCTGGCTGCTTGCAATTGGTCAGTTCAAATCTCACCAGGTTTCAAGGTTGACTCAGCCTTCCATCCTTCTGAGTTGGTAAAATGAGGAGCCAAACTGTTGGGGGAAAATAGGCTGACTCTGTAAACCTCTTAGAGAGGGCTGTAAAGCACTGTAAAGCAGTATATAAGTCTAGTTGCTACTACTAAGTGCTATTGCTAAATAAGTCTTGCTGGAGAAGAAAAATAAGAGACTTCTCAGAAACACTCTACTCCCTGAAGAAGCGTAACAGGTCAAAATAGGAACGATGGCAAAGTTAGAGATCAACAGGAACTAAATATTGAGAGCAGGTGTTAGCATTCCCCAGGAAGGCTTTGAAACCAATGCTTTCCATCAGGTGCCAGTTCCAAAAATAAACAATAGCATCCTTTGAAAGGAGAGAGGTATTCATGCCTCTATTTTCTCTCTGCTTTGGAATGAGAAGTTGGAGAAAAATTCCAAATCAAGCAAGAATAAAACAATTGGTTTCCAGTCCAGTTTAATTGCATATCTAATCGTTTGCAAATCCCACACACACACACCCCAAACTCACTTTCACCTCCACCAGCATTTTTTAAACAATGCAACAAATTCAATTAAAGGCTTATTTTCTAAATGCAGGCCGTAATACCACAAGGCATTTAATAAATGCACATCTGTTTGCAAATTCCAAATTTAAGCTGGGGTCATACATTGACGAGGAGGCCCGTGCAACTGTTGAAGACAAAGAATAACAGATAAACTCTGACGATAGCTGATGATCTGGGCCAACCCAGCATACATCTCTGGCTTTCCCCCTGTCCCATCAAGGTTACCATGACCTTGACCAGGGGCGGGGGTGGGTTGCTACAAGCATTAATACTGGTTCGTCACGCAAAAAGTTTTACGTGCGCATGCTCACTTTGCTCACACGCAGGTCAAACATGCGCTCCGCAGAACATAAGAAAGGGGGGGGGATTACATTTCTGCAATGGAGATACAATACAATACAATACAATACAATACAATACAATAATACAATACAATACAATACAATACAATACAATACAATACAATACAATACAATAGCAGATTTGGAAGGGACCTTGGAGGTCTTCTAGTCCAACCCCCTGCCTAGGCAGGAAACCCTATACCGTTTCAGACAAATGGCTATCCAACATCTTCTTAAAGACTTCCAGTGTTGGGGCATTGACAACTTCTGGAGGCAAGCTGTTCCCCTGATTAATTGTTCTAACAGTCAGGAAATTTCTCCTCAGTTCTAAGGTGATTCTCCCCTTGATTAGTTTCCACCCATTGCTTCTTGTTCTACCCTCAGGTGACTTGGAGAATAGTTTGACTCCCTCTTCTTTGTGGCAACCCCTGAGATATTGGAACACTGCTATCATGTCTCCCCTAGTCCTTCTTTCTCTTAAGCTAAACATACCCAGTTCCTGCAACCGTTCTTCATATGTTTTAGTCTCCAGTCCCCTAATCATCTTTGTTGCTCTTCTCTGCACTCTTTCTAGAGTCTCCACATCTTTTTTACATCGTGGCGACCAGAACTGGATGCAGTATTCCAAGTGTGGCCTTACCAAGGCCTTATAAAGTGGTATTAACACAGAATGTTCTGCTCATGCACAGAAGCAAAAATAAAGATGCCGCTGCTGATAATAGAACCGGTTCGGGTGCATGGTTACTACCTACTCAGCCGAACCAGTCCAAACCAGTCGGAACCAGTCAAACCAGTCCAAACCAGTAGGAACCCACCTCTGACCAGGGGTCGGCAACCTTAAACACTCAAAGAACCACAAAGATCCTAACCGGAAGTTCAATTCTGGAGCTGACCGGAAGTCCAGTTCCCCACCATTTTTCAGTGTATAATGTGGATTGGATTCCCCCCCCCCCTTGATTGAACCCTGCGGGGCAAGGGGCATCTACAGTCAGCAAGCTTTTATTTAGCCTTTGGGAAAGCTGGCCACAACCTCATCCTTCAACATCTGTAGAAGGAGAACACCCAGAAGAGCTGAATGAACTTATGTTAGTTCCAACTGCCATTCAAGATGGCTGCGCACATGGAGGAACCCTGTGGGGAAAGCGGACTCTATAGTCGGCCAGCCTTGTTACAAATTGGATTGAAATGTGAAAAGACTATGGCAAGACAATTGTATACGTCCTCATAAAATACCGGAGGAGGCAGCTAGGCCCCTGAGGGAGCTATGGACTACAGGAAGAAGGAGGAGGAGGAGAAAATGGAGGGACAGAAGGAGAAAGAGAGGATGTCATGCTGGCGCTCTTTTTAAGCTGATAGGAATTGAAGATTCCTACATGGGGCTGCCCTTGAAGAGCACCCAGAGGCTTCAGCTGGTCCAGAATGCGGCTGCGCGGGTTATCATGGGGGTACCTAGGTGTTCCCATGTTACACCTCTTTTAGGCAGCCTGCACTGGTTGCCAGTTGTTTTCCAGGTGTGATTCAAGGTATTAATTATGACCTTTAAAGCGCTCCATGGCTTAGGCCCAGGGTACCTGCGAGACCACCTACTGTCACCAGTAGCTTCCCACCATCCAGTGTGATCCCACAGGGTTGGCCTCCTCACTGTCGGCCAGACAGTGTCTGCTAGCGACCCCCAGGGGGAGAGCCTTCTCTGTGGGAGCGCCTTCCCTCTGGAATGAGCTGACCTCCGGTCTTTCCGAAGCGCCCTAAAAAGTTGCCTTTTCCAGCAAGCCGGCCTGGCCTGAACAAAATAAAATAAATGATTGATTTAATTGTTAATTTTAATCTAATTTTTAAAATGCTATTGTTCATATTAATTGGGTTTGCTTTTGGATACTCTATCTAATTTCCTTTTTAACTTTTGTAATATGTGTTTTTTTTTAATGTTGTACGCCGCCCTGAGTCCTTTGGGAGAAGGGCGGCATATAAATCCAATAAACAAACAAACAAACAAGATATATGTAGAACATCATCCCTGCAGTAATAATAAGGTTGCCCCCACCACCACCAAACATTCTTTCAAAAACCATGAAGACATTGTTTTGCCAGCAGGCCAGAGAGAGCCCAGGGTACTACGGAGCCCACCAAGTGGTCGGTCCGATTGTTATCATCAGGGGTATCATTATGCTTTGTCAACCATGAAAGACAGGGAAGGGCTTTTGACTATACAGGTAGTCCTCACTTAGTGTCATCTTGCTCAGCAACCATATGAAATTACAACAATGCTCAACAAGAAGACTTATGGCCGGTCCTTGAAGTTGTGGCTGTCTTAGTGTCCCCACAGTCACAGGATCATGACTGGGGAGCTTGGCAGCCGGCCCACAGTTTACAATGGTCACAGCTTCCCACAATCACATCATCACCCCTTGTGATCTTCACTGCTAGCTTCCAATAAGTCAAGTCAATGAGGAAACCAGCCACCACCTGATGTTGCGCTTAATGACTGCACATGATTCCTTAGCAACCCCAACCTGAACTGTCATTGTACACTGAAGATTGCGTTTAATTTCATTGTACAAGTTGGAATAGAAATACAGTAAACTAACGTAAACTAGAGTCTCTTCCTAGCGTGGCATCCTTTTTTCCTCTACCTGTCCTAACCCAAAGTCCTATCAATTGTGGAGCCAGCTGGCATCAGGGAGCCGCAGCAGAGGGATGAAAGAGTCACATGCGGCTCCTGAGCCGCAAGTGGCTGACCCCTGACCTTGACAAACTTGGTTTGTCTTTGCTTGGAAGCAACTCCATGTTCAGAATGAGTTTTCTTTGGGGAAATTGACTAAAAAAACCAACAGATTACCCGGGAGTGAATAACAGTGGGGAGGTGAGATTTCTTCAGCTAGACTTATAGCTGACATATCAGCCACAGCTGATAACAGATGTTTCAAGCTACTCAGGATATTAAGTCTGCAATAAATGTGGGATCCAAAAACATCCTTTAACAACGAACTTCATCTGCCAGGAATAAGGTGCAGCCTTTTTTTTTTTAATGTCTCTTCACAGTTTTTTTTTAAAGAACACTGACAGGAATATTATCCGATACGAGACACATTAAAGCAGAGTAGATTTACAGCCATCTATATATTTCTAGCAGACCCTGACAATATTTCAGGCTTGTCTGAGGCTAAATTTCAGTTTGGATCGCCAAGCATTTGCCGAGACTGATTGACACAAGAGAAGTAAGTTCTAATCGGCAATTTTTGCTGCGGGTGGAAATCAGCAATCAGCCGGTACCGCCATTCAAAAGGTTATCAACCTTCATATTACGAGCTGCATTATTGGCAAGCAGAAAATGAGCTTTATTAAAAATTAGTGTATTAACATTACAGTCCACATACCCAAGAATACAGATAGTCCTCGACTTGCAACAGTTCCTTTAGTGATTCTTTAAAGTTACAACGGTACTGAAAAATGTGAATGATGAGCGTTTTTCACAGTTACGATCTTCAAAATTCAGATGCTTGGCAACTGCTTCATATTTATGACCGTTGCTGTATCCCAAGGTCATCCGATCACCTTTTGTGACCTTCTGACAAGCACAGTAAATGGGGAAGCCAGTGGAGCTGGCAACAGATTCGAAATAGTGAGGAGGTTGGGGAGGAACATGGGCCAATCCTGGAGTCTGGGGAAGGCTCTGATGTGGGCTCTGCATTGGAGACAGAGAGGGGGCCAGAGCCGTATGCCAGTTATCAGCTGCCTTCAGAGTCAGACATCAGTGAGGCAGAAGAAAATCTGGAGCCTGTTCCCAGTGTGCGCATGCGCAGAATTGCCAGACGAAGGGAACAGCTAAAGAACAGGGGTCGACTTGGGGATAAGGCCACAGGTGGATGCTGAATGGCCCTTCCCAGAGGAAATAAAAGAGGAGCGAAAGGGGAGTGGAGTTTGCAGGAGACAATTCGTTCACTTCATTGGTTCGTGACTCTCCGAGACTCCTTGCCATGTTTTGCAGGTATCGGCCTGTCAGCTCTCCAAGGCAGATAAGGTCTGTGACTATAAATCCTCCCTTGAAGGACTTTGCTAGATGTGAATGAGCAGAATTCACAGTAAATTAATAAAAGGTTTTTTTGTCAGGGGAAGAAGTTCATGCTTCATGCTCTTGAGAAGCCTCGGTCAGAACATCCAGATTCACTTAACAACCAGGTTACTAACTTATCAACTGCAGTGATTCACTTAACAACTGAGTCAAGAAGGGTTGGAAAAAAGAAGGAGCAAAACTCATTTAAGGACGGTCTTGCTTAGGAATGGAAATTTGGCAATGAGGCAAAACTCACATAACAAATGTCTCACTGAACAACAGAGAGCGTCAGCTTAATTATGGTGGCAAGATGAGGACAACCTGTGTTTTGTTTTTAAGCAGGGTTTTAATTGTCTTTTAAAAAATGGATTCTTAGCCGACGTCAATATTAATTAGGTTGCTTTCTGGAGCATTAACTAACAAATCAATGCAGAATTCTGACTCGAGGCATAAATGATCAGACTCAGATTATCATATTTTGAACACATTATGCAAAGCCTTCGTTTGCTGGAGAAGTCTGTAATAACGGCAGCAATAAAAAGAAGAGACACCTAGCAATTGGGTGGATTGGCTCGATTACAGTGACAACGAATGCCCAAGACCTGAAGGAGCAATTGGAGACCAATTTTCCTGGAGGAAAATCTTTCTGTGGGATCCGTTAAGCGTTGGCATTAACTTAATGACGCATATTCAAGAAGAACCTTTGTGAATGCTCTAACACTGGAAGTTTTTAAGAAGATGTTGGATAACCATTTGTCTGTAGTGATGTAGGGTTTCCTGCCTAGGCAGGGGGTTGGACTAGAAGACCTCCAAGGTCCCTTCCAAGTCTGTTATTCTATTCTATTCTATATCTTATAGCAGTGAATCAACAGCAAAAGGTCTTCAAAAAGGTTAAGTACAATTCTCTTGATCTACTTAGTTAAAACAAATATTTAAAACAAATATTTATAGTTTATTTTCCATGTCTATTGGATTCCTCAAAGGATGCTTGAAAGAAGCTTGTTCTCCTAAGATTCTACTTGTTTTAGCACCTCAGCATTGTTAATATGCTATAAAGATTATTTTTCAAGCATTGGAATGTGCTTTTGAATTATATTTTAAAAAATGAAGAATGATGCATTATATGTTGCCTAGGGATGTAACTGAGAAGATAATTACTCAACAGCAAAGAGTTACTTCAGATTGACAATCTTGGATTGTAGAACATGTTTATTTTGTTTATAAATTGGTATTCTCTTGACAAAATGGAAAGACTGATGAATATTACTTGTATAGTCAAGGTTTAATGCTTTGCTTTAAAAATCTCAATATATTAATATACGATTCAGCCTGTCTAAAAACCTTTTGGAGGGCCCCAGCACTAATTAAGAAACAGTCAATTAAGTATTAATATCAACAATAAGGCAAGTTGTTCAAAAGCTTTGACTCTTTTACAATGCTACTACTGAGGGGGGGGGGGAGTATATATTTACCGCTATTGGGAAGTCATACAGATCTGGTGTTTATTAAATTGTTAATTTGTATAGGCTAATTAGTAGGACTTGAACTTAAATTGGAATATTGTGAGATATATTTCATAGGCTAATTAGTAGGAATATGTATCTTAAAATAAGATATTTTTATATGGATACAGTAAGTACTTTGCATAAATTGGCCTTAATTTGTTGAAAAGATAACAGGAAAAGAGAGTTGAAAGAGACCTTGGAGATCTTCTAGTCCCATGATGGTGAACCTATGGCATGCATGCCACAGGTGGCATGCAGAGCCCTCTGCAGGCACGCGAGGCGTCACCCTAGCTCAGCTTCACCATGCATGCGCCTCCCACCGGCCAGCTGATTTTGGAGTCTCTGCCATGCATGGGGTGCATGCACGGAGGTCGTGCAAGCATTCACGGCAGGTGGAGGCCCCCAGCGGCTCATTTTTGCTCCCAGAAGGCTTTGGTGGGGGCTATTAGGTCCAAAAAGGGGCACACGAGGCGGTGCGGGCCCCTGTGCCCTGTTTTAGCTCCCAGGAGGCTTTAGGGGGGCCTATTAGGCCCAAAACAGGGCACGGGAGGGCGGTGCAGGCCCATGTGCCCCGTTTGAGCTCCCAGGAGGCTTCAGGGGGGGCTATTAGGCCCAAAACAGGGCACGGGAGGGTGGTGCAGGCCCCTGTGCCCCTTTTCTGCTCCCAGGAGGCTTCAGAGGGACCTATTAGGTCCACAACAGGGCATGGGAGGGGGGTGCGGGCCCCTGTGCCCTGTTTTACCTCCCGGGAGACTTCAGGGGGGCCTATTAGTCCCAAAACAGGCCAAGGGAGGCGGTATGAGGCCCTGTGCCCTGTTTTAGCTCCCAGGAGGCTTCAGGGGGCCTATTAGGCCCAAAATGGGACACAGGAGGGTGGTGCGGGACCCTGTGCCCCGTTTTAGCTCCCAAGAGGCTTCAGGGGGGCCTATTAGGCCCAAAACGGGGCACGGGAGGGCGGTGTGGGTCCCTGTCCCCCGTTTTAGCTCCTAGGGGGCTGCAGCGATGCATAATTTGCATAGCTCTAATCCACCCTTGTTTTCTGTATTTGTACAGAAACTATAATTTTTATTTTAGAACTAGAGGTCTTTAAAAAAATGATACTCATCCTAGAGGTGTCGAATTCAGCTTTTGGCAGCAAAAATATAAAGTATTACGGAAGATGTTCTGCTGTCCAGGCAGTGCTCAATTTACAACCAGTTGCTTTGCAACTGTTCCAAGTCATAACAGACCTCCCCAGAGGTGCTTGGGATCCAGTTTCAAAATTCTGACAGCCACTTTGGTGACCACAATGTGAAAAAAAAGATGTTGAGATTCTAGAAAGGGTGCAGAGAAGAGCAACCAGGATGATTAGGGTACTGGAGGATAAAACATACGATGAACAGTTGCAGGACCTGGGCATGGCTAGTCTAGTGAAGAGGAGGACCAGGGGAGACATGATAGCAGTCTTCCAATATTTGAGGGGCTGCCACAGAGAGGAAGGGGTCAAGCAATTTTCCAAAGCACCTGAAGGCCAGAAAAGGAATAATGGATGGAGACTGAATAAGGAGAGAGTCAACCTGGAAATAAGGAGAAATTTTCTGACAGTGAGAGCAATCAACCAATGGAACAGAAGTTGTGGGAGCTTCATCACTGGAAGCTTTCAAGAAGAGACTGGACTGCCATCTATCAGTAATGGTGTAGGGTCTCCTGCTTGGGTAGGGGATTTGATGCCCGGCTGTCTATGGAAGATCATGTGGCAGCCGTGGCGAGGGGGGCGTTCCACCAGGTTCGCCTGGTGCGCCAATTGCGGCCCCTTTTGGACCGGGAGGCCTTGCGCACAGTCACTCACGCGCTGGTGACGTCTCGCCTGGACTACTGTAATGCTCTCTACATGGGGCTCCCCTTGAGGTGCACCCGGAGACTGCAGTTGGTCCAGAATGCAGCCGCGCGGGTAATTATGGGGAGATCGAGGTTCTCCCATATAACACCTATCCTGCGCGAGCTGCACTGGCTTCCTGTGGCCTACCGGGTGCGCTTCAAGGTGCTGGTTACCACCTTCAAAGCGCTCCATGGCACAGGGCCTAGTTACCTGCGGGATCGCGTCCTGCCCCATACATCCCTGCGACCCGTCCACTCACACAGAGAGGGACTACTCCGGGTGCCGTCCTCCAGAGAGTGCCAGAGGGCAGCGCCCAGGAGTAGGGCCTTCTCTGTAGTGGGCCCCACCCTTTGGAATGACCTCCCCCCAGACATCAGGACAACAACCGACCTTCGCTCCTTCCGTATGAAGCTGAAAACCTACCTGTTTCGACTAGCTGACCTGGCATAATACTACAACCTCTCCAGCCCAGGGCATTTTCAATTGGTAATTTTAGTTTTTAAGGGTTAATTTCACTGGGGTTTTAACTTTTTTAGGTATTGTAACTTATTTATTTATTCTTACCTCCTCTGTACGCTATATAATACTTTTGTACGTCGCCCCGAGTCCCTGTGGGGAGAGGGGGCGACTAATAAGTTCAAGTAATAAATAAATAAATAAATAAATTTGGACTGGATGACCTACAAGGTCCCTCCAGCTCTGTAAATCTGGTGTGGGTGCCCATCGCTGGAGGTATTTTAAGAAGAGATTGGACAACTGTTTGTCTGAAATGGGATAGGGTTTCCTGCCAGAGCAAGGGGTTGGACTAGAAGACCTTCAAATGTCCCTTCCCACTCTGTCGTTCTATTATTTTGCCCTCCCCCCGCCAGTCCCACGCCAATCACATTTTCAACGCTTCACAACTGACGTACATTTTTAAGCAGTTTGCAGCATCCTGCAATCAGGTGACCGCAATTTACATTTTCTACCAGAAACCAGCAATTGCTCCCCTTTTTCCTGCCCCAAAAGGCAAACCCATTGGGTATTGTGGATTCACTTTAAAACCACTGAATTCACTTAATGACCATGACATTCATTTAACAACCACTGCAAAAAAAATGTGTAAAATGGCCCCCTGCTGACCCATTGAACGACCAGCGTTTTGACTTCACGACTGTTCATTCCAGGGGCTCAATTTTAGCACCTGTAAAGCATTCAGCTTTGGGCTATTCCTGTTTCGTTGCAAATGTTGTAATTGAAAGTCAGATGGCTTTATTTCCTAGCAGCTCTTCGTGGGCCTCTGTCTTCATGTTTCAAAGCTGGCAACCTGTACCGAGGCTGAATCAGCAGGATTTCAGTGTTATTTAGGCCGTTTCATTTTTCATGGGGTTTCTGTGTAAATCAATGTCACAGTAATGATACTGAATAACATGGTATATTAGAAAGCAGCCCCTCTGCCTATAAGGGTATTTTTCATGGCTCTTAGGTTGCAGGGAGTTGATCCTTTATTTAGAATAACCCAGTGATGAAATCTAATTTTTTTTTACTACTGGTTCTGTGGGCGTGGCTTGGTGGGCGTGGCTTGGTGGGGACATGTGACTGGGTGGGCGTGGCTATGTAGTCATGTAACTGGGGGATCAAAAGACAGAAACTCACTTTAACAATGTCCTGCTGGAGTGGGGTTGGACTAGATGACCTCAAAGCCCCATCCAGCACTGGATTATCCTCTGAAACTGTATCTAGTGCCAGGTTTGTAGTTCTTCCTTCCTCTCCTTTTCCCCTCTCTCCATCCCTTTCTTTCTTTTTCTTTCTTTCTCTTTCTCTTTCTTTCTCCCTCCTTTCTCCCTTCTTTCTTTCTTTGCTTCCTTCCTTCCTTCTCTTTCTTTCTTTCTTTCTTTCTTTCTTTCTTTCTTTCTTTCTTTCTTTCTTTCTTTCTTTCTTTCTTTCTCAGCACCCCCACTCTCCATTTTTGGCCTAGCAGGCTTCAGGAAAGCTTTCTGGAAGCAAAAATGTACACACACACCCGCAGAAAAAGTTCCAAAGATCAGCTATACGACGTGCGATCGTCGGAACTTTTTAAAAAACCTTTTTTAGTATTTTTTACTACTGGTTCGGGCAAACCGGCCCGAACCGGTAGCATTTCACCCCTGGAATAACCAGGCAACACCTATTATATATTATTCTTCTTTCCATTTTGCAGCATCCTATTTTAGATAGACCCACCCAAGCATATTTACAAGCTCTGTTCACCACTCTGAAATCAATGGATGTCAAACGCCTGGAATATTTGCATCAGCACACTATAAAAAAAGATGCTGAGACTCTAGAAAAAGTGCAGAGAAGAGCAAACTGGATGATTAGGGGACTGGAAGCTAAAACCTATGAAGAACCGTTGCAAGAACTGGGCACGGCTAGTCTAGTGAAGAGAAGGACCAGGGGAGATATGATAGCAGTCTTCCAATATTTGAGGGGCTGCCACAGAGAGGAAAGGGTCAAGCGATTTTCCAAAGCACCTGAAGGCCAGAAAAGGAATAATGGATGGAAACTGACCAAGGAGAGATTCAAATAAGGAGAAATAAGGAGGAACTTTCTGACAATGAGAACAATCAACCAAGGGAACAGAAATTGTCTTCCGAAGTTGTGGGAGCTTCATCACTGGAAGCTTTCAAGAAGAGACTGGACTCCCATCTGTCAGTAATGGTGTAGGGTCCCCTGCTTGGACGGGGGATTGGACTAGATGACCTACAAGGCCCCTTCCAACTCTGTTAATCTGTAATCAAAATCACGCTGACCATATTATTGCAGCAGAGGCTTGGATCAAGGCTGCAAAAGGTATTACCTGCAGAAGTTAGATAAATGGATCTCCATGAAAAATAAAGACGAAGAGACTAAAGAAAGAGATGGTTTATTTTAACGGAAACTCTTTCCCTCGTTCCATATAAGAGGCTGGCAGGGTCAAATAAATTGAAATGTTTTTTCTTTCTCACTTTGTAGGATAACTATTTGCTTTTATTTAGTACTAACTGTTAACCTGGCATTGCCCAGGTATTTGTTTATCTCAATCCTGTATTAGACATTCACAAATGTTCGGACCAAACATAATTTATAATATTGGATTTTCCCCCTTCCCAGAGGAAGCCCCCTTGTGGAGTACTGCAAAGTTGTTACTATGGCAACTCCATTGTGCTGAACAGTACAAGCCATTTTAAGGCACAACAGGCTGTATCTTAACAGAACATTCCCCCCCCTCCCCGAGGGATGTTAGGTGTGTCTTGCCCTCACAGTATTTGTTTCCAAAGAGTAAGTCATCTGTGTACCAAGTTTGGTTGAAATTGCTCAAGGCGTTCCAGAGTTATGCTGGAACACACACAAACACACACACACCATGTTTGCTGATAAATAAATGAAGGGAGACTAGTATAGATCTATTTCAAGCTATTTAGCGCTCATCAGCTAGCCATACCCTTGCTGGGATTCGAATCTGGGCTGTTTTTACATATTAGGCAGTTGTATTAACCTCTAAGCCACAAGCTCTCCTCCCTTATCAGCTGAGCCAGGGGAGTAATTAAGTGTTTTTTTCCTTCTTCTTCTGAAAGGCGAAAGGGAAACAGTATGCTCCCTCCCATATTTGGGCACACCAAGTGCTTTGACAAAACAAACACACACACACACACAGAATTATTATTTGTATTTATTTATTAAACAAATTTAATAAATATGACGAGTCCTCCATCGTTTGGCAAATTTACATTTCAACCCTATACCATTTCAGAAAAATGTCTTTAAAACTTCCAGTGTTGAAGCATTCACAACTTCTGGAGGCCAGTTGTTCCAATGATTCTAAGTGTCAGGAAATAGCTTCTTAGGTCTAGGTTGCTTCTCTCCTTGATTTCTTCAGGCCTGAATAAACACATGACTTAGAGACAGAATTTGGACTCTGACTCTTTGTCCATGTCTTACCGCACCCACTTCCCTTCCTAACAGGGATGATTGGATGAGTCCTTCAAAACCACACAAAATAAAAGTTGCCGTTTCCCCAATCAGTGTCCTGAAATAATATTTCCCAGGCAGATTAATTTCTAAACCTGCAAACATATACTAACATTTTCTGGAATACACTCCCTGCGATTCTCTAGGACTTCTGAATTAAGTGATTTAGTTCCATCAGGTAGTCTTAAACATGCCTTAAACTTTGAAGCAAGTCCCAAAGAATCAATGGGTTGTATTCACAAATGTGAGTATTTTTTTTTTGTTTGCAGATATATAGTGTATACAATGTCACAACACTAATGAAGGTTAACTCCATCCCATTTTAGAGCCAAACACTGATTGATGGTTCCAGTAATATTGACTTGAAATAAACCTTCTTACTGTCTTAGCTTTCTGTTCATATTTCTAGTGCTTGACAATTACTGAAATGCACTTGGAGAATTCAGTAGAGTTGGGCAGATTAGAAAAAAAAATGCACTCCTATCTCTATGAAGGTCTGCAGAGAAAGTTAAAGCAAACTCCAAAATAGCATCACTAAAAATTAGACATTCTCTAACATCCTGAGAAAAAGAGATGCGGTGGCTTAGTGGCTAAGGTGCTGAGCATGTTGATCAGAAAGTTCGCCAGTTCAGCAGTTCAAATCCCCAGTGCCGCGTAATGGAGCGAGCGTTACTTGTCCCAGCTTCTGCCAACCTAGCAGTTCGAAAGCATGTAAAAAATGCAAGTAGAAAAATAGGGACCACCTTCGGTGGGAAGGTAACAGCGTTCCGTGCACCTTCGTTATTTAGTCATGAAGGCCACACCATGGAGACGTCTTCGGACAGCGCCGGCTCTTCGGCTTTGAAATGGAGATGAGCACCCTCCCCCCCTAGAGTCGGGAACGACTAGCACATATGTGCAAGGGGAACCTTTACCTTTAACATCCTGAGAATAAGGTAGAAGAAATAGAAGTTAGAACCGTCAGTGGAACAACTTGCTTCCAGAAGTTGTGAATGCTCCTCCAACACTGGAGATTTTTAAGAAGAGATTTATCTGAAATGTCATAGGGTTTCCTGCTTGAGCAGGGGGTTGGACTAGAAGACCTCCACGGTACCTTGCAAATCTGTTATTATTCTGTTATTCCATTATTCTTTTTCAGGGTAATCACACCTCTGAGAGGGAATGGTATTATTACTAATGCAGACCACCAAAGGGGCTGAATTTATATTTTTCTTTGTTTAGTATCTTCCAGCTCTGTTGGCTTTAATCCTTCTATCCTTTGTCCACAACCACATTTTGCAGTGGGGGATCAGGTTTTGAGATGCTCAGCCGACGTGGAGATTTTTCAAAGGTGTCCTTTGAATGGAAGGCCTTCTAGGAATCCTTTGTGAGTTTTGACAATGTGTATGTGGATACATCCCCACAAAGATGATCCAAATCATCTTCACATCTATGATACAGCAGAAAGGAAAGATGTCAAACAGTCTAACTTTGTAAGGCTCAGAGAGAAGTTTTAGACAGAGGTCTTAATTTAACTTTCTAACTTAGTCTAACTTGAACAATATACCTTTATCTACTGTATATGCCAAATTCAACGAAGGGAGGGAGGGAGGAAGAAGAAAGGGAGGGAGGAAGGAGGGAGGGAAGGAAGGAGGGAGCAATAAAAAAGAAAGAAGGGAGGAAGGAAGCAAGCAAGCAAGCAAGAAGGGAGGGAGGAAGAAAGAAAGAAAGGAGGGAGGGAGAGAGGGAGGGAAGGGGGAAAAAAGGAGGGAGAGAGGGAGGGAAGGGGAAAAGGAGGAAGGAAGGAAGGAAGAAGTGAGGGAGGGATGAAGAATGGAGGAAGAAGGAGGGAGGCAGGGAGGGAAGAAGGAAGAAAGAAAGAAAGGAAGGAAGGAAGGAAGGAAGGAAGGAAGGAGAGAAGGAAGGAGAGAAGGAAGGAGAGAAGGAAGGAAGGAAGGAAGGAAAGAAGGAAGGAAAGAAGGAAGGAAGGAGAGGGGGCGGGAGGGATAGAGGAAGAAAAAAGAAAGAAGAGAGGGAGGAAGAAAAGAGGGAGGGAGGGAGGAAGGAAGGAAGGAGAAGGGAGGGAGGGAGGAAGATTTAGTACATATCTCATATTCAGAACCTCTCATCACTTAGTGTTTTAAGCTTTCATCATATCCCAATCATGCTTTCATTCTTTTCTGTGTGTATATATATATATATATATATGGAATAAATGGGTACTGTATATATTGTATATGGATAAACCTACTACATGTATCTGCATAAGACACATTTCCAAAGAGAAACTCACCAAACAATACCATACATAGTAATCTTCAGGGTCACGGTTGTCTCAAATGTGCTTTTTTTCAAGAGGCAACTGGATTTTTTTTGCTTTTTTTTAAAAAAAATGTTTCGCTTCTCTTCCAAGAAGCTTCTTCAGTTCAGTTTTCAGTTTCAGTGTTCAGTGAAGATTGGTATCAGGCTACAAAAACTAAAAAGAAAAAGACATATTGAGGTTCTTCTAAACAATTACCTTTACTGTTTCCCACTTATAGAAAGAAATAGGCTACCTTGTCAGGGTGATGACGATTTAATAACTGACCAGTTGCTGTAAGGCTGTAAACTGAGATGATGATACGAGGATGAGTCAGCAGGGTTACTGCCACTTTAAGAAGCTGTATATATAAGGGAGACTATGTGAGGGAGTCTTTCTCTCCTCGTGTATCTCTCTCCTAGTGTTCTATCTCCATTGTGTACAGTTGAAGATTGATTGATTGCCTGGTATTTGCCTAACACTTGCATGTATGTATATAGGTCTTGTATATAAACCACTGTTTGAAAGACCAAACCTCTGCATACTGTATTTGGCTCCTGGGTTGTCTCAAAATAATAGTCAAGCTGTGCGCACTCTGACATACTTACACTATTAAACATATACTCCAAGAACTATTAGGCAGGAGCTCTCTTCACTCTCTTTCTCCCATACAAATCATCTAAACTTCCTCTGCTCCTCTGGAATACACTCCCTCCTTCCTGGGAATCCAGATTACATTCCATTACAGTGAGGATCTCTTATCTTGGGAATAAATTGCCAGGACAATAATATATTTGTGTTTACATGTCATTAACTAGGAGATACAGGGAGTGTACCGATACATGTTGAGGAAGCAAGCTTTTTTTTTAAAATTGCATGTTTACTGTTTTGATGTAATGCTATTAATTTAATCCTCTTACCCTTTATCTTACAAATTGCAAGTATGTCCTTATTGAAAGTCATTGTGTGGGGGATGGGAAGTCTGTTCTTTTTTTTTGAAGCCTTGGCAGCTTCACACAGAGAGTTGTGGAATGAGACAATAGCCCCATCAGCTCTGGAAAAAAAAACGCCAAAATTGCTGAAGAACACAATCCCTCAATTGCTGAAGTATTGATGCTAATGACAGTCATTCACTGTGTCAGTTTCACAATCAACAGACAACCGTTGATCAGTTACTCTGTCAGAGTGACAATTGTGGGATCAGATTATGACACAATCAAGTTTCATTTAACCCGATGTTAGTCCATTGAATGTTTAAGGGTTGGTCAAAACTCGAGCTGGTGAGTCAGACAAATGTTGAAAAGGGATTCCCTTACTCATAACCTTGTTGATAACATGATAAACCTTCAAGAGCCTTTGTTGGTCAGTAATTTTTATGGCAGCTGAATGGAATCCTCAACCTTGCACAATGGTGAAAAAAGTAAGGTTCTACATTTAGGCAAGGAAAACCAAATGCACAGGTGCAGCATAGGTGGTACCTCGCTTAATAGTAGTAACTGTGAGAGAGGGATCTTGGAGTCCTAGTGGACAACCATTTAAATATGAGCCAGCCGTGTGTAGCAGTTGCCAAAAAAAGCCAACACAGTTCTAGGCTACATAAACAGAGGGATAGAATCAAGATCACGGGAAGTGTTAATACCACTTTATAATGCCTTGGTAAGGCCACACTTGGAATACTGCATTCAATTTTGGTCACCACGATGTACAAAAGATGTGGAGATTCTAGAAAGAGTGCAGAGAAGAGGAACAAAGAGGATTAGGGGACTGGAGACTAAAACATATGAAGAACGGTTGCAGGAACTGGGTATGTCTAGTTTAAGAGAAAGAAGGACTAGGGGAGACATGATAGCAGTGTTCCAATATCTCAGGGATTGCCACAAAGAAGAGGGAGTCAAGCTATTCTCCAAAGTCCCGAAAACAGGAAAAGAAGCAATGGATGGAAACTAATCAAAGAAAGAAGCAACCTAGATCTAAGGAGAAATTTATTGATAGTTAGAACAATTAATCAGTGGAACAACTTGCCTCCAGAAGTTGTGAATGCTCCAACACTCGAGGTTTTTAAGAAGAGATTGGACAACTGTTTGTCTGAAATGGTATAGGGTTTTCTGCCTGAGCAGGGCGTTGGGCTAGAAGACCTCCAAGGTCCCTTCCAACTCTATTCTAGATGACCGAGAATCTCCATAGACCTATGATTTGAAAGCTTTGAATGGTAAAATAGAAATTTACTTCTAAATTTATTATATAAAATATAATTATTTATATATTGTATAAATAATCCATGTATGTAATTTTATTGTATTTTATTTATACAATTCAATAATACATTATTATATGTTATTATATAATATATCTATTTCCCTGCTTGCCTTTGCAGCCCAAGATTCTAGGGAGTCTCTCTTTTAAGATGTTTGCCATGTCCTCAATCCATTTGAGGACTCCGCTGCTTCTTATCCATGCTTGCCAGCCTTCCCATCTCCCAAAGAAATTCCCACATGCCATTGGCCGTCTTCCCATCTCCCTCTTTGCCAGTCTTCCCAGCTTCCAAAGAAATTCCCACATGCCATTCACAAGCAAGGACAATTTGACAATGGACTCAAATCGCTTTCTCAGATCCTTGTCTGCATTTTTCTTGCAAAGCATCTGTTTTGTCTTCTACAGATTGGAGTGAAGAGTGAAGGAAGGTGGGAGGAATAATTCCCTTTCATTTCAGTCCTGAAGATGCGTTGGAGCAGTGAGCGAAGGGCATTTCTGCTGACGGTGCTACTGAATCTGATTATCATGCCAGCCTCATCACATTAACGTTCCGCTTGAACCTCTGCCAAGCTGCAATTCCATAAAAGGGCATTTCATCTTTTCTCGCTAGAATCATCCAAATACTAAAGATTTTATTCCCTTCAGAACAAAAAAAAAATAATCTGTACAGTTGCCTCGCTGGCTTTATCTGTACAGCATAGATAAAAAGTCTGTAAGACTGAAGGATGCTCAACTTTGAGGAAGCTAAGACTTTCACAGATTCTTTTTTTTAAAAAAAAACAATTGATTTACTTCAATGTGCTCTTGGCAGTATGTTCCATGTAAGCATTATTATTTGGTTTGACCCAGATTCAGTTGCTGCTTCTGAAGTTCCACAGTCAGTTCCAGAAAAGTTCTCTCTGTTTCTAAAAAGAGCAAGCATTCTTCACGACAAGTAGACGAAAATGGTGAAATTTATTCATTTTATGTAACACTAGCTGATAACTTGGCATTGCCCGGGTATTTATTTATAGAGGGGGAAATGTCCAAGCCAAACGTAATTTCTAATGTTGGATTTTCCCCCTTACCAGAGGGAGCCTCTTTGTGGCGTACTGTGAAGCCATTACCATGGCAACTCCACTGCACTACACAGTAGAAGCCATTTTACAGCAGTATATTAGAAGCCATTTTAAGGCACAACAGGCTGTATCTTAACAGAACACACACCCCATGGGGTTTTAGTGGTGTCTTACTCCCACAATATTTTTCTCCAGAGGGTAAGTCATCGGTGAACTAAGTCTGGTTGAAATTGCTCCAGGCATTCTAGAGTTATGCTGGAACACACACACACACACACATACACCACACACACAGACAGATATAGATATAGGTACATGTACATGTACATGTATGTTAGATTGGCTAATGGATAGGCACATACAGGCTTAACGGTAACAACAGCTCTTTATTAAGTACAACAAGTGAGAACAATCCAGGGAAGGTTGAGTCTGACAGCAGCCCTTTTATAGGGAGCTGTCAGACGCTTCGACCAACAGCAAGCCGGCCTGGCCTGTTAATTTTAATTTTAACTTATTTTAAATGTATTGTTTTTTTTAAATTCGGTTTGCTTTTTTGGATATGGATTTAATCTTTTTTAACTTTTGGGATGTGTGTTTTTTAATGTTGTACGCCGCCCTGAGTCCTTTTGGAGAAGGGCGGCATATAAATCCAAATAAACCAAACCAAACCAATAGGATTAAACCTCTGTTCCCGCTAGAATAGAGGACCTTGGTGGAAACCACTGAAGTTAGAGCAAGTATCTAACAATGTACATATACATATACATATACATATACATATACATATACATATACATAGATTGAGAATGATAAGCTTTAATAATTTGGTCTAATGATTTAGTGGATCAGGTTAAACAATATCGAATTATCTTTGGTTAGCTTTTTCAGGTAGACCAGACAGAACGTGGTGTACAATCAAGCCTACAATTAAAAGAAATCTTAAATCACTTTTAAAAGCAATTTAGACAAACACCTTTGAGATAGTAGATCTGTGTGCAATGTTTATTTATCCAAGATCCAAGAAAAACGTATTTGTCCAAGAATATTGGATCTGTAAGCTAAATACTCTACAGGTAAGGGCATATACCAATATTCACTCTATAGATTAAAAACTGTACAAACCTTTGTCCCAAATGTGCTTTCTTCAAGAAGCAATTGGATTTTCTTGTTTGTTTGTTTTATTTTGATGATGTTTTGCTTCTCATCCAAGAAGCTTCTTCATCTCTGACTGGATGGTGTGGAATGGAAGGATTTATATTCCTTGCAGACAGCTGATCATTTGCATCCTTTTAGAGAGTTGTTGAGGCCACTTGGAGGTTTATCTGTGTCCTCAGGGTCACCCGAGTCATTGAAAAATTGGAGCTGTGCTTTCTGGGGAATGTTTTTCTGCCTTGTGTCCCTTCACTGTTGGAGATGAATCTGTGTTGACAATAAAGTTATTCTAAAGTCTTCTAAAGTTGTCTACATCTCAAGCTGAAGCACAGATTGTTTCTGTAATCTGCAATTTTCCTGGAAATCCATTCCTAATCCTGCACCTTTCAAAGGGTGTTCATGCCAAAGTGCATAGCTAAATGTCTATGGAGATTCTCAGTCATCCAGGTCCTTGTTGTCCCAAAAGTGCTTGATCCCCATCAGTGAAGGGATACAGGACAGAAAAACATCCTGCAGAAAGCACTGCTCCAACTTCTCAATGACACAGATGATCCCGAGGACACAGATAAACCTCCAGGTGGCCTCAACGACTCTCTAAAAAGAATGCAAATGATCAGCCATCTGCAAGAAACATAAATCCCTCCATTCTAGCTGAAGAAGCTTCTTGGATGAGAAGTGAAACGTCTTCAAAGAAAAACAAGAAAGACCAGTTGCCTCTTGAAAAAGCACCTTTGGGACAACCTTGACCTGGAAGGTTGGAAATCCCCATAGACGTCTACAGACTTTTGTGCTTTTATGGGGAGAATATGTATCAAAATAAAGCATGTCTACTGAGAAGGCACCATGTCAGTGGGAAGGTCAGCAATTCTTTTTTTCATGATTTTGCCATTGTATTGGCATCCTTCAGGCTCAAAAGACAGTGGTATCATGCGCTGGAAAGAGGTCAAAGCTGGAGTGCCCTCTCCAGAGCACGAGCCCTAGGTAGATTAATATGGAGGATAAACTGTTACCCAAGCAGCAGATTCCCCACTCTCCACATCGCTGAAATAGTCCAATGGAACGGCAGAGCCAATACAATTGCTTCCATCTGCATTGCAGGAGTTACCAGAACGGGGTTGTACACAGTCACGAACTGCTTCCGGGACTCTGGATTTTGCCTCGAGGTTGACTCCAGAAGCCTTTTCCAGTAGTGGATACAGCCAGAAGGAAGTGGAGGTTTGTAATCAGAGTTTCCTTTCTCCTGGAAGATGGTTCTGCTGCTTTATCTGCCTTTGGGCCATAGAGCCCTCTTCAGCCTTCAAAACGATTGACTGTCTTCTCCTGTAACCCTGGAAAAGGGATCCTTATGAGGTGCTACCAGCCAAGCCACCAAGGTTTTTTAAGGAGGTGTTACTCCTCCATCACTCACCCTTTGTCCTGGTTTGTGACAGGCAGAGCCTGGCTTTCCAAACGTTGGGCCCAGGATGGCGGGTTTATGATTTTGCCATAGTTCTAAAGAATATTACTCTAGTTCCCTGTTTGATGCCAAGAAGCAAATCTGTGTTTTTTAATTTAAATCCCTACCTGATCTATACGTAAGTGTGTTTCATGAAAGTCTATCTTTATTGCTACCCTTCCAGGAGAAAGCAGACACCACATTGCAGAGTTGAAAGAAACTTCAGGGATTAAGAAATTGAGTTACACCCATCCTGAATTAGTCTACAGCCTTACAGCTTTCAATACTCCAAAGTGAACTAAGATAAGAATAACCTGGGATGAGATTGTTTGGAACCTGCCGTTGATTTCCTGCATCTTGTTGGGCTGATCTTCAGCCTGCAATGGTGTCAGCCGCTGGAGATCAAAGCAAAGCACATCAGATGTTGAGTGAAAACTAGGACCATCTAGACCATGTGAATGCTTCCTTCTTCAAACGAAAGAGAGGATAGTCAGTGGTAGTTATTCATGGAATCCAAGGTTTGATTTGGTCTAGTGGTTAAGGCACCAGACTAGAAAGTGGGAAACTCTGAGTTCTAGTTCCACCTTAGACACAAAAGCCAGCTTGATGACCTTGGACAATCATTCTTCCCCCCCACACTCCAACCCACCTCATGGGATTATTGTGTGGAAAAAATAGGAGGAGGAAGGCGTGTTGGATATGTTCACCGCCTTGACTTATTTGTAAAAATAATAAAGATAGAATAAACATAAATACCATATTTTTCGTACTATAAGATGCACCAAGATTTCAAAGAGGTAAGTAAGAAAAAAAAAGGATTTTTGTGTCTTCCCAGGCCCCCAGGAGTACTCTGCAGGCTTCAGCAGTGCTGGGGGAAGGCAAAAAGGGGTGGAAAATGGGCCATTTTTCACAAAAACAGGGGCATTTTTGCCTTCCCCCAGCCCTAATGAAGCCTGCAGAATGCAATAAATTTATTTGTAACCAATTGACATGCTCTCTGGAAGATGTAATGAAGAATGTTTTTGTGTGTTTTTTTTATTTAATTAAAACAATAATAAATAAATAAATAAATAAACAAACAAACAAACAAACAAACAAACAAATAAATAAATAAATAAATAAATAAATAAATAAATAAATAAATAAATAAATAATAAGCCTGCAGAATGCTTCTGGGAGCTGGGAGAAGGCAAAAATGCCTCAGGTTTTGTGAAAAAATGCCCCATTTTCCACAAAAATGGAATGAGGGGGTGGGGTTTTAGGAGACCAAAAATGGCTGCATTTGGTGTATAAGATGCACCAACATTTCGACGCTCTTTTAGTGGAGGGAAAGGTGCATCTTTTACTCCGGAAAATACGGTAAATAGGAATTTCCCATTTTCAGAACCAATGTTTTGTTAAATATCAAAGGAACCCAATAGCTTGGATCTTTCCATGAGCTGAAGGGCTTTTGGTCCGTCCAGAAAGAATCAACAAAATTGAACAGAGATACTTGGACTGGGGAAAATGAGACTTCCAAGACTACAGATGCAAGAAAAAAAAAAGCTTAGATGAGAGAGCACCTTGAGTCACTAGAGGAAATGTATAGATTTAAATGCAGATCACCATCATTTTCTTTATCACAGATGTAATGTGAAAATCACAGGGAAACGTTTTCAACTATGATCTACGATGATGAATAAAATGCTCTGGCTTATTTCTTAGAAGACCGCATCCGTTTAGAAAGAAAATTACACATTATAGTTAATAGCATGTCCTTCCAGGAAACCATTTGGAAAAACGCTCATTTTGTTCAAGAATGCACTTCAGTTCTGTAATCCTTGGTCATAGGTTTTACGACTGTCCTGGCAATGATTGGCAGCCTCCATTACAGTCGTTACTTGAGGACTATCTGTATTCAGGTTTACAGGGTAAATGCAAATGTATCTTGGGACTATGATTACTAAGAATTAAGGCAACTGATGCTAATTGATGAGCTGCAGTGGCGCAGATGGTTAGAGAGCAGTACTGCAGGCTGCTTCTGCTGATCCCTGGCTGCCAGCAATTTGGCAGTTCGAATCTCACCAGGCTCAAGGTTGACTCAGAGTGGATAAAATGAGGACCAAGATTGTTGGGGGCAATAGGCTGACTCTGTAAATTGCTTAGAGAGGGCTGTAAAGTACTGTGAAGCGGTATATAAATCTGAGTGCCATTGCTACTTGGTTGGTTGCTAGGAAATGTTTTGTGAATCAGAATTAGTAGGGCCAACACACACCATCAGAACCTTGATCCTTAGCCCTGAGAGGAAACATGCTTACTAGTCTTTAGAGTTTGGAAATCAAGTTGTTGAGCTGCGGTGGTTAGACGGCAGTATTGCAGGCTACTTCTGCTGACTGACCACTGCCTGCAATTTAGTAGTTCAAATCTCACCAGGCTCAAGGTTGATTCAGTCTTCCATCCTTCCACGCTCAGTAAAATGAGGACCCAGATTGTTGGGGGCAATACGTTGGCTCTGTAAACTGCTTAGAGAAGGCCGGAAAGCACTGTAAAGCAGTATACAAGTCCTACTGGTATGACCATGCAAGCCGCGATATTGCCTGTAACACCTTATGGAAGTAGCCATCGGACTTTGAAGAAGTAAGATAAGAAGGGCATTAGCACCTTTAAACTTTGGTGTTGGAGAAGACACCCTAGAAACCCTGGGATAGCCAAATATTTTTTTAAAAAAATTGAGCCAACCAATGGAACATCAAACAAATCAACCTGGAGTTCTTACTCAAAGCACAATTGATGAGCCTCAAATTATCCTATTTTGGACATATTATGAGACGAATGCAGGCAATGCCACAGCTTGCATGATCATAGCAGCAGCACTTAGACTATCTGAAGAAGGCTCTAATGTAGGGAAAGGTAGAAGAAAAGTTAAGAAGAGGATATGGGTGTGGTTACAGTAGTGATGGGTGCAATGTTGGAAGACCTAAAAGCCCAAGCGAGGGGGAGATCATCATGGATAAAATCTATCTATGTGGTCACCAGGAATCAAAATCAACTTGATGGCACACAATCAACTGAGGGAATGCATATCTAGATCTGAGAATGGCAAGTTAATCTAAATTTTCAAGATGGTTAAGGAACTTGTAGAAGTTATCTTTTAGTCCAATATGCATGCTTGATAGTAGAAAGGGATATGAGTGGTGCGGTGGCCTAGAGGTGGACCTCTCGCCTCACAATCAGGAGGTTGTGAGTTCGATCCTAGGTAGAGGCAGATATTTCTCCCTCTGGGCACAATGAGAATATATCTGCTGAAACAATCTCCACACTGGCAGCAGGAAAAGCATCCGGCCATTAAAACATGTTGCTAGCTCCCTTCGGTAGTCCAGACTCCACTCTGCAAGGGATTACAGGGTCTTTAAAAGATGATAGTAGAAAGGGATCCGGAGATACAGATAAGTTACGTCCCAAAATATAGAGATTTTCAATCCTCCGGGTCATAGTTATATCAGCGTTGAAGATAGCATCCAAAATTAAATTAGAGTCCAAGGCAACGTGCTGCTCACAGTTCCAATTTATTAAGAGAGCCATCTGGCACATCTGGGGAAACCCCGAATCTGAAGCTTCTCAGTTTTCCCCACCCAAGTTAAAGTTCATGATTTTGCCCCCACACCCACAAGTCCATCACATGGTCCAATCTTCCACTGCCGTGCTGGCAGTTCCACCCATCCAGTTCCGGTCAGGTGCAGAGGTGCAGAGACAAAGGATGACCTTGGCTTTCTAGAAAGAATTTTGTTATGGCTACATAGCATCTAACTCTGTACAATCCCCTCTCCCATTTTCCCACAATAGAAAAATGCATAGTAGAATAATACAAAGTATGGCAGGCCAAAAATCCAACAGGAACATGGCTGCAGGCCTGACAGGTTGCCTCAAAAGTGTTTTTCTCAAAGTCAACTGGACTTGGGTTTTTTTTTCCCCCCTTGAAAATGTTTCTCTTCTCATCCAAGAAGCTTCTTCAAGAATGGAAGAAGCTACTTGGAAGAGAAGCAAAATGTTTTCAAAGAAAAAAATAAAGGCAGTCCAGTTTCCTTTTGACAAAGCACCTTTGGGATGTGCCAAAATGTTATTTAATAGAAAGGTTTATTCTGCAGGTTTATTTTACCACTGACTTGATTCAGGCTATTCTACTCTTTATGCTTGTAGTATTACTATTATTTTAAATAACATTCCTTCTTTCCAGAATGCCTGTTTTTCCCCCCAAAGGTCTAATTGAGGTGAGTTTAATCAGCTCAGCTCAGCTTCTTATCACATAATTTGTTTTAAATAGAATTTTTGTGCAAATTAGGATTCGGAAGAGACACAGCAAGAATTCTGACTTGCTTCTCAGTTTCAAATATTTAATTTGCTATTAGGTTCAGTGGTGTACCTTGGACAGGTAGCCCAGAAGACAGGGAGTTGAGTCAAGACATTCTTGACTTTTTCTAGGCAACTGAACAGAAACAAGCCAACATAAAAATGAGCTCAGAAAGATCAAAATCCAGCCAGGGCCATGGAAACTGAATAGGAGAATTGGGATCAGAGGCTGTCTTTCAGCTCTATCTTTCTCAGCTGTATATTCTTTGATCTCTAAAAAGAAGACAAGATGTACCCTGTTTTTCCAAAAATAAGACCTTCCCAGATAATAAGCCCAATCGGGCTTTTGAGCACATGGGCTAAAATAAGCCCTCCCCTAAAATATTTAAATGCGCAGCCAGTCCCGGCTATTTCGGCTGGGTGGGAGGGGGGAACATGTCCCAAATCCACCCGCCATCCACATGGAATGGCCTCACGGAGGCCGCTCCCGCAAATCCTAGCTACTGCACCCCTTCTCTTAGTGGTGGCTGCAAAGAGTGGGAGGCCCAGTGTCAGGGTGGAAATTCAGCCCTGTTCCCCTCCTGGGGTAATTGTACTTAATGAGGGATGAACCGTGGTTTTTCCTTGAAGTATACTTCATAATTAAGAAAAATAAACCTGAGATATATTCTAAGAAACACATTTTATTGTAAAGAAAATGAAAACAAAACTTACTAGCTAATGATTACATTTTGGCAGCATTCCTGTCTACCTTCTTGGCAGGCGAACAAAGAAGCAATAATATGGGAAAGAATGTGGACATGCGTAGTGAGCTTAGTGATAAGAGTCAGATCAGTCTACCGTATGTCTTAGAGTTTAAGCACAGCTGGCAAACAAAAAAAACGCAGTGACACCCAGTGACTCTAGGGCTGGCAAGAGTGTGCCAGAAATAGAGACAGGACTTCCGGCCCTCTCTGGATCAGCTGATCTGCGGGTCGAGGTTAAGGGCCTCCTGCATCTCAAAAATTATAAGACCTCCCCGGAAATAAGGCCATGCACTTATTTTGGGGGATAAAAAAAATAAGACCCTGACTTATTTTCAGGGAAACACCTTATTTATTTATCCATTTATAACAAATAATTCAAGACCAGCAAACATACCTAATATTCGTTTTTGCTCCTATTTTCCCCACAACAACCACTTCATGAGGTGAGTTGGGCAGAGAAAGGGTGACTGGCCCAAGGTCACCTACCTGGCTTTCATGGCTATGGTGGAACTAGAATTCACGGTCACCCACTCCTACTTATGAGATGGTCAAGGGTCAAGCTTTGGTGTACAGTACAGTTTTTCATCGGTCAGTTGTACCTCCTAGGCTTCCTAATTTTGAATTAAAATCTCAAAGAAGTCAACATGGTTTGTGAGCCTCCACGACAGTTAGGAGAACACATGATGTCCCGACATTATCATAATCTTTTGATGCCTAGAATCATGGTGAAAGTCTTCTACATTAGGAATCTTGATAGCTAATGTAGAAAGTTAGCTCTCCTAGAAAAGTGAAATATTTTAGGAAATATTAAAAAGGTAGAATATTACACTTCTTAAGGGAGACAGAAACTCAGAGCTTCAGCTCCCTGCCCCCTGCAGATATTTGGTGCCCATTGAGAAGGACTGGGCCAGCCTAGCTACAAGACAAAAGCCCTTCAGCTCCAGGGTAATGGGATTAAGACATGATCCTCCAGGACATAATAGGATTAAGCAGCAGGGCTCACTGTATTGCAAACCTCTTAAGGACATTACATCAACCCAGGCTCCAAGCAAAGTTACCTCAGACAAACGCCTAGGATGGGAGTCTGACAGCAAACAATAGAATACATGCTCTTGCCATAGGAACAGGACGCTCAAATTCAAAGCCTACAGAGGATATAAATAGCCCTCACTTTCCACTCCAGTGGTGGGTTCCTACCAGTTTGGACCGGTCGGCCGAACTGGTAGTGGTTTGGAGGCCTGGGTCGCTGGAACCAGCAGCAACCCAAGCCTGCCATGCCCCTAAACTGGTTCTCCGGGTGGCATCATATGTGCTGCCATGTTGTTTTTTGTTTCTGCGCATATGCAGAGCAATTTTTATTGCATTGTGCATGCCCACATGTGTGCACAGTGTTAGGGATGTAACCCTAGGCTTGGTTTGGCAATGTATATAAGCTATGATTACTTTACTGTTACTTTAAATGCTAGAGGGATGTAATTGGCTTGTTACCTCATGCAGCCATAAAAGGCAGCCAGAATGGCTGTTGGATCTCTGTTTTGTTAGAAGCTGGTTGATGTATATTGAGGTATTGTGGTTTGCTATTGTTTAGCTATACTTTGTGTGTTAGACTGACTATTTGATAACTGAATTAATGAACCGTGCATGACTTGGACTGTTAACCGGACTCTGAATACCTCTATATTTCTACATAGTAAACTACTATATTTTTATACTATTCAGTGTCTCTGTATGCTGGTTTGTGCGTGTTATTCCATATCACTCTCATTATGCTTCTCTGCATACTCGCTCTCCTAACAGGAAGCTTAATTACTTAACACACAGCACACCCACAAGCGAACTGGCAGTAGTGACTGGGTCGTAAAATGGGAAAAATTCTCACTTATTAATTGTGTTGTTTAGCAACTGAAATGTTAGGCTTAATTTTAGTCTCTGAGCTTGGTTGTTTTCTTGCAGACGTTTCACTACCCAAACTAGGTAATATCATCAGCGCACTGATGGCGTTGCTTAGAATACAATAGAATAGAACAGAATAGAATTCTTTATTGGCCAAATGTGATTGGACACACACGGAAGTTGTCTTTGGTGCAGATTCTCTCCGTGTACATAAAAAGACAAGTTACATTCATCAAGAATCATAAGGTACAACACTTAATGATAGTCATAGGGTACAAATAAGCAACCAGGAAACAATCGATATCAATATAAATTGTAAGGATACAAGCAACAAAGTTACACATACAGTCATGTGTGGGAGGAGATGGGCGATAGGAACGATGAGAAGACTAATAGTAATAGTAATGCAGCCTTAGTGAATGGTTTGACAGTGGTGAGGGAATTATTTGTTTAGCAGAGTGATGGCGTTTGGGAAAAAACCATCCCTGTGTCTAGTTGTCTTGGTGTGCAATGCTCTATAGCATCATTTTGAGGGTAGGAGTTGAAACAATTTATGTCCAGGATGCGAGGGGTCTGTAAATATTTTCACGGCCCTCTTTTTGACTCGTGCAGTTCCTCAATGGAAGGCAGGTTGGCAGTAACTTTTTTTTCTGATTATCCTCTGAAGTCCGTGTCTGTCTTGTTGGGTTGCAGAACCAAACCAGACAGTTATGGAGGTGCAGATGAGAGACTCAATAATTCCTCTGTAGAACAGAATCAGCAGCTCCTTGGGCAGTTTGAGCTTCCTGAGTTGGCACAGGAAGAACATTCTTTGTTGTGCTTTTTTGATGACATTTTTTGATATTAGGTGTCCATTTTAGGTCTTGCGATATGATAGAACCTAGAAATTTGGTCTCTACTAGGGGTGAGTTCCTGTACCAGTTGATACTGGTTCACTTCGTGTGTTCTTTGCGTAGGGGCATGTGGGCAGGGCCGACTGATCACCGGAACTACTGGTTTGTGTGAATCGGTCCAAACCAGCTGAATTCCCCCCCCCCCCCCCGGTTGTAAGTCAAGGACTATCTGTACAGGTAGTACTCCACTTATAATTTCAAATGAGACAAACAATTCCATTCCTAAGCAAAATAGTCCTTAGGTGAGTTTTGCTCCTTTTTTTTTTACAATCCTTCTTGCCACATTAAGTGAATCGCTGCAGGTCGTAACTGTGAAAAATGGTCAGAAGTCACTTTTTTCAACGCCGTTGTAACTTTGAATTGTACCTAAATGAACTGTGGTAAGTCAAGGACTACCTGTCAATGTTTCATTTAGCAAACAGACGTTATAAGTCAAGGACTTGCTTATACTCAACCTGATTAAAGTAGAACAAAGAGAAACTTTACTTTCCTCTGATATGGGCATTTTCAAGCTTCAAAGAGAAATCTGCTTTCGTGCTTACAGTTGAGAAGTTATTCCAAACGTACTTAGGCCTCACTTGTATCCCTATATTTTGATCCTTTTGCATTCCAAAGACAAACAGGCTTTGATTAGCTTTCATAATTAGAAGCAGAATGGGGCTTCCCTGTTGCACGTCTTTCGGATCAATATGGCGAGCAGCGTATAAATCCGTAGAAAAAGCTCGACGTTTTATTGGATAACCTTGCAAGAATCACTTCTTGTGATTTCAAAATTACACTTCTCACGATATCTGGCTTTGTGCAGCCATATCACACCTCTGGCTCATGTTCCGTTTGCAATCAGTTGCTTCTCCAAGACCCTTTCCCTAAGCTAAAATTGCTCCAAACCTGATTGCAGAAAATATGACTTCAGCAACAAAATGGTCAATGCCTGGAATGCACTACCTGACTCTGTTGTTACATCCTCAAACCAGGAGTGAAATTCAGCAGGTTCTTACATATTCTAGAGAACCAGTAGCGGAAATTTTGAGTAGTTCAGAGAACCAGCAAAAGCCACCGCTGGCTGACCCTAGAGTGGGATGGGAATAGGTATTTTTCAGTATCCTTCCCCTGGAGTGGGATGGGAATAGGAATTTTGCAGTATCCTTCCCGTGGAGTGGGGTGGGAATGGGGATTTTGCAGTATCCTTCCCCTGGAGTGGGATGGGAATAGAGATTTTGCAGTATCCTTCCCCTGGAGTGGGGTGGGAATAGAAATTTTGCAGTATCCTTCCCCTGGAGTGGGGTGGGAATAGGAATTTTGCAGTATCCTTCCCCTGGAGTGGGATGGGAATAGGAATTTTGCAGTATCCTTCCCCTGGAGTAGGGTGGGAATGGAGATTTTGCAGTATCCTTCCCCTGGAGTGGGGTGGGAATGGGGAGTTTGCAGTATCCTTCTCCTGGAGTGGGGTGGGAATGGGGATTTTGCAGTATCCTTCCCCTGGAGTGGGGTGGGAATGGGGATTTTGCAGTATCCTTCCCCTGGAGTGGGGTGGGAACAGAGATTTTGCAGTATCCTTCTCCTGGAGTGGGGAGGGAATGGGGAATTTGCAGTATCCTTCCCCCAGCGTGGCGTGGGAATGGAGATTTTGCAGTATCCTTCCCCTGCCATGCCCACCAAGCCACACCCACAGAACCGGTAGTAAAAAATATTGATTTTCACCACTGCCTCAAACCCTCATAACTTTAACCTTAAACTGTCTAGCATGGACCTCACCCCTTTCCTAAGAGGTCCATAAAGGGGACGTGCATAAGCGCACTGTGTGCCTATCATCGCTGTCCTATTGTCTCCATTTATTCGTGCCCATTTCCTGTGCTCCTGCCCATGTTTATACTTATACCTGTTATCTTGTACATGCTTGACAAACTAAAGAAATAAATAAGGCATCACCATCAAGTCAGGCATTTCTGAATGTATAATTGAGCATTTGATTTGGTTTGTTTCTGTATCCTAAGTGAAGGACTTTGCATTTATCTCTGCTGTTTTATTTTATTTTATTTTATTTACGAGTCACGGTGGCGCAGTGGTTAGAGTGCAGTACTGCAGGCTACTTCTGTTTGTTTTGTTTGTTTTATTGGATTTATATGCCACCCTTCTCCCAAAGGACTCAGGGCGGCGTACAACATTGAAAAACACACATCCCAAAAGTTAAAAAGAAATTAGATACATATCCAAAAAACAAACCCAATTAATAGGACAATAACATTTAAAAAAATGAGATAAAATTAACATTAACAGGCCAGGCCGGCTTGCTGGAAAAGCCAACTTTTTAGGGCGCGTCGGAAGGACTGGAGGTCGGGGATTATGCGAAGCTCCGGGGGCAGCTCATTCCAGAGAGAAGGCGCTCCCACAGAGAAGGCTCTCCCCCTGGGGGTCACCAGCCGACACTGCCTGGCCGACGGCACCCTGAGGAGGCCAACTCTGTGGGATTGTACTGGACGGTGGGAGGCTACTGGTGGCAGTAGGTGGTCTCACACGTACCCTGGGCCTAAGCCATGGAGCGCTTTAAAGGTCATAATTCTGCTTCTGCTGACAGTTGGCTGCCTGCAACTTGGCAGTTCGAATCTCACCAGGCTCAAGGTTGACTCAGCCTTCCATCCTTCCGAGGTGGGTAAAATGAGGACCCAGATTGTTGGGGGCAAAAGGCTGGCTCTGTAAACTGCTTAGAGAGCACTGTGAAGCACTGTAAAGCAATATATAATTCTAGGTGCTGTTGCGATTTAGAAAATTTATATTGCCGCCTATTCGCAAATGGCGACTCAAGGCGGCTTCCACGAATATAAAAAAATAAAACTAATAGAAGAAAGTAATCAAGTAATAAATTAATAATATAATAGCCCCACCACCCCCACCCTGGTGACAACATATCACACAAGCCATTTAATGGGTTCCTAGTATGATTTGATTGCTTACTTGTACCCTGTGACTATCATTAAGTATTGTACCTTATGATTCGTGACAAATGCATCTTTTCTTTTTCGTACACTGAGAGCATATGCACCAAAGACAAATTCCTTGTGTGTCCAATCAAACTTGGCCAATAAAGAATTCTATTCTATTCTATTCTATTCTATTCTATTCTATTCTATTCTATTCTATTCTATTCTATTCCATTCCATTCCATTCCATTCCATTCCATTCCATTCCATTCCATTCCATTCCATTCTATTCTATTCTATTCCATTCCATTTCATTCCATTCCATTCTATTAAAGAGGGACTAGAACTCACAGTCTCTCGGTGATTGGCCCAAAGTCAACCAGATGGCTTGTATGGCTTAGACTGGACTAGAATTCACAAGCTGCCACTTTCTAGCCTGGTTTTCTTAACCATTAGATCGAACTGGTTCAATCTCTCTCTATATATCTGTGGATGGCTTATAGGTCGGAGTGCCAATTTTTGTTTCTGATTTAACCAACTGCTGTGTGTGCCTTGTTATGCCAACACTGCATTTCTTCAGTTCTGCTCTCTAATCAAGAGTCTCTATCCCTGAACAAGTTCTTGTTCAATTTCAAGAGTGAGCAACCCTACCTGCAGCTGGATGTCGAAGAAAATATAGTTCCTGGTGGGAAATAGCATTGTCAATCAGTCTCCCATAACTCAATGTCACACTGAGAATACTCTAATCAGTTTCCTGGGGGTTCCTAAAATAGTCCTTTGTTCAATCTTTCCCACAGCAGGATCTCCCCCTATAAATAAGAGGACTAGAATATTAGCCATGCAGTTGAAAGAGTTTTCTGTTTTCCTTGAGAATCAGGTCATAGTTTGAGATAGTCCAAGGAGCTCAGAGCAGCGTGATAATCTGATCTCCAACGCCTTTGGTGTTCTTTTTTTTCTTTTCTTCATCTTCTCCTTTGTCTCCTCCTTTGCAGATAAATCAATGTTTGTGCAATCAACTCATGTCCTCTATTCATTTCCAGGGCACTGACAGTGACTTCGCTGCCTCTGTGTGAAATCCCCCAGGGATGACCTAGAAACGGTTATCTGTAAATGGCTCTGAGATAATTTAATCTTCATGCTGTGTTAGTTTGGAGCAGGTAGTGTCAAGTGAGAAAGTTGATTCATCGGGAAGTTGCCTCGTTGTGTTCCCTTTATATTATGCAGTTACGACATGCAGTTAAGGACAAATGGGCAGGATCAAGCAAGGGGCAAAAGGTGGGTAGCTTTAAGATGTGTGGACTTCAACTCCCAGAATTCCCCACCTAGTGTGTTGGCTGGGGGAGTTCTGGGAGTTGAAGTCCATACATCTTAAAGTTGACATGTTGGAAACAGTCAACTACTGGTTTACTACTGTTCAGTAGCATTCAACGTTGACACTACTGAAACAGTTTGGCCACTGGAGGGCTTCCACCCTTAGTAATTATCTTAATTGCAGGGGTGTCCAAACTTGGGAACTTTAAGACTTGTGGCCTTCAACTCCCAGAATTCCCCAGCCAGCCATGCTGGCTGGGGAATTCTGGGAGTTGAAGTCCACAAGTCTTAAAGTTCCCAAGTTTGGACACCCCTGTCTTAATTGGCTCAATTTAAATGTTACATTTTAAAAGCCGGCAGTGAAAATAGTTTCTACTGACCTGAGTTGGTTCTAAATTAAGTCCTTGTATTTCAGTGGGATTTTTTTTTCATTAGACTTTTTTTATTCTGCCTTTATTATTTTTATAAGTGACTCAAGGCAATCAACATGTGTAATAGTCCTTCCTTTTCCCATTTTACAACAACAATAACAACAACCCTGTGAGGTGGGTTGAGCTTAATGTCTGGCCCTAAGTGACTCATCTGGCATGCCTAAGTTAGGACTAGAACTCACTATCTCCTGCTGATTGGCCTAGAGCCAACCAGCTTTCATGCCTTTGGTGGGACTAGAACCCGCCATCTCCTGGTGATTGGCCCACAGTCGCCCAACCAGCTTTCATGCCGATGGTGGGACTAGAACTCACAGTCTTCTGGTTTCTAGGCCAGTACCTTAACCACTTGTTCTGACTTAGGCTTCCCAAGAGCATGAAGCAAATTCCTGATCCAGACAAAAAACACTTTTATTAAGTTACTGTGAATTCTGCTCATTCACATCCAGCAAAGTCTTTCAAGGGAGGATTCATTGTCACACACCTTTATCAGGCTTGGAGAGCTGACAGGCCGATATCTGCAAAACTTGGCAAGGAGTCTCGGAAAGCAATTAAGTGAACAAATTGTCTCCTGCAAACTCCACTCCCCTTTTGCTCCTCTTTTATTTCCTCTGGAAAGGGCCATTCATCGTCCACCTCTGGCCTTACTCCCAAATCGACCTCTCTTCTTTAGCTGTATCCTTCATCTGGCAACTCTGTGCATACACACACTGGGAACAGGCTCCAGTTGTTCATCTGCCTCACTGATGTCTGACTCTGAAGGCAGCTGATAACTGGCATATGGCTCTGACCTCATCTCTGCCTCTGACACAAAGCCCTCATCAGAGCCTTCCCCGGCTCTAAGACTGGTCCATTCCCCCCCCCCCCCAACCTCCTCACTGTCCAAGTCTGCTGCCAGCTCCGTTGGCTACTGGTGGGCCATAACACCACTACACAAAACTGGCTCTTCAATATGTACAGATAATGCAGAAATTATTCATAGGCTAACCTATCCCAGATTAGGCAGAAATCTATTTTACTTGCCCATGTTTTCATAATGAAAAAGAAGCACTTGCTTTGTTCAACATATTGTAATGTTTTGCCACATGTAAAAAGAAAAAAAAACTTTGGAAAAGGATAGCCAATGTGATCAAGTATTTTTACTATCTGCAAAGAAATGCAGAACACGGGCATTTCTTTTTCGTTACGTTAACGGAAAACACTTCCGTGAACAAGTTTCCTATTTTATCTGTATTGCTGTACAGGCTATATACACGGTTGTATAGGAAGTGCCAAAAAAATAATTTTGAGAATGAGCAGGCTAGAGAAATCTGGGATTTACACTGTTTTCTGCATTCTGCTGTTAACACCCCTTTCCATTCAAAATGCTCGTGTAATTGGTGTTAAAAGGCACGTGGTCATTCACAGAGCTTTCAAGACGTGAATGCATGCCTAGAGCAAGGATGATTTATAACCTGACATACATAGAATGCTATCCAAGATTGATATTCTATAGATTTGCCATACTAAGGCCTTCGTGGAAAACCTGGAGCAAATTTTCTTCATTATAGCCACGTCCCCAGCAAATACGTTGCAAATTTTTGATAGCTTAAATGGGGAAATTACTAGCTGAATGAGTTCTTATTAAAGAGTTTTACATGGAAAATTACTTTAGCAACATTGAACCAAATCCTTCTGAGGTCATTCTTCCCAAATTTATCTCCTTTGATCATCGCCCAGACGTTTATCTAAGACTATAATTCTATCAGAGAATTTGCCGAGTCCTGGTTTTGATGCACTGTGAAGACCCAAAACCTGTTTATCCCCTCAATAAACTACGATTCCTTAAAAGCATTCTTACCACATGGGGGCTCTGAAAATAAAATAAAAACTAAAGCATCTGCAAGGTCTCATCGTTAAACATTTATTACATTTCATTTTTCCATGCAATTCTACTTGAATGAAATCATTTCCATCCTGGGCTTGCAATATCCTTTAATACATCTTTGGTTTGCCATTTTTTTTATCGCAATGAATAAAATAAAATAAAAAAACAACCAAGGGAAGGCAATGAGGATGAAGTATATTCATAAGCATAAACCAAATTAAGCATCGCATTTCGGTACATGGGATTAGATTTGATAACAACCACATTTAATTTGTCAGAGGACCATGATAAATTGTTTGGAGCAGTTGATATTTCAATCACTGACCCTGACTATACCCAGGATGGTTTTATAATAATTTCCCCTTTGCTTGCAAGGAAACTAATAACTTTCCTATTTCCACTGATTTATGCAAAATATTGGTAATATGATCTTCTTTGCCTTTCGAAACAACCAAGTAAAGTCTAAAATTCTTTTCTCCATTTTGCTAATGTCTAAACATTTACAGTGGAACATTTAAAAGTAATCATAAGATGTCTGGTTATTTATTCTCCAAAGAGAAATATCAACTCATTTCAACACAAACTCGCCTTAACACTGTTAATATAAGCTTTACCAAACGTTTCTTGTGAATTTCTTCATGAAGCTGTATATGTTACCTACAAAGGCACGCGGTGGCTCAGTGGCTAAGATGCTGAGCTTGTTAATCAGAAAGGTGAGCAGTTCAGCTGTTTGAATTCCTAGCACCGTGTAATGGAATGTCTCCCGTTACTTGTCCCAGCTTCTGGCAACCCAGCAGATTGAAAGCACATAAAAAATACAAGTAGAAAAATAGGGACCACCTTTGGTGGGAAGGTAACAGCGTTCCGTACGCCTTCAAGGTTTAGTCATGCCGGCCACATGACCCCGGAGATGTCTTTGGACCAATGACGTGAGGTGAGGTTTATGACTGGTGAGGCACTGACACAGTGCTGGGTTTCAAATATTTTTAGACTTGTGGACTTCAACTCCCAGAATTCCACAGCCAGGTATGCTCAGTTCCAATTTAAAGCGACAGCATTTGTTTTTCTCCTTTGCTCCTTCTTTCTTTTTCTTTTTCTTCTCCTTCCCCTCCTTCCTCCCTCTCTCCCTTCCTCCCCCTCTCTCAAACACACACACACACACACACACACACACACACACAGAAGTTGGATTGGACTATCTCTCCTACCCCTTCCCTCTCTCACTCACTCTCAAACAAACCCACACACACACAAAAGTTGGATTGGATATCTTTTCCAGTGGCTTGAAAGCAGCTCCTCTGCCATCCCCCCCCTCCCCATTCCCCTGCAGCCTTTCCCAAACACCTCCACCATTGCAAATGCAGCCTGCTGTCTGGGTGGGAAATGCCTGGAACACAATAAAGCCCACCCACCACCTCCTGCTGGCAGGCTGGGGTGAGAGGAGAGGCGGAGAAGCCGGAGGGGAGCCGAGCCGAGCCTTCCAAAAGAAAGAGGCTGGGGGGAAGTGTGTGTACTACAGCATGGCTCTTTGCCTGGCTTCCTGCCTCCTCCTGTGGTCTCCTCAGTGCTCGCTTGTGCTCTCCCTCCCCAAGTGTAGTTTGATTGCAGGTGGAGCCACGTTGCCTTTTCAAACTTGTAATCAGTGAAGCTGGGCTAGATTTTTATATAGTTTTATCCAGCTGTGTGTGTGAGAGAGAGAAATGAATGGGGACCTGGGGAGGAAGTCACTACACTTGGGGAGGGAGACCACCAGTGAGGTTAAGCAGAGTCATCCACGGTGAGGCAGCAACTAGCTCAGCTTTTTCCTTTTACTTTTTTTTTCATAATGAGAGTGGTGAGGCTGTGCCTCACTTGCCTCACCTGACTGCACGTCACTGCTTTGGACAGTGCTGGCTCTTTGGCTTTGAAACGGAGATGAGCACCATTCCCTACAGCTGGGAACGACTAGCACATATGTGCGAGGGGAACCTTTACCTATGCTACCTAGACTAAGGAGTTGTTATATTATTTTTGCAGTATTATTCTAGGTTTTAATGTTTTTTTTAAAAAAATGATGGTAGCATCTTTATGTTTCTTATTGACAATCTGAAAGTAACATGAAATTGATATTAATGATATTAATGTATTATAATTGTCATACATAATTTTTATATTTAGATCAATCAGACCAGGAAATGGTCTTCACAAATTCCTGCAGTTTTGCTGCCATGAACTCAAAAATGGTTTCCCATTGTCCACTTCCTAAAGCAGAGAGAGAAGGATTAGCCCAAGGTCACCCACTTACAGTAGCTTTCTACTTAAGGCTAAGACTATTCAAAACTACAAGTGCCAAACAAACCATGTGACTTGCGGTATGACCCTTGTTTGTACCCTATTAAGTGTTCTACCTTATGACTCTTGATGAATGTATCTTGTCTTTTTATGTACACTGAGAGCATCTGCACCAAAGACAAATTCTTGTGTGTCCAATCACACTTGGCCAATAAAGAATTATATTCTGTTCTGTTCTGTTCTGTTTTATTCTATTCTATTCTATTCTATTCTATTCTATTCTATTCTATTCTATTCCATTCCATTCCATTCCATTCCATCCGAAAAGAACTTTCTATCTGTCCTTTTTCCTATGTCCTTCCCAACATGGCTCATTTCTAGTCCTCATTGCCTCTGCAACTGTCCCCAACTTCCTTTTGTAGCATGGCAATGTCAAAAACAAACAAACAAACAATGACAGGAGAACATCTGAAGGTCAGACAAGGGATAATGGATGGAAACTGACCAAGGAGAGATTCAACCTAGAAATAAGGAGATATTTTCTGACAGTGAAAACAATCAACCAATAGAACAGAAGTTGTGGGAGCTTCATCACTAGAAGCTTTCAAGAAGAGTCTGGACTGCCATTTGTCAGAAATGGTTTAGGGCCTCCTGCCTGAGCGGGTTGTGTGTGTGGACTAGATGACCTACAAAGTCCCTTCCAACTCTGTTAATCTGTTAAACATCAAACTGCATTGAGTATCAAATTCAATGAATTCTGAAGGAATTGATTACTGAGATACTTACTCTCTTTTCTGGGATCTTGAGCAGGACATAAGTGCAAGCAGAGCTTAAAATGCACCCAGCATCATTATGAGCTTGTATGCTTCTCCCATGGGGATGGATGGGGAGAAGACTCCTAGAATATTTTCCCAACAGACATGGGTAGATCTGGCTTATTTATTTTTTTAACTTTGTCTTTTTTTGTTGGCTTCTCCCCCTTGGCCACATTTGGCCCATTCTGTTCAATTGTACAAAAAGAATCATGCTGGTGGCAAGAGAGACAAACATTCAAGTTTTCTTTCCTTAATTTCTTTCCAAGATTTTGTTTGATGGGAAAAAATAAAAAAAAGACACTCATGTTTAACTTGGAATGCTCCAGAAGTGTTTCTTTTTTTATAATTAAAATTCTTTTCCATCATTAAAACTCAGCAGGACCTGAGCTACTGCTGTGAAATAAATGAGTTTTGGATTGATTGAGTCCTGTTTCTTAAGGGTGAAGAGCATCCTAGAGACGTTTTACAGAACAGAAATGGAGGGAACACTCAATTCTTAGCTTTTGGGCTTGGCCAACGCAATTAATGTTGCTAAGCAAGATGATCTCACGCTTGGATCCAAGAAGTGCTCAGATCAAGAGTTTTCATTAGAGTTGCCTAGGAATATGCAAGCTGTCAAAATTCTCACACAACAGCCAGAAAGAAGCTACTTCAGGCCATGTCTTGATTTGCCAATGTTGTATTCCAGTTCCTGGTATTTTAATTTAATTCTTTCTATAGACTGATTACAAACGAGTGAGGCTAGGAATGAATGAATTTCTTTGTTATGCTTTGAACAACAAGTAAACCTGATGATGATGTTGTTGTTTTCCATCAGTCTGCCTTCTGGAGTTGTTAAAAATCCACAAGTCAAAACTGTATTTTTTTTAATGCATCGCATAGAAATAGAATCATGACTCACAGAACCAAAAGTGTGGACATTTTGAATGATATCGGACATTTGAGTCCATCCCCAATTCGCTGATATCTAATTCTGTATCATCTGCAAAGTTGGGGGGAAAGTCAGTTTAAAAAAATGTTGAAGAGCACAAGATCCAACGATGGAAGCTTGGGGCACCTCACCTCCATTCAACACTTTTTGAATACAATTTTCAATATTTATTTGTTATTTATTTATTTTGTTTTATTTTAAAACTGTCTATCTCCCATACAGAGATAGAGCAAGCGAGCGAGCGAGCTAGCTAGATACATAGATGATAGGTAGATAGATAGATAGATAGATAGATAGATAGATAGATAGATAGATAGATAGATAGACAGACAGACAGACAGACAGACAGACAGACAGACAGACAGACAGACAGGATGGAGAGAGGGAGAGATGATAGACAGACAGACAGACAGACAGACAGACAAGCTGCATGGTAGTCTAGTGGTAAATATGCTCGCCTCCCATTCAGAAGGTTAAGGGTTCAATCCTAGGTAATGGCAGATATGTCTCTCCTAGGGTACAAAGAAAAATTTTCTGCTGTGAACTCTGAGTAGGTGTCAGGAAGGGCATCCAGCCAATAAATGCTCAGCTCTCCCCAGCTGCCCTGACTCTACCTTGAAAAATATACACATCCTATGAATACACATATATGCATACACACACACACCATATATACAATATTGGTTTATCATGCCATCATGTTTACAAGAAAACTACAAGGATGTTTCCATGAAGGTACTGGGAACTGAGACTGGTTTGAAGAAGATACTGTACCTTCTTTACCTCTGGGTGTTACAATGTATGCCTTATATTTCCCCAAGGCTTAAAATAGCTATTTAATCCCATTTTAAAAAGTTAGAATTGGGGATGGAGGTATCTTGATTTAAAATCATCCTGAAGGATCATCAATGGGTAGTTAGGCGTTTCAGACCATGAGCTATAAGCTGCCACTTCTACAGGCAGCGGGGAGAAGCAGGGGCAAGATATTCATCCATAACCTGAACCAACATATTCTGCCAACGCTCCTCAGAAAACCTCTAAGCTACACTACAATAGTGGCCAAAATTGTGGAAACATTTTGAGAAAAGTGTACAGTATTTTTGAGGTTTGATGGCTAATAAGACCACTTTTGGGGGGAGTAGTAATTATATATCAACGGAAAGATAATGTAATCAAGAATGTAATGCAATAACATTTATGAAGGATTGGCTATTAGAATAGCAGTTATAAAGAAGAAAAGTGTAACACGTAGAAAAAATGAGATATACAAAAATTATCACCATACAAAAAAATTGAGATATATAAAAATCACCACCATGTCAGCTCATACTTAGTTGAGTAATCTTTAGCATGAATTACGGCCTTACAACATCTTCCCCTTGGAGTGAACCAAATCATTTAGTTCTGCAGCTGTTATAACGTGAAACCAAGATTGAATGATTGTGTCTATTAACTGGGTTTTATTGCTAGCTATATTTGGCTATAACTTTTCATAGAATACAGATAATTGAACAAACATTGTTGCATTGCATTCATGATTAAATTATCTTTCCATTGATATGTGGTTTTATGGTACTACTGCAAAAACAAAGTGGTGTTATTAGCCATCAAACCTCAAAAATACACTTTTCCCAAACGTTTTCCACAATTTTGACCACTACTGTAGTATAGGTCTCCTGCATGAGCAGGGGGTTGGACTAGATTATCTCCAAGGTCCCTTCCAACTATGTTACTGTTAAACCGCACCTCTGGCTCCAGTTTGGTTGTCTCAGTTCTTCCACTTTGAAGAGATGGCTAAGACTTGAAGCATTCAGAGCTCCAAATGAGCTTCCAGACCTTTCCCAGATGCCTCTGGGATGCTGTGTTGGTTCATGTGTCTGATTCATCTAGTGCTACTCCTATATTCTACTACAACATCAGCAGATGTGGAGAATGAAAAAAAAAAGGAATGCAAATATTGTCCTCTAGAAACTGTACTTTCTCAAGGGGATATTTCAAAACTGTAGCTTTCTCAAAAGGTACACACAAACATTTACCGCTGCATCAGTGAATAGTTTCCTCCCATTATCATTGTTGTGAAAAACAGACAAGTTAGCACTGTTATTAGGTAGAGGGCGGAGATTTTGCTTCGTAGTGTCAAAACAAAAAACACAATTATATATCTGTGGTAAGTATGCCATTATTGTTGTTATTATTCATGGTTTGTCCCACAGTCAGCCAGATGTTCAGACTGGATTCGATAATTTTCGTCTGCCTATCGAATCCTTCCAAGGACCTGGCATAGATGTGGATGTTTGATGGTGTTAAAGATCTCATCGCAGGATGTAAGCTACTCCAAGTAAAGCTGCCTTTTGCAATTGACTGATGGTGAATTTGTCAATGCCAACAGTGTTCAACTCTGTTCAGCTGTCCAGTTGTTTTGGGGTTGCAGCCAATGCATCTATTACTGTGGATGCTATCTTTGCTTTCTTTTGCCATAGTCATTCTATTTCTATTTGCAGATCATTATATTTTGTCATTTTCTCCCGTTCTCTGTCTTCTATTCTGCTGTCTCCATTGTTGTGGCTTGTTGGCAGCCTGAGGTGCTGACCGTAGAGTTGGACAGTGAGGAGGTTGGGGAGGAACATGGGCCAGTCTTGGGGGCTGAGGGAAGCTGAGATAAGGGCTCTGCATCGGAGGGATAGAGGGAGATAGACAGCAGTGAGGCAGAGGAACAGCTGGAGCCTGTTCCCAATGTGTGCATGCGCAGAGCTTCCAGAAGACAAGAACAACTAAGAAAGCAGGGCCAACTTGGGAGAGAAGCGACACATTGGAGGTGATTGGCCCCTCCCATAGGAAACAAAAGAGGAGCGAATGGGGAGTGGACTTTTTCAGGAAACAATTTGTTCCTTCGGTCATTTCAAGAGTGAAAGTTCTGTTTGTGATTATAAGAGACTCTGTGCCAAGTGTTGTCTTGTCCTGCGTTTGAAAACTAGTTATCTGGTAGCTCGCCAAGCGAGATAAGGTTCGTGTTGATAAACATTCCTCTGAAAGACTGTTTGCTAAGCCTTGCTGACCGTGAATGAAAGGAATTCACAGTCATGTAAATAAAATAGGTTTTGCTGGGACCTAGACTCTGCTTCATGCTTTTTAAGGAAGCCTGGGTCAGAACATCCATTTCTGACCCAGAACATTCTCTATTCACACTTATTATTATTAGCAATTATTCTTCACATTTCTTAATATCGAGCTGGAATACTTGTGTATTCCAGAATCATCTCTAGCCTTTCTCATTCCCTTTTAATGAAGCTGTTTTATCCCTCTGTGGTGATGAAAAATATTTCATTATATTGGAAGCTAAACACCTTGGTCTTGGAGGGTCTATCCTGCCACAGTTTTGATATTTTTTCACCTTTCATTCCCCCTGTTGTGCGTAGTTCTGGATTTTATTGGATGCTAAAGGGTAAAGTAGGAACAGAAATCTCTGCTAAAAGACTGAATTGGCTCTCACACCTTTAATGGACTGGCAGAAAGGAATTAAATTGCATTTTCTCTTTTCCTTCTCCTCCTCTCCTTGCCAGTCTACTGAGAAGTTTAATAAAACACAATGAAACCTTAATGTTACTATTTCAGTTCCTATTATGGGAAAATTATAACATAGGAAGTCTGGAGTTCTAAATGTAAGCTTTATTTATTTGTGGCATTAAACAATTTAGCTGGAAAACAAAGACTACATTTTAAAGAAATAGACCGGTCGGGTTCAAATCCCTAGCTCCACATAACAGAGTGAGCTCCTGTTACCTGCCCCAGCTTCTGCCAACCTAGCAGTTCGAAAGCACGTAAAAAATGCAAGTAGAAAAATAGGAACCACCTTTGGTGGGAAGGTAACAGTGTTCCGTGCGCCTTCGGCGTTGAGTCATGCTGGCCACATGACCACGGAGACGTCTTCGGACAGTGCTGGCTCTTCAGCTTTGAAACGGAGATCAGCACTGCTGCCTAGAGTCAGGAACCAACTAGCACATATGTGCGAGAGGAACCTTTACCTTTACCTAAAGTTTGTTCTCTTTTTTCCTACTTGGATGATTTGTAAAAAATGTAACATTTATCTAACATATTCACAGAACCCTGTTGTTATTTGCATGTTGTTCTTACTTTGCAGTTATTGGCATTGATTTTATTCTGCATTTGTAACTGTCCCTGAGGAAAATATTTATCTAAGTGCACTGTTTTTTATAGTTACCCACAAGGAAAACGTTGAAATCATTCTGTTTTGACATCCATGTAAAGTTTGCTCTTCTCTTCTGCTTGGGTTCTGGGTAATGTGTTAACCCTGCCTTGTGAAGGGATTAATTGTTGAATTAAGCTCATACCTGGTTGGTGGTGGTGATGGAGTTTTTTTTTTTTTTTAAGAAAAGCCTCAGTGAGGATTGTCTTAATTAGAGATGGATATAATTGTGTATACCTATGAAGAAAAAAAATTATAATACAATACAATAGCAGAGTTGGAAGAGATCTTGGAGATCTTCTAGTCCAACCCCCTGTCTAGGCAGGAAACCCTATACTGTTTCAGACAAATGGCTATCCAACATCTTCTTGAAGACTTCCAGTGTTGGGGCATTCATAACTTCTGGAGGCAAGCTGTTCCACTGATTAATTGTTCTAACTGCCAGGAAATTTTTCCTCAGTTCTAAGTTGCTCTCTCCTTGATTAGTTTCCACCCATTGCTTCTTGTTCTACACTCAGGTGCCTTGGAGAATAGTTTGACTCCCTCTTCTTTGTGGCAACCTTGAGATATTGGAACACTGCTATCATGTCTCTCCTAGACTAGTCGTCTTTTAATTAAACTAGACATACCCAGTTCCTGCAACTGTTCTTCATATGTTTTAGCCTCCAGTTACTTAATCCTCTTTGTTGCTCTTCTCTGCATTCTTTCTAGAGTCTCCACATCTTTTCTACATTGTGGTGACCAAAACTGAATGCAGTATTCCAAGTGTGCCCTTACCAAGGCATTATAAAGTGGTATTAACACTTCACGTGATCTTGATTCTATCCCTCTGTTGATGCAGCCTAGAACTGTGTTGGCTTTTTTGGCAGCTGCTGCACACTGCTGGCTCATATTTAAATGGTTGTTCACTAGGATCCCTCTCACAGTTACTACTATTGAGCAAGGTACCACCTATACTGTACCTGTGCATTTCGTTTTTCTTGCCTAAATGTAGAACCTTACTCTTTGTTCAGAGCAAGGAGAATAATAATAACAAACCTAATGCAACCTTTTGATTCTGTTCCCAGCAGAACAAGACAGATTGAAATGGTAATTTATGGAGATAAATTTAATAGAGGAGAAATTGGGAGCTCCATAAAATCACTTTGTGGCCTGGGAGGGTAAGATAATTCAAGTTTGCTTCCCCTTCCTTGCTGTTCAGTCAGTTCTGAACAATGTAGTTGATAATACAATTGCAATAATAACATCTCTGTAACGTTAAATAAGATTAAGCCAAGGAAGACATAGACAACTGGAAAGAAGGACAAATGTAGGAAAAGGCTGGAATATACTATTTCACTTTCTAAGAATTTGTGACAAAAAGTACAGTGAAAAACTGAATATATTGTATATTCATTCATTCATTCATTCTTAAGCCTGGATATACATGAAATCATTTTTTCCAGGATCAGAAAGTCAGGTTTTCAATTGCAGTATTTTTCCAACAAATCTACATTTTCAAGAACATATGGTAGCCATATTATACAATCAACTAGGACAAACTTTCACCATAGAAATATATACAAAGCCATGCGATCTACAGATTATAGCAATCATAGATTTGAGCAAGCTGGATTAAAGTTGACTACTGGAATCAGGAAATAAATTAAATAACAAGTCTAGGTTGAGATAAATCTGTTGACCGACAAGGGAAAGGAAGAAGGGGATAATTGACCATGAAGTAGTATAGAAGTCTACTAGCTGGATACCTGTACTTCGCTACAAAGCTGTATGATCAGGCCAGCCCACAGGCTGGATGAGTCATGCACTGACCACACCCATATAAGACAACTGGCAGTTGGAACAGAGTTCCTTTCAGGTGGGGAGGGGGAGTAGAATGTCTAACTCTGTCTAACTAACATTGGCGCATGCTAATATAATACTGTATAAGAAATATTTATGATCTGATCATCATTCTGAAAAATCCTTTCTTAGCGAGCATCTAGAAGCGAAGAGGAACATATGTGCTGAATTTCGAGTTTGTAGGCTTTACAGTTCTGGAGATTTTTTGATGAGTGAGTGGTAGTTGGCTTAGATAGATAGATAGATAGATAGATAGATAGATAGATAGATAGATAGATAGATGGATGGATGGATGGATGGATGGATGGATGGATGGATGGATGGATGGATGGATGGATGGATGTTTGTTTTGTTTGTTTGTTTGTTTGTTTTATTGGATTTATATGCTGCCCTTCTCCCAAAGGACTCAGGGTGGCGTACAACATTAAAAAACACATATCACAAAAGTTAAAAGATGGATGGATGGATGGATGGATGGATGGATGGATGGATGGATAGATGGATAGATAGATAGATAGATAGATAGATAGATAGATAGATAGACTGACTGCTATTGCTAGAAGAACAGAGGAGTACTTTCTATGCCTCCATTGCCACATTGCTATGACCTTCGTTGGCTTAGTTTCTTTTTCATTTTTTTTTTAGAGAAACAGAAACAAGAGCAAGCAAATGAGTGGTAAAGTTGGATGGATGGATATGCTGATGCATCATTTTGTTAGTACTTTCTGCAATTCTATTCTTTCTCTTCCATTATTTTTTTTTCAAAGAGGGCCATTTCCCTAAATTTATGGGTATACATTCTAGCATTAAAAAATAAAATAAAATCCTATGATTTAATAATGTTCCTTCACCAGAGGATTTTTGTACATGAAAATGAAGGTGACAGGTCCCTACAGAGCACAGACTATAAAATAATTACATCCATTCTTATTAAAACGCTCCGGCATTAACTCCAAAAAGTACATATCATGGTGGTCGAAGTCTCTAATCTGTTAAATTAGATATTCACCTAATTATTCTTAATGCAATTTAATCAGTGGGCTCTCTGCAAGATTTTTCTTTCTTTCTTCTTCTTCTTTTTAAGTACTAAATGTCCATCTGGATCTGAATGAATAATTCATGACTGAGATCTTGGTTAAAATGAAAGGAGGGTAGTTTTTCCTCAGTAATTATGGGAACAAAAGGTTACAGAACCTTATGATACATTCTCTTCATAATAAAATATTTCGTTCGTGTGGGCAACTATATAGATAGAGGACCATCAGAAGGTTCAAATATATCTAAATGGCTTCTGGCACGTTAAAGCAAAGTTGCATGACTCTGGGCCATATGAGATACCTAAAACCTTGGATGTCCCAATGGTCATTTCCTAAATTTTAAAGTGATAGAAAGAGGGTGGGACACGGTGGCTCAGTGGCTAAGACTTGTTGATCAGAAAGGTCGGTAGTTTGGCGGTTCAAATCCCTAACGCCATGTAACAGAGTGAGCTCCCGTTACTTGTCCCAGCTTCTGCCAACCTAGCAGTTCAAAAGCCTGTAAAAAAGTTAAGTAGAAAAATAGGAACCACCTTTGATAGGAAAGTAACAGCATTCCGTGCGCCTTCGGCATTTAGTCATGCCGGCCACATGACCATGGAGACTTCTCCGGACAGTGCTAGCTCTTCGGCTTTGAAACAGAGATGAACACCGCCCCCTAGGGTCAGGAATGACTAGCACATATGTGTGAGAGGAACCGTTACCTTTACCATAGAAACAGGGTAAGCTTCATTCATTAGTTCATTCATTCATTCATTGCATAAATATCCTGCATTTCTTCTGAGAGCTCAATTAAATGGAAGACAGGGGGTGCCTCTTTCTTTTTCTTATCACAATGATGCTATGAGGTTAGCTGGCTAAGAAAAAGAAAAATAATTGGCTCAAAGACTTAGCCAATCTCCCTCTGATTTAAGTGGGTCAGAGATCCAGTATCTATAGCAAGAGCGATAGCACTGAGACTTATATACTGCTTCATAGTGTTTAAGAGCCAAGGTGGTGCAGTGGGTAGAGTGCAGTACTGCAGGCTACTTCAGCTGACTGCTAGCTGCAGTTCAGCAGTTCGAGTCTCACCAGGCTCAAGGTTGTCTCATCCTTCCATCCTTCCGAGGTGGGTAAAATGAGGACCCAGATTGTTGGGGGCAAGAGGCTGACTCTGTAAACTGCTTAAAGAGGGCATAAAAGTACTGTGAAGCGGTATATAAGTCTTGCTAACTCTGCAAGTGGTTTACAGGGTTAGCCCCAATGATCTGAGTCCTCATTTTACTGACCTTGGAAGAATGGAAGGATGAGTCAACCTTGAGCTGGTTAGAATCGAACTTCTGGCTGTGGACACTTTGCCTGCAATACTGCATTCTAATCACCGCACTATCACAGCTCTTATCTCAATCTAAACTAGCTACTTAACAGGAAAAAAACAACCAACTATGACAAACATCCCCCTCCCCCCATACACACATTGAATGGAACAGATAATTGTGTAATCTGAACACTTGGACAGCATTTGGAAGTTCACACTTATTTACAATACCCTGCGAGCCTTCCCCATTCATGGTTCATTTAGTACATTAGATTTTTAAAGTACTAAAAGGCAGCAAAAATATCCAGAGAATAATGAAACAGTAAAATGCCATACTTCATAAGAATATCAACTGTATTGCCTAATAATAAAGAACAGACATCCAAATAATGATAATCACATACATTTTCCCAAGTCTCTCTTGAAATTCTCAGTCTTTAGCTATGTCAAGATATGTTTAGATATGTTAAGATCAGCAAGGGAGCCAGCCTGATTTTGAATATTCTATATTGTAGATATTGTGAAATAGGATATTATAAGCATAAGTTTCTCCTTACCTGTGTGTGTATTAAATATATTCGAGAGAAGTGACCTCATTTTTCTTTGAACAAAGACCAAATGCATTCAGAACAAAAATATGGGAAATGCCCCTTTTTAAAACAAAAAAACCAAAACCAGTCGAAACAGAATGTAGGTCTCTTATGTGTTTATTTTCATTTATTTTGCATCATGTTTGCTCCATTCATTCAAAGGACTCTCTAACTTACCATAGAACATGCTATTCCGAAATAATTTCATTGCTGTCATTAATCAGCAGAAGGGAATTGATATTCAAACAGCCCCATTGAAAATATCAGGATAATTAGGAAAGGTACAAGTAAACAAAGAAATTTATTTTTAAAATATTAAATGAATATTTAACACGTAAATGGGGAAAAAATGCTCAGGCTAGACATATGCAACAAAGGGAAAAGGGAGATTAAAGTTAATAATTAGGGTAATATAAACATTGAAATATTTATATAGAGAGAGTCAGTTTGGTATAATGTTTAAGGCTAGAAACCTGGAAAGTTTTAGTCCTGCCTTAAGCACAAAGCCATCAGATAATGCTGAATTTGAGCCATTTTGGGTATACATACTAAGGCAGGTTCAGTTGCTCTTAATTATGCATTGCCTAATCTTGCATGCCACTATAGAAAATCTGGCAACCTCTTATGTTATTTCAGGGTTAATGTTGGAAAGTAGAAATTACTTATACTGTTGGTTGTGTTGTGGCCCGCCAGTGGCCAGTGGAGCTGGTGGCAGATTCAGAGAGTGAGGAGGTTGGAAAGGAACATGGGCCAGTCCTGAAGTCTCTGAATACTGAATACTTTATTGTCATTGTATGTATATACAATACAATACAATAGTAGAGTTGGAAGGGACCTTGGAGGTCTTCTAACCCAACCCTCTGCCTAGGTAGGAAACCCTATACTGTTTCAGACAAATGGCTATCCAACATCTTCTTAAAGACTTCACAACTTCTGGAGGCAAGCTATATACAGTATACCTATACAACGAAATTTACATAACACATGCAGAGACTAGGCCCAACACACATGACAATCCTCACTCCCCACACACAAACACTGAAAATTCCCTGTCCCTAAACCACCCAAGCATCCACACAACAGACCAAGTAATGCCGTCCAAGAGCTTACTGATGGTAGCCCTTAGTTCATTGTTGAGTGTAATTATAGCTCTGGGATAAAAATATATATATATTCAGAAGATGTGTGGTTGAGTTTCAATTGTTCTGTATCTTCTGCCAGAAGGCAACAGTCCAAAAAGATTGTAAGCAGGATGGGAAGAGTCTCTAAGAATGTTGTGCAACTTCCTCAAATAGTGAGATGCGAAGATGTCCTCCAGGGCTGGTAGCTGGAGCCTGATGGGCAGTTTTAATGATTCTCTGTAGAGCTTTTTTATCTGCTGCAGAGCTGCTCCCATACAATGCAAGAATGCCGTATGTCAGGACACACTCAATGGTGCTGCGATAGTAGCACAGTCTGGGGAAGGCTCTGATGAGGGCTCTGTGTTGGAGGCAGAGTTGAGGCCAGGGCCATCCGACAGTTATCAATTGCCTTCAGAATCAGAGATCAGTGGGGCAGAAGAACAGTTGGAGCCTGTTCCCGAAATGTGCATGCACAGAGCTGCCAGGAGAAGAGGACAGTTAAGGAAAAAGGGCTGACTCGGGAGTAAAGGCACAGGTGGTCCGTGAAGGGTCCCTCCCATATGGAATAAAGAAGAGCAAAAGGGGAGGGGAGTTTGCAGGAGACAATTAGTTCACTTAATTAGTGTGAAGATTTGTTCGTGACTCTCGGAGACTCCTTGCCAAGTGTTTTCTTGTTCAGCATTGCAAAGATATTGGCCAGGCAGCTCTCCAAGCCTGATAAGGTCTGTGGTTGTAAATACACCTTTGAAAGGCTGTTTGCCAGGACTTTGCTGGATGTGAATGAGAGGGATTCATATTAGCTTAATAAAAAGGAGTTTGTTGGCACAAGGAGTCTGCTTTGTGATTTGGTGAAGCCTAAGTAAGAACATGTTGTATCCTAAATTTCTGGTTGGGGTGGTGCTATTCCTAACTGAACTTCCTGCTCAATAAAACCAGGTTTGTGAGCATCCGAGAAACAGCCATAAACCCCAGCTTTCAATGACCTTTTGGCTCAATCCAAAAAGTATGTTCCCACTTTTTTTTTCTCTTCTAACTACAGTAATAACTGGAACACACAAAACCTTTTTTCTTAAAGGAAATCAATGAAAACATGGCAATCCTTTCATGAAGGAACAGCACAATATATGGGGTGAGAGACAAGCTAAAATGCTAAAGAGATAAACACTATTGTAAATAATTGGCAAAGTAAGTAACGGCAGTGAGGAATTTATTAACAACTTATGGTAATACATGCAGATTAGAGTAAAACATGAATTGTGGTGAGTCAATTAATGAGCCTACTCCCTTAAAATGTGCTAATTTGTCTGGGTAGGCAAACTAGAAACTCCTCCAGGCTGTGGAACTAGGTGGTGAAGGAGAAAAGGAAAGAGAAAGAAGAAAGAAGAAAAATGAATGAATGGGAGAAAGGGAGGGAGGGAGGAAGAGAAGATTATACAAAACTCTAGAAATCTGATTTATCCTAAATTTGACTACATGTTTTGGGTTCCTACACTTTTTCAGGGGAATTTCCTTTGGAGTTTAATGGAATTAAATGGAATTAAATGGAATTGAACATTGCCAAAAAGGCATTAAGAATTGTTAACCTAATCTTGCGTAGCTTCTTCTCTGGTAATATTGTACTGCTAACCAGAGCATACAAAACATTTGCTAGACTAATTCTCGAATACAGCTCATCTGTCTGGAACCCGCACTGCATATCGGACATTAATACAATTGAGTGAGTCCAGAGATATTTCACGAGAAGAGTCCTCCACTCCTCTGCTCGCAACAGAATCCCTTATGACACCAGGCGTGAAATTTTGGCCTGAGACAACTTAGAACTACGCCGCCTTCGGTCTGCCCTAAGTGTAGTACATAAAATTATCTACTACAATGTCCTACTTGTCAATGACTGCTTCAGTTTCAACCACAACAATACACGAGCACACAATAGATACAAACTTAAGGTAAACTGCTCCAAACTCGATTGCAGAAAATACGACTTCAGCAACAGAGGGGTCAATGCCTGGAATGTGTTACCTGGCTCTGTGGTTTCTTTCCCAAACCCCCAAAACGTTCACCTTAGACCAGTGATGGCAAACCTTTTTCGCCTCGGGTGCCAAAAGCACATACGTGCGCGCTATCACACGAACTCGAGTGCCGACCCACATAACGTAATGTCCCCGCTCACCTGTGTGGACCGTGCATTTTTGCACAAGGCTTCCTCGCCACTCCCTGCTCTGGCTGCTTCCCCTTGGATAACACCCAGTGAGGGGAGAAGTTGCTCTGCCACTAACAGCAGAGATTGGGGTGGGGGTGGGGGGATGCTCAAGTGTGCTCCTGTGTCAAAAAACCTTCCCTTATTATTCTCCTGTGTAAAGATTGGGCCCTTTTTACAATGGCAGGTGTGAGTCCAGTTGCTAAATTCTCCCCTTCTATTAAAGAGGATCCTGGGCACTACAGTCAATAGACAAATGAGGAAGGGAGCTGCTGGCACAGGGGAAAGAAAAGCAGCAAGGAAAGAAGAAAAAGCAGCTTTTTACCCTCAAGGTGGCTGCTCTGTTGCCCGTTTCTCCATTTCAGCACCACTCCATGGAGCCTGCCCCACCCCCCATCGCCCAGGTCCTCGCTTCTCCCAAGCATTTCTTTGCCTATTTAATTTCCTCTCCGTAGCATTTTTCCATCGTGTTTCTTGCCGTTTTGGACAGGAAAACAAAGTTTGTGGGACTAAAAAAAACTCCTTTCAATCAATCAATTCCAACTTTGCGAGATCTCTCCCCTGCCCCCCCAAGTTGTAATTGATTGAAGTTTTGTTTTAGTCCCACAAACCTTGTTTCTCTGCACACGATGGCAAGAAATGAGATGGAGCTGGAAATCAGGTAGGCAAAGAAATGTTTGGGAGAAGCGAGGACCTGGGCGATGGTGGGTGGGGCAACCTCGATGCCATATCACTGAAATGGAGAAAAGGGCAACAGAGCAGCCACGTTGAGTGAAAGAAGCCTCTTTTCTTCTTTCCTTGCTCGTTTCCCTATGGATTCAAGCGATCGGGCAGGATCCTTTTTAGTAGCAGGGGAGGAGGGGGGAACAGAGCGAGTGAAAGAAGCCTCTTTCCTTGCCGCTTGTCTTCTCCCCCTCCCCCCTGCTGGCAACTCTCCTCATTTCCCTGTGGATTCAAGCGATCGGGCAGGATCCTTTTTAGTAGCAGTGGAGGAGGGGGGAACAGAGCAGCCAGCACGAGTGAAAGAAGCCTCTTTCCTTGCCGCTTGTCTTTCCCCCTTCCCCCTGCTGGCAACTCTACTCATTTCTCTGTGGATTCAAGTGATCGGGCAGGATCCTTTTTAGTAGCAGGGGAGGAGGGGGGAACAGAGCAGCCAGCACGGGTGAAAGAAGCCTCTTTCCTTGCCGCTTGTCTTCTCCCCCTCCCCCCTGCTGGCAACTCTACTCATTTCTCTGTGGATTCAAGCGATGGGGCAGGATCCTTTTTAGTAGCAGGGGAGGGAGGGGGGAACAGAGCAGCCAGCACGAGTGAAAGAAGCCTCTTGCCGCTTGTCTTTCCCCGTTCCGGCAGCTCTCTCCTCATTTCTGGTTTGCATTGGGCTGTTTTTCACCCTTTGGAGGCTTCAGGGAATCCTCCGAAGATTTTTAAAAAAACTATCGAAAATCAGCTGGCCAGCGGGCGCATGCGCACTGGAGCTGACAGGGCAATGCCTCGCGTGCCCTCAGAAATGGCTCTGCGTGCCGCCTGTGGCACGCGTGCCATAGGTTCGCCATCACGGCCTTAGACTGTCTACTGTTGACCTCACCCCATTCTTAAGAGGTCTGTAAGGGGCGTGCATAAGCGCACCAATGTACCTACCGTCCCTGTCCTAATATTCCCTTGTATTCGTATTCATTTCATATATTCATAATCATGTTTATACTTACATCTGTTATCTAATTCAAGCTTGACAAAATGAAATAAATGAAATAAATAAAATAAATAAAATAAATGAAATAAAATAAATGAAATAAATGAAATAAAATAAATGAAATAAATAAAATAAATGAAATAAATGAAATAAATGAAATAAATAAAATAAATAAAATAAATGAAATAAATGAAATAAATAAAATAAATAAAATAAATAAAATAAATAATAAAATAAATAAAATAAATAAAATAATAAATAAAATAAATAAAATAAATAAATAAAATAAATAAAATAAATAAAATAAATAAAATAAATAAAATAAATAAAATAAATAAAATAAATAAAATAATAAATAAAATAAAATAAAATAAATAAATTCTTGCAGAACATTTACAAATATTTCTCTATTTCTAGGAACCCTCTGATTTTCTCCATAACAGTTCTCAATATAACCTCTGGGATGGATCACCCAGCCTTGTTATAATGTGAAGGGATTTCACGATAAACATAACCCCTGGATGAATATTATATAGGTAATCAATTTGGGATGTATAATTTCAATTTTTTTCCCATAAGGGATTTCACTCTTCTGGCTTTCTGTTTTCTCCGTCCTTGACATTTTTGAGGGCTTCGTCTCAGAAAGCAAAAGCAGCTACATGTTTTGCATTATTGGAAACCCGAGAGCGAGTCATGGATGTCAAGAACAGCACCATGGGAAATGGGGTGGGTCTTATCAAGACTCTTTCAATATCCTCCCTTGCTTAACGTTCTCCAAACATTTTGCTTTTGAGCGAAGCCCAAAACTTCATTCCAATTTGATAGCTGGAGTGCAAAAGGAATTAAATAAAAGCCACTCCAGTCACAACCGAACCCTTAAAAAAAAAAAAACTAGTTGCATGCATTTCACTGATCATAACAATGTTTATGGAACATTCCATTGTCTTAGTCTTCAGATTCTGATATCCCAGTTTGCTGAATATGTTCACAAGGATAAACCTCAAAATATCTGAAGGCTTGCTTCTTCCAAGGGCTTATATACGGAATTTTCCTAAATATTGAATATTATCCTTTTTCTTCCTTCAATGTATAATATTTTGCAGTGGAATTGGATAGCTAAACATCATCATCAACATGATTATCGACCTCATTTTGTCTGTGGCGATGCAGAGACTGCAATTCTAGGCTCCATTAATCGATGGATAATAATAGAGGGGATAGAATCAAGTTGACGTGAAGTTCTATTAGCGCTTTACAAATCCTTAGTAAGGCCACACTTGGAACACTGCATCCAGTTCTGGTCACCACAATATAAAAAAAGATGTTGAGACTCTGGAAAGAGTGCAGAGAAGAGCAACAAAGATGATTAGGGGGCTGGAGGCTAAAACATATGAAGAACGGTTGCAGGAATTTGGTATGTCTAGTCTAATGAAAAGAAGGAGTAGAGAAACATGTTAGCAGTGCTCCAATATTTGAGGGTCTCTTACAAAATCAAAGGGGTCATAATGTTTTACAAAGCTCCAAAAGGCAAGTCAAGAAACAATAGATAGAAACTAACCAAGGAGAGTAGCAACCTAGGAATAAGAAGAAAATTCCTAATGGTGAGAACAATAACCAATGCAATGGCTTGCCTTCAGAAGTTGTTGTAAGATTGCCCAAAATATATAATGATAGATCTGCTAAATATTGGAAATATAATCAACCATCGGGTTCATACTGTCATATGTGGTGGACCTGCCCCAAAGCTAAAAAATATTGGATGAAAATATATACTTGGTTGGAAAAAATGATAAAGCAGCATATAAATTTGAAACCAGAGACATTATTGTTGGGCATCCTACCAGAAAAATATGATAAGAAGACTATATATCTGCTTTTATATATACTAACTGCAGCCAGGATTGTATTTGCACAACAATGGAAAAACGATGAGATTCCGTCTGATGAGAAGGTAATTAAGAAAATGCTAGAATGCGCAGAAATGGGTAAATCAACACTTACTATTAGGGATAAAGAAGAAACTGATATATTTTTTTGACGTGGGATGTACTTTATCAATGGTTAGACAATAGAAACAGAAGTTAGAAAGGAGGAGATATAAAAAGTGAAAATGTTAATGTGGGGAGAATTTAAAGAGGATGATAGTATGTATTATTGTTATTATACTATTATATAGTTGTATTATTAATATTATTGTGATGAATATAACAACAAATATGTGGATTATAACTGTTCAAAGTACTGTACCCAGATCACAAACTGTTTGATGGAAATTGGAAGTAATATAAATAAAACAAATAAAACATGGGGAATAAAGAAGTTGTGGGACCTCCATCACTGGAGGCTTTCAAAAAGAGACTGGACAGCTATTTGTCTGAAATGATTGAGCAGAGGTTGGACTACAAGATTTCTAGGTTCACAGTTCTAGGCTGCATCAACAGAGGGATAGAATCAAGATCACGTGAAGTGTTAATACCACTTTATAATGCCTTGGTAAGGCCACACTTGGAATACTGCATTCAGTTCTGGTCGCCACGATGTAAAAAAGATGTGGAGACTCTAGAAAGAGTGCAGAGAAGAGCAACTAAGATGATTAGGGGACTGGAGGCTAAAACATATGAAGAATGGTTGCAGGAACTGGGTATGTCTAGTTCAATGAAAAGAAGGACTAGGGGAGACATGATAGCAGTGTTACAGTATCTCAGGGGCTGCCACAAAGAAGAGGAAGTCAAACTATTCTCTAAAGCACCTGAGGGTAGGACAAGAAGCAATGGGTGGAAACTAATCAAAGAGAGAAGCAACTTAGAGCTGAGGAGAAATTTCCTGGCAGTTAGAACAATTAATCAGTGGAACAGCTTGCCTCCAGAAGTTGTGAATGCTCCAACACTGGAAGTTTTTAAGAAGATACCCATTTGTCTGAAGTGGTGTAGGGTTTCCTGTCTAACCAGGGGGTTGGACTAGAAGATCTCCAAGGTCCCTTCTAACTCGGTTCTTCTATTCTATTTCCAAGGTCTCTTCCAACTCTATTATTCTATGTTCTATTTTAGAAACTGGCTTGATTCATCTGATGTGTATTTTGTTCTTTTAAGCAAATATATAATGCTCTGAGCATCCCCATACTAGGCTAGGGTGTATAATCTACAGTCATACACAAGAAATATTTTGGAAGTAATAGTGGACAGAATTGAAGACATTCTCTGACCATGAGCAATGTCTTTCGAAGGCAAGCAGAAGCAGACATGGAAAGAGATTAATTGGGATGAGGGGAGTTTCGTTATGTAGTGGTTAAGATGTAACTCATTGGATGATATTTAAAACTCATAAATTCAGCCAAATATTTCATTAGACTGAACTCTTTAAGGACTGGATTTTGTTTCCCTGTGGATACTTGGTCTGGTTCCTTAGTTCTTGGGCTTACTGATTTCCTCGGATGAAGATTTACACAGCTATGTTCTAAGAACATGTCTGGAGCACCTGGGCAGAAAACTGGATATAAATCTAATGAAGGGCTAAACAAATGAAAAAGGATATCTATGGGCAGGTGCATGGGCTTATATGATAGTACACTGGCTGAAATTACTGTTCTGTCTCACAGATTTGAGCTCTTTCCTTATGGAAGGTAATTATAAATCAACATAGATTAGGACTGTTCCACAAAGCATCCAACATCTAGGGTCTCCAAGGAAGCGCTCCTACTGATGGGCTATGACTGTGCACTTAGTGCATTTAAACAACATATTAAAGACCAGGAAGCTGAAGAAGCTCCTTGGATGAGAAGCAAAACGTCTTAAGAAAAAACAGAAAGTCCAGTTGCCTCTTGCCATTTCACTTCATATCCAAGAAGCTTCTTCAATTCTGACTGGATGCTGGGGAATGGAAGGATTGGTTCACCTTGGAGACAGCTGGTCATTTGCATCCTTTTAGCAGGTTGTTAAGGTCACCTGGAGGTTTAACTGTGTCCTCAGCAGTGACGTGCAGTCAGGTGAGGCAAGTGAGGCACAGCCTAACCACTCATCATCAGGGCAGCGAGTCATTCGATGGGAAACTTGCCTTTTGGGAGGAATGACCCAGCTTGGCTCCCGCTTTCGATCTGCCGCCTAACGACCGAACGGAGAAGCGAAGAGGCAGGAGAGGCAAAGCAGGAGCCAAGCCGAGTCATTCCTTCCAAGAGGCAAGTTTCCTATCGAATGACTCGCTGCCCTAGACTCGAGGCTCCAGTCCAGCCTGCGGTGCTTGCAGGACTCCCAAGCTCGGCACCAGAGAGCCGCCACGAGAGAGGCCGGCCAGGTTGCCCGGGCGGCGGCAGAGGTTCCCTTTGTTCTTTCGGGTGCGGGAAGCGGGGGGGGGAGAGGCTTCCTCCACTCCGTCCGCTCCCCATCTGCGCTGCCCTCGCCCGACAAGCGCGCCCCGGATTCCGCGCAGCTCTGGCAGGCGGTGCCGTGGCCGAATCCCAGGGCGGAGGGCGGCAGGTCGCAACTGAGCATGCCTGGCTGTGGAATTCTGGGAGTTGAAGTCCACAAGTCTAAAAAAATTGCTGCCTCACAAGCTGTAAACCTCACCGCACGTCACTGGTCCTCAGGGTCCCCTGAATGGTGTAAATTGGTGTGGAGCATTCTTGGAACTGTTGAAAAGACTGTTGTAAACTGGGGATAGATGATGTTGTATCCCTCCCCCTCTATTGAGAGAGGGCTGTTCAATTTTGACATAATGGCCTCTTGACCCCTCTTTCAAACCAGTGATCCTCTCTGCCCAAAATATGGACTTTGTTGTCTTCAAAAGAGTGGCCGGTGTCTTTTAAATGCAGATGGGACTGCTGAATATAGTCCAGTTGTGTTTGTTCTCCTATGTTGTGTCATGTGTTTATGAAGTGGTTGTTTTTTTCCCCCAATGTTACAGAACTGCACATGGCTCACTGAATTGTACTGCATCTACCACGTTGCTCAGTTTCTGTCTGGGTGTTTTATCCTTGGGGTGGACAAGCATCTGCCTTACTGTATTTTGGGGTTTGAAGTGTGCACGTATGTTACCGTATTTTTCAGAATATAAAACGCACCGGAGTATAAGATGCACCAAGATTTCGAAGAGACAAAGTTTTTTAAAAAATGTTTTTGCACTCTGCAGACCTCCCAAAAATGGCCCGTTTTTCGCAAAAACGGACCTGTTTCTTTTTCAAAAATGGCATGAATAGCCTTTAGGAGGCTTGTAGAGTGCTTCTGGTGGGTGGGGCCCCCCAAAAGAGCAAAATATAGCCCATTTTGTCTCAAAAACAGGCCCGTTTTTTGTCAAAAAAAAGGGCATGCATAGCCTTTAGGAGGCTTATAGAGTGGTCATGGGGGGTGGGGGGCAAAAATGAGCAAAAATGGCCCATTCTTCGCTCATTTCTGCCCTCCCCAGCCCCCAGGAACACTCTGGAAGCTTCCTAAAGGGTATGCACAGCCATTTTGGTGAAGGGGGCAGGATTTCGGGAGGCAAAAAATGCTGTATTCAGTTATGTTGCACCCAGAATTTCAGCCTCTTTTTTATACTCCAAAAAATATGGTCTGTTGGCTGAAGTTCCACCTGACAGAACAGAATGCCCTTCCCCAAGAGAACACAAAATGGTTGACGCCTTTAATAAAAGAATTAACCAAATGAAATCATGCTTATTGACACTGCGAAACAGCCCAGCAAAAATATCTCAAATTGTTTAAGTGTTCTTTATTACATTTTCTCAAAATGGGCACTGAGAAATGACATCTATTTGTTGACTTGCTAAAAGTATTAAATGGATCACATTTATTTATAGCTAGTTGCTTCTTTTCATGCATTAATCCTTGATGGAGGTTTCTTTCTTCCCTTTTAAAATACTCTTCAGGTAAGCTGTCAATTAAGCCACTTAAGGTATAATTAAATATGCTTCAAAATGAATAACGATGATTACGGGTGTTAAGTCACATTTTAAAGCCATACTCTGACTTTGTTTTTCATTTGTCATGCGCATTTCCCATTAGAATATTGGAACAACTGTGATCACTCCTGGGCAGATCTGAAACCCTGGGGATAAAATGAAAAGAAAGATAGGAAATGGAGGAACAGCTATGTGTGATTTAATTTAATCAACGTTTACCATCTTTGGGATTAAGGTAAATGTTCCCCTCACACATATGTGCTAGTCGTTCCTTACTCTAGGGGCAGTACTCACCTCTGTTTCAAAGCCGAAGACTCAGCACTGTCTGAAGACGTCTCTGTGGTCATGTGGCCGGCATGACTCAACGCTGAAGGCGCACGGAACGCTGTTACTTTCCCATCAAAGTTGGTTCATATTTTTCTACTTGCGTTTTTATATGTTTTCAAACTGCTAGGTTGGCAGAAGCTGGGACAAGTAACGGGAGCTCACTCTGTTACATGGCACTAAGGATTTGCATCACAAAACTGCCAACCTTTCTGATTGGAAAGCTCAACATCTTAGCCACTGGGATTACAATTGCCCAAAATTTCAGGGCAAAATTAGATAAATAGTTGGACGGAAAGGCAATAGTTCTACGGGAAAATAGAATTAGATAGATAGATAGATAGATAGATAGATAGATAGATAGATAGATAGATAGATAGATAGATAGATAGATAGATAGATAGATAGATAGGCAGGGAGGCAGGCAGGCAGGCAGGCAGGCAGGCAGGCAGGCAGGCAGGCAGGCAGGCAGGCAGGCAGGCAGGCAGGCAGGCAGGCAGGCAGGCAGGCAGGCAGGCAGGCAGGCAGGCAGGCAGGCAGGCAGGCAGGCAGGTGGATGATGGATGATGGATGATGGATGATAGATAGATAGATAGATAGATAGATAGATAGATAGATAGATAGATAGACAGACAGACAGACAGATAGATAGATAGGAATGATAGGTAAGTGTTCTGACCCCCCTCTTCATACACCAAAGCACTCCAAGACAAGAATTACTACTAGATGGTTTATTCACAGTAAATTAACACACTGACTAGACCTTGGCAGCAATCCAGACTTCCAAGATAAGAAACAGGCGAGAGCTTCTCCAGTGTTGATAATTAAGTTGAATCCTGCAACCAGCCTCCAGGAAGTCACTCCTTTTATACAATCTTGAGAGGAGCCTAATTACAACCACCCGAGTCCAATTATCTTCTGTATCTGTGTAGTTGTTCCCTACTTCTATCAGCCCTTCGTTTCCGGGCGTCCAGGACCAACTCCTTTGTCTCCTCCCCACTGCTCCAAAGCATGACATCAGGAGCACACTCCCTTTGGCTTTCACTGCTGCTCCATGCCTCAGGCGCCTCCTGGTGGCCAACCAACCTCTCTGATCCCTGCTCGGAGTCGGAACCCTGTCCAGGGTCCTCCACATCTTCCAGAGCCGACTCATCAGGCCCCTCGCTGTCGAAGTCTGGTTGCAGCTCCAACAGCTCCTGCTGGATCACAACAGGTAGGTAGGTAAGTAGATAGATGGCAGGCAGGCAGGCAGGCAGATGAAAGATTGATACTTGTATTTTGCTTTTTCTTTGGGGGAATTTGGGGGCTACCTGTTCCTTCTCATTTGTCATTCCATCTCTTCCCTCTTCCTTTTTTTTTAAATCAAAGAGTAAACCCCCAAAGCAAGTCTTCAAATGTTTTAGGAATATAAGCCATTAGCCTCCAGCTTATCTCCCCATTGTAAACTGTTTCCCAACCCCTCACTTTCTCCCACTAAATATTTGACAATAAAAATTAATCTTCTGATTACACATCACACATCACATAATTTAAGGGATTGTTTTGGCAGCTTTTTTCCTGTGTGAAGGCTGTAAACAGCTGCCGGAATGGATTGATAGCTTAAAATATGGATGAAGCATCCAATCAATCTTTTAAAAGCAACATATTATGCAGTCGCAAAGCTCACAGATGCTATAATCTGAAAATAATAGAACCGAAAGATGGCAGGAATATAATAGGGCAATTTGTCCAATCTCAGGCAACGCCGCGTAATTTGTCTTGCCCAACATTCCAATTGACATGTTGATGATGATCAACTTTTGTTGTAACTGGGCTGGGGAGGCTACCTTGCCTTGAGGTAGATGTTAGAGACCACATTTGTTCTGAAAGTTGTAGGGTTTATCTTCCCCCAAAGAAAGAGTGCAGAGAAGAGCAACAAAGATGATCAGGGGATTGGGGCTAAACGGTTGCAGGAACTGGGTATGTCTAGTTCAATGAAAAGAAGGACTAGGGGAGACATGATAGCAGGGTTCCAATATCTCAGGGGCTGCCACATAGAAGAGGGAATCAAGCTATCCCCCAAAGCATCTGAGGGTAGGTCAAGAAGCAATGGGTGGAAACTAATCAAGGAGAGAAGCAACCTAGAACTAAAAAGAAATTTCCTGACAGCAAGAATAATTAACCAGTGGAACAACTTACCTCTAGAAGTTATAAGTTTTTAAGAAGATGTTGGATAACCATTTGTCTGAAGTGGTGTACGGTTTCCTGCTTAACCAAGGGTTGGACTAGAAGACTTCCAAGGTATCTTCTAAGTCTGATATTCTATTCTATTTAGTATTTTATTCTATTTAGTATCCTATCACTATCACCAAGTATTGTATTTTATCATTCTGGATGAATATATTTTTGTATGTACACTGATGTAAAAAAGATGTTGAGACTCTAGAAAGAGTGCAGAGAAGAGCAAGTAAGATGATTAGGAGACTGGAGGCTTAAAACAAATGAAGAACAGTTGCAAGAACTGGGTATGTCTAGTTTAGTGAAAAGAAGGGCTAGGGGAGACATGATAGCAGTCTTCCAATATCTCAGGGGTTGCCACAAAGAACAAGGAATCAACCTACTGTATTCTCAAAGCACCTGAAAGCAGGACATGAAGCAATGGATGGAAACTAATCAAGGAGAGAAGGAACTAGAACTAAGAAGACATTTCCTGACAGTTAGAACAATGAATCAGTGGAACTATTTGCCTTCAGAAGTTGTGAATGCTCCAACACTGGAGGTTTTTAAGAAGAGATTGGACAACCATTTGTCTGAAATGGTATAGGATCTTCTGCTTAAGCAGGCAATTGGACTAGGGTTCGAATCCCTAGTGCTGTGTAACGGAGTGAGCTCCCATTGCTTGTCTCAGCTTCTGTCAACCTAGCAGTTTGAAAGCATGTAGAAAAATAGGAATTGGTGGGAAGGTAACAGAGTTTTGTGCCCTTTCGGCATTTAGTCATGCTGGCCACATGACCATGGAGACATCTTCGGACAGTGCTGGCTCTTCGGCTTTGAAACGGAGATGAGCACCGCCCCCTAGAGTCTGGAACGACTAGCACATATGTGCAAGGGGAGCCTTTACCTTTACCCTTATGGATTCAATCTTATTCCTAGCTTATTCCAGGCAGGGATGGCATCAGGTAGTGTATTTGTGCAACTCTGTTTAAAGCACCCGTCGATCCTAACTGATAACAGATGCTTATCCTTGAGCTATGTAATATCTAAGAAGCTGCACTGGATGGCTACCATTAAAATCTGGGGATTTTAGAAAGGGGGGGGGGATACAATGGACTGCCAACCAATGCATTTGGATACTGAAAAAAAATGAATTAGGGGCCAACAGTATTCCAGGCATGGTTCAAACTTTGAATTTTAAAGGGTGATGGATGATGGAAGCTAAAGATCAGCATTGTTCTGATGGAAAACCAGTTCTCCTAATGTTGCAGAAATCCAGCTCCCATTATCCCTTGTCTCTGAACATATGGCATTAAAGTTGATGGGTATTCATGAACATCTGGAACTCATAGGATCCCTACTTACAGCATTTTAAGTGGCTTAGGGTCTGGCTGTCTTTCAACAGCACTATTACTCGTAGAGATCCTCGTATCAGAAATGCCATGAAGGACTTCTACATTATCATACTAGCAAAATGTGAAATGTTCTTCTTGCTGTTGGAAACTGGATCTGTCTTCTCCTTCAGTTCTTCACATAAAATGGAAGACAAGCTAGCTTAATCCTAGTTTTTGACACTGCTAATATTGTTTGTAAATGTTTTTACATCTGAACTGAAGATATTTTGGGGAGTTTTACTTTCTTTAAGTCCATCATTTTGGTAGGCTATAAATTAATTTGAACTCTGGTGCTGGAAAAGACTCCTGCAAGTCCCTTGGGACTGCAAGTTGATCAAACCGGTCAGTCCTAGAGGAGATCAATCCTAACTGCTCTTTAGAAGGCCAGATCCTGAAGAGGGAACTCAAATACTTTGGCCACCTAATGAGAAAGAAGGACTCCCTGGAGAAGAGCCTAATGCTGGGAACGATTGAGGGCAAAAGAAGAAGGGGACGACAGAGAATGAGGTGGCTGGATGGAGTCATGGAAGCAGCAGGCATGAGCTTAAATGGACTCCAGAGGATGGTAGAGGACAGGAAGGCCTGGAGGAACATTGTCCATGGGGTCGCGATGGGTCGGACATGACTTTGCAACTAACAACAACAAATATATTAATAAAACAAAGTATCCCTTTAAAATTATATGCCATATTATACTGGTTGAAACTCACACATTGGGAGAGGGGTCAGCCTCACTAGGAAAAGCTGCATCAGCTAATGATGGAACCATTATATTTAACTCAGTGCAATGTATAATTATGAGGACCTGGTGTTCTAGTCACTGGGGACATTTTTGTTTCAATCTGATTGAAATATTTTTAATCTGAGGACCGCATTTTCCAAATGCAGTCCTTCAGGGGAGAAACTCAAAACTGCCACCTCACAATATGCTACAGATTTCAGGAGCTCTAAGAAAAAGCACTGTACTGTAGTCCATGGCTTCTGGTCTGTTGCTATGTCCTGGTAAATTTATCTGAGATATAAATATAGACAGGAGAGGAGAGGAGGGGAAGGAAGGGGAGGAGAGAGGAGAGAAAGGAAGGGGAGAGGAGGAGAGAGGAGAGAAAGGAAGGGGAGAGGAGGAGAGAAGAGAGAAAGAAAAGGGAGAGGAAGGGAGGAGAGACGAGGGAAGAGAAAAGAAGGGGGGAGGAGGGGAGAGAAAAGAAGAAGAGAGAAAGGAAGGAGAGAGAAAGGAAGGAGAGAGAAAGGAAGGAGAGAGGAGAGGAGAGAAAGGAAAGAGAGAGGGAGAGGAGAGGAATATGTTCTATTGATTAGTGTCAAAGAAAGTCAAATTAGCACACAGGCAATGGCAAAAGAGAAATCCCCATTGTTTTTGCCTGGAAACAATTCAGTATTTATGAGCTTTCCTGGAAAGCCCTCTCTGCTTTCTAATATTCTTTGTTCTCCCATTTGTATCGTTGGCCTTATCAGTTATTGTATTTTTCAAACATTAACTTCTCATGGTTCATTTGCACTTACGACAAAGGCCAGGTTAACCATATAATTTATGAGTAGATGTCTGCTAAGAATAATGTTATTATTTTCTGGGCTTCAGACTGAAGGGAAGGGTTAACCTATACACCATGTGTCACCTTCCTGGTGTTAACTGCTCTCCCTTGATTCTTCCTAGCAGAGAAATGGGCAGATTTCTGCACGATCCCTGTTTTCTCTTTGTGAGACAAAAGGGATTTCTACAGTTTGAGAAAGCCTCTGGATACAGCGGGAATTTTAACAGCAGATGCTTTGCTCCCACAGAACGACAGCCATGAGGAGCTGGCTGTCCAAAAATTGGCTGATGTGGGAACTGTAAAAACACCATTAACAAGAAATTGGTGAGACTGTTGGCTGATTTACCTCACAGGCACTTGGGAGATTTTCTACTACCAAAGCTTATTTTTTGTCTTTGTGAGGGCAGGAGGTCACTCTTTAAAAAGCCATCACCAGTCAAGGATGAGTAGTGGCAATGCAGGAATAGGCACCTCATTTCCTACCAGCTTTCTGATGACAACAACAACAACAACAACAACAACAACAACAACAACAATAATAATAATAATAATACTTTATTTTGATTCAGCTAGAGTTTTCTTGAGAGGAAGCTCTTGAGGGTTGAGGTATTATCTGAGGTTAATGTTTTTCTTCCTTCCTCCTCCTCCTCCATTCCTCCTCCTCCTCCCTTCCTTTTTTCACCTCCTCTTCCTTCCTTCTTCTCTTTATTTATTTCCTTCTTGCCTTTTGTTACCTCCTCCTCCCTTTCTTCTTCTCCTTCCTTCCTACCTACTTACCTTCCTACATTCCTTTCTTCCTCTTCCCCTTCATTCCTTCTTTCACCTCCTCTTCCTTCCTTCTTCTATTTATTTATTTCCTTCCTTCCTACCTTCCTTCCTTCTTTTACCTCCTCCCCCTTTCTTCTTTTCCTTCCTTCCTTCCTTCCTTCCTTCCTTCCTTCCTTCCTTCCTTCCTTCCTCCTTCTCCTCTTCCCTTCCATACTTCACCTCCTCTTCTTCCTTCCTTCCTTCCTTCTTTCTTTCTTCCTTTCCTCCCTCCCTCCCTCTCTCACACACACCCATACATACCACACACAGCCCACATACACACGCTAATTTTACTTCCACAAACTTCTCTTGAATATATTGATTTTCAAAAGAAGAAGTAATATTTGCTAATGAAAATGGTGTATGAAGGAAAAGTAGGAATGATAAATCCATCCAGGAAGTCTTTAGGGAAGTGGGCTGTAAATTGGCTCTCTAGAAGTGCCTGCCTTCCTAAACTAGCAGTGTAATTATAAGTATCTACCTCCTGGTATTTTGTTATTAATAGGAAACTAATGAGGTGGATAATTAAATAGTCACCAGACATTTCGGTAATACTAGACCAGAGCTGGAAGGAAATGGGGTTCAAATAACATGTCAGTTGAAGATAAAAAGTAGAATGAGTCAAACATTAGAGTCTGCACTGGTGAGCATTTAATTTTTAAATTTCTAGCGTACCTTTCCTCCTGGATCTCAAAGCACAAGACGACACCAGGTCATTAATGGATACAAGTCCTTCTTCAAACATCTGGAAAATTACTTGAAGCACTGACAGATGCAAAAGGTGATAACACAGCTTTCAAGTTAATCTTTTGTTTATGACAGGTTAGCAGAGAACAGCAGAAGGAAATGAGAAAATAAGAGGCATTTCTATTCTCCTTGCTTTTTAATTGACACCGTTGCTGTAATCCTTTGAAAGATGTGGCCTCCTTCTAATTGAAATTAACACTCATTCTTGGGCAGTAAGGGAAAGCAATGTGGGTGATTGATTCATCAAAAAAGAAAGAAAGAAAGAAAGATTAGAGGACTGGAGGTTAAAGCGTATGAAGAATGGTTGCAGGAATTGAGTACGTCTAGTTTAATGAAAAGAAAGACTACATGACAGCAGTCTTCCAATATCTCAGGGGCTGCCACAAAGAAGAGGGAGTCAAATTACTCCCCAAGCACCTGAAGGCAGGACAAGAAGCAGTGGATGGAAACTAAACAAGGAGGGAAGCAACACAAGGAGAAATTTCCTAATGGAGAGAGCAATTAACCAATGGAACAGCTTGACTTTAGAAGTTATGGGTACTCCATCATGGAAAGTCCGTAAAGATTCCCACTCATCCAGATGGCTTGAATGTTATGTATAATTGTAAGCAGTGATCATGTTATACTGGAAAAATTCCTGTTTGTTAAATGGACTAATGATGATATAATGAATAATTGATACATACACGAATTGAAATATGTAATAACTATTTGGATTAACAATGGAAAATTATTACTGGACTTGAATATGTTATACTATAAATATTCTACATCTTAGGGTTGATTGGTGACGTTGTGGTTAATTGAAAGTAATGATGTACAATACGAGTCGATGGGAAATCCTTTCCCTTTTTTTTTCTCTTAGTTGTACTATTTTTTTTTGTAAGACCTGAATTTATAACTTTATAAAGATTTATTGTTGTTTAATAGATCATTAAGGATTTAAGGAACTAAGGTTTGTTTGAAATGAAGGATGAGTAATGGTGATCTGAATACAGGATGCTCAATGATAGATATTTAGTCATGTTCGATGGATAACTAGTGCTTCTATTTCTAATTGTAAAAATTGATGCACAAAAACCTGCAACCAAACGACATGCTTGACGAAATTGATGATGTTTTTTTTTGTATGTATTGTTTTGTTTGTGTTTGTTTGTTTTAAAAATAAAAATAAAATATATGATAATAAAAAAAAGATTCCCACTCATCCAGGTCATGGTTATCCCAAAGGTGCTTTTTCAGGAGGCAAGGGGACTTTCTTGTTTTGTTTCTTTTGAAGACGTTTCGCCTCTCATCCAAGAAGCTTCTTCAGCTCTGACACGATAGTGTGGAATGGAAGGACTTATATTCCTTGCAGCAGGGGGTGGGTTGCTGCTGGCATTGCTGCCAATTCGGTGCCTCAAAAATTTTGTGTGCGCACACTTGCTTCGTTCACATGCACACCAGATGCGTGCTACACACGTGCGCGCATTTGCAAGTAAAAAGGTCTGTGCATGCGCAAAACCTTTAAAAAATGGGGGGAAATACATTTTTCCACTGAAAATTGTTCTGCGCATGCGCAGAAGCAAAAAACAAAATGGCGGCTCCATAGGAAAACTGGTTTGGGGGTGTGACAGGTGGGGTGCTGCCGGTTATATATATATGCATAACCATGATTGTAACAATGTATCTGTTACTTTAAATGCAAGCGAGATGTAATTGGATGCTGTTGCTTTAAGCAGCCATAAAAGGAAGTAGGAATTATTACTGTTTGCTCCTGATTGTTCCTGGTTGTTCTCCGTGCTTGATATTGGGATTGAATACTGTGCATTGGATGGTGGCTACTCTGTATATTAGTTACCTGTCTACATGGTGAATCGTGAGTTGAGCATCTGTAAATCAACGTGTTGTAACATAGACTGTACATATAATTCAAGACTACTTATAGCTTGTTTTGGAGGCTGTTTATCCTATTTTTGTTAACGAAAGTAAAGCTGTCCTTGTTTTACCTTCGGTGGCTATGAGTGACCATTCAGTGGCATATTCGTTACTACCTTCTGCTACTAAACTCTAATCTCCGAAAGGAGATTGTTAAATCTGTAGTGAGGAGACTGAGGCAGCTGTCAGTTCAACAGATTTATTAACGAACAGGCTGACAGGAACGAACAAAACGCGAGCCGGCTGACAGCTATTTATACTTACAGCTGTCAGCCGGCAAACCAATAGGAACCCTTGAATTCTCCCGCCGGCTGGAGCGCGCGCCTTGGCCAATCAGAGGGCTTCCTTCAAACGCCCTCTGCTGGCCAGGCTCTTCGGTATTCAACAGAGATATACTTAACACTCACCATCCTGGCAGAGCTGAAGAAGCGTCTTGGATGAGAAGCGAAACGTCTTCAAAAGGAAAAAAAAAAGCAGCAAAGTCCAGTTGCCTCCTGAAAAATCACCTTTGGGACTCCATCACTGAAGGCTTTCAAAAACAGACTGTAGAACCATTTGTCTGAAACAGTACAGGCTCTTCCGCTCAATCAGGGGCAGAGGGTTGGACTAGAAGACCTTCAAGGTCCCTTCCCACTGTATTATTCTATGTTCTCTTCTATATCCTCCGTGATCCTGGAAAAACAGCCATGTCCCCTTGAAGAGTTAAAGAACGAGAGCCGTTGACTGAGATTTCAATCTCTGGGTTTTTCTTCCCTTTGTTTCCCTTTCTCCCCTTTGCCAGTGCCTTTTGTTTACTTAGCCAGCAATTAATTTCAACAGTGCACAGTGTAGCGTAGGGCTGGATGCTTGGAAAAGATAATACAATGGCTAATAAAGCAGTCTTGAAGTATCTACATACAAATACACGTACACTTTTCTTAAGCAACAATGATAATAAAGGCTAAAAGGAGCTTTAGAACACTGCAGTTGGCAATGTGTTCCCACATTGCGGTTGGCCGATGACTAATTAGTCCATTCCATTGTAACACTACAAGGACTTTCTGCCAAAAAAATTACTGTCCAGCAACCAGCAAAACTGTGTTTTCCATAGTTAAATTCCTGTCTCTTGGATGGTCCTTTTTAAACTGAAAGGACAACCAATTATTTTCCCCTACTTGGCATTTTGATCGGAAGGAAAATATAAAAGCTACGAATAAGGGCTACAACACCAACTAGGAGGAGTAATTATTATACATACCAGACTTCTTTCATAAATATGTTATGGTTTAAAAGGACATACTATTTTGTCAACTATTGTCAACTATTGACATCCTCAAATATCCATAAGACTTTTATTGATGACCTGGTGTTGCCCAGCTATTTATTTATAGGGGGGAAATGTCTGGACCTAGTGTAATTTCTAATGTTGGATTTTCCCCCTTACCAGAGGGAGCCCCCTTGGGGAGTACTGTGAAGCCGTTACCATGGCAACTCCACTGAGCTGTACAGTAGAAGCCATTTTATGGCAGTACAATAGAAGCAATTTTAAGACACAACAGGCTGTATCATAACAGAACACACATCCAAAGGGGTGTTAGGGTGTATTACCCCCACACACAATATTTGTTTCCGGAGAGTAAGTCATTTGTGTACCAAGTTTGGTTGAAATTGCTTGAGGCGCTCCAGGGTTATGCTGGAACACGCACACATTTAGATAGATAGATGATAGATAGGCAGGTAGGTAGGTAGGTAGGTAGGGAGAGAGAGAGAGAGAGAGAGAGAGAGAGAGAGAGAGAGAGAGAGAGAGAGAGAGAGAGAGAGAGAGAGAGAGAGAGAGAGAGAGAGAGAGAGAGAGAGAGAGAGAGAGAGAAATATTTCTATCTGATTTCTAGAATTTGATTCTTATTTTTAAAAAGTACAAATATATGAGCAAAATTAAAGGAATAAATATAACTCAAGCAAAGTGAAATGCATTTTGAAAAATACCTTAAACTGTAACAAGGAATATATTAAATTTTAACAGAAATATTTTTTTTTTCATTATGGACACTTCCATAATATATTATTTTTCCTTCCCCTCCCTCCTTTACAGTCCCAAACTGGAATATTTTGCAAGGAGAATGTAGTATTTCTTGCAAAACCACCTATCCAATGTAGACCCCAAGTAAAATTTAAAAATTAAATTGATTATTTTCTCTTTTTCTTCTGTTGGTCAGGTCCAATTTACTGATTTGGGTTCTGCACTCTGCATTTTAGGAATGACAGTGACAAACTAAAGCACATCCAGAAAAGAACATCTGGTAGATAAGGAAGACTGAAGAAAAAAAATTAAAAGGAATAGAAAAAATAGAATAGAATAGAATAGAATAGAATAGAATAGAATAGAATAGAATAGAATAGAAAATGGAAGTGACCTTGGAGGTTGGACCTCTAGTCCAACCTCCTGCTTAGGCAGGAAACCCTACACCACTTCAGACAAATGGTTATCCAACCTCTTCTTAAAAACCTCCAGTGTTGGAGCATTCACAACTTCTGGAGGCAAGTTGTTCCACTGATTAATTGTTCTAACTATTAGAAAATTTCTCCTTAGTTCTAAGTTGCTTCTCTCCTTGATTAGTTTCCACCTATTGCTTCTTATTCTACCCTCAGGTGCTTTGGAGAATAGCTTGACACTCTCTTCTTTGTGGCATTCCTTGAAATATTGGAACACAGCTATCATGTCACACCTAGTCCTTCTTTTCATTAAACCAGACATCCCCAGTTCCTGCAACTGTTCTTCATATGTTTTAGCCTCCAGTCCCCTAATTATCTTTGTTGCTCTTTTCTGCATTCCTTCTAGAGTCTCCACATCTTTCTTACATCATGGCAAAAGTTTGTGAAAGTATTGGGTACATTTTGCCTGAGAACAGAAACTGCAGAGAACCTGATCAGCTGCTTTCAAATTTTCAAAAGGCTATTATGTGGAAGAAGGGACCGAATTAAATTATAAAAACAGCAGATTTCAGGCGGACGTCAGGAGAAGTAAAAAAAATTCACATTGGCCCCGAGTACTTTGGTTTAATTCACTGGACCGGAGGCATCTCAAAAAAGATTGAACTGTTGGAGGATGCTGTAGTAATGGAGTCTTCCGTTGATCATGAGATGGCCTCAGAAGTCCTTTCCAACACTTATTTCTATGACAAGGGACAAGAAAAAGACTCTGTGTAGAATAGAATAGACTAAAATAGAATTCTTTATTGGCCAAGTGTGATTGGCACTCCGACATATAAGCCATCCACAGATATATAGAGAGATTAGGCAGATTGTGAATTCTAGTCCAATATAAGCCATAAAAGCCATTTGGTTGACTTTGGGCCAATCACCGAGAGACTGTGAGTTCTAGTCCCTCCTTAATAGAATGGAATGGAATGGAATGGAATGGAATGGAATGGGATAGAATAGAATAGAATAGAATAGAATAGAATAGAATAGAATAGAATAGAATAGAATAGAATAGAATTCTTTATTGGCCAAGTGGGATTGGACACACAAGGAATTTTTCTCTGGTGCATAAGCTCTCAGTATACATAAAAGAAAAGATACATTCGTCAAGAATCATTAGGTGCAACACTTAATAATAGTCATAGGGTACAAGTAAGCAATCAAATCATTCTACGAAACAAACAATATAGATCGTAAGGATACAAGCAACAGAATTACAGTCCTGCAGTCATAAGTGGTAGGAGATGGGTGATAGGAACGATGAGAAGACTAATAGGAGTGCAGACTTAGTGAATAGTTTGACAGTGTTGAGAGAATTATTTGTTTAGCAGAGTGATGACGTTCGGGCAAAAACTGTCCTTGTGACTAGTTGTTCTGGTGTGCAGTGCTTTATAGCATCATGTGCTAGCATTGTCTTCAACTACCCCTCAATATAAGCTTCCCTTTTGGAACACAGTGGCCATAGGGTGCATTGCATTCAGTGGAGCACAACACAGTTGTCAAAGACAGAATTATTAGTTACCAAAAAGTCCATTTATTAGAAGACAAATTTAGTAAGAATTCTTCCTACTTGCTGACAGTGAGAAGAATCAACCAATGGAAAAGAAGTTGCCTTTGGAAATTGTGGGAGTTTCATCACTGGAGACTTTCAAGAAGAGACTGGACTGCCATCAGTCAGAAATGGTGTAGGATCTCCTGCTTGGGCAGAAGGTTGGACTAGATGACCTACAAGGTCCCTTCCAACTCTGTTCATCTAATCTAATCTACTTTTTTCTTTGGCACTTAAAGACCCCCAGAGTCACTTATCAGGGAGAAGAGTAGCAAATACATTTAAACAAACAAATAAAAATAATCTTTCCAGTTTACATTAGGTTTTTTATTCTTCCCCTCCCCTCTGGATGGCTTATTTCCAAAGCATTGCATGATCACCAAGAATCATTTTCATTTTCTCATTTTCCAGGCTCTTGTAAGAGCGAGAGGCATTCCCCTAAATAGAAATGTTAGAAAATTGATATTTTCATTTAAGACCTTTCATTACCCAACTAGGTAACTTTATCAACATCATCAAAGCAACAAAGATGATTAGGGGACTGGAGGCTAAAACATATCAAGAACGGTTGCAGGAGTTGGGTATGTCTAGTTTAATTAAAAGAAGGACTCAGGGAGACATGATAGCAGTGTTCCAATATCTCAGGGGTTGCCCCAAAGAAGAGGGAGTCAAGCTATTCTCCAAAGCACCTGAGGGCAGGACAAAAATCAATGGGTGGAAACTAATCAAGGAGAGAAGCATCTTAAAACTAAGGAGAAATTTCTTGACAGTTAGAACAATTAATCAGTGGAACAACTTGCCTCCAGAAGTTGTGAATGCTCAAACACTGGAAATTTTGAAGATGATGTTGAATAACCATTTGTCTGAAGGGGTGTAGGGTTTCTGGACTAGAAGACCTCCGAGATCCCTTCCAACTCTGTTATTCTATTCTATTCTATTCTATCAGTGCAAAGGATAATGAAACACCTGCAAGCAAATATTCAAGTTCAGAGAGCATCAAGAATTCCACACCTCAACCCTGAGCTACAGATATTCTCTTCCGTTTGAATAGTCACATTGCTTTATTTTAAACAAATAAAGTCCAAATGCAACAGGAAAACTGAAAAGAATCCCAAAAACAGAGATCCACAACCACTCTCGTGTCCAGGGTGGCGTCCACAGTCTTTATATGATCCTCAAACATACACGAGCCACTGTCTTCCAGGAAAAACCATGCTATAAATACACATTCTAAAGGATAAAGAGAATCAAAACTGTTATTAAATACAGAATTTGACTTGTTGGCTTTTGCCACCTACTGGACATTGTGTTTAATGAATCGGGGAGGGGGTAGGGAATAGTATTTTACCAAACAGAATTGCAGCTCCTTTGTCAAATGATAGCAAGATACCAAGCACTACAGTTGTTTCCAGCCTGTCAAATTATGTTTATATGCCATGTTTGTACCGCACATCATTTTTGTAGCACTTAGACTACATGGACACACCTATTTGTCACAGTCTAGCCACTCTCGTTTGCAAAAAAACATTCCTTATTGTCTGGTTTAGCCTGTTTTAGGTTTCTTTCACAGCTTACTAAAAAGCAAAAAGAAGAAACATCACTCTGCCAACAAAAGTGCGTCTAGTCAAGGCAATGGTTTTCCCAGCTGCAATGGATGGCTCTGAAAGTTGGACCATAAGAAAGGCTGAGCGCCAAAGAACTGAGGCCTTTGGACTCTGGTGCTGGAGAAGTCTCCTGTGAGTCCCTTGGACTGGAAGGCAACCAAACTGGTCAGTCCTAGATCAACCCTGACTGCTCTTTAGAAGGCCAGATCCTGAAGATAAAACTCAAATACTTCAGCCACCTAATGAGAAGGAAGGACTCCCTGGAGAAGAGCCTCATGCTGGGAAAGATGGAGAGCAAAAGAAGAAGGGGACGACAGAGAATGAGGTGGCTGGATGGAGTCACCGAAGCAGTAGGCGTGAGCTTAAATGGACTCCCGGGGATGGTAGAGGACAGGAAGGCCTGGAAGAATGTTGTCCATGAGGTCGCGATGGGTTGGACATGACTTCGTGACTAACAACAAGAAATTTCTTTCACTTGAAAACAGAAAGACTGCACGGCTAGACCTGAAAGAGTATTGAAGGTGTCATTTTTCAGTTCCAATAGGCAAGGGAAAATCCACCTCCTCTTTCTTACACTTGTGCACGTGCCTATATGTGCAAGGAAGCCAGACATCCATTCCTCAAGTTTTATTTAGGAAGCGCTCTCCATGCAGCATATATTACACAGATCAGGAAAGCAGAACACGGGAAGAAAAATTGATGCTGGCAGATAGGACAGTCTAACAAGCACTAAACAATTCAAAGCAGTGGAAAACTCAGCAAAAGAAATGGTGTTTCATTGAGACAGAATAGATAGATAGATAGATAGATAGATAGATAGATAGATAGATAGATGGATGGATGGATGGATGGATGGATGGATGGATGATAGATGATAGATAGATAGATAGATAGATAGATAGATAGATGATAGATAGATGATAGATAGATAGATAGATAGATAGATAGATAGATAGATAGATAGATAGATGGATGGATGGATGGATGGATGGATGGATGGATGGATGATAGATGATAGATAGATAGATAGATAGATAGATGAATGATAGATAGATAGATGATAGATAGATAGATAGATAGATAGACAGATGATAGATAGATAGATAGATAGATAGATAGATAGATAGATAGATAGATAGATAGATAGATAGATGATAGATGCTGTAGGCGAGACTTGAAATATTGCTGTTGGTTGAATTTTAGTTTTGGGGTTGGTTGGTTTGTATAAAAAAAGAGTTGATGGTTTTACGCTGTTTTGTTTTGTTACCATGATAATTCCAAAAATTTGAAAAATATAGGGAAGCGGTTTAACAGTAACATAGTTGTAAGATACCCTGGAGGTCATCTAGTCCAACCCCCTGCTCACGCAGGAGACCTATACTAGGGATTCAGACCACCGAACTGCCAACTTTTCTGATCGACAAGCTCAGCATCTTAGCCACTGAGCCCCCTAGCTAGTCTTACTAGCAAGGTGGCTCAGTGGCTAAGATGCTGAGCTTGTCAATCAGAAAGGTCAGCAGTTTGGCAGTTCAAATCCCTAGTGCCGAGTAACAGAGTGAGCCCCCATTACTTGTCCCAGCTTCTGCCAACCTAGCAGTTCGAAAGCATGTAAAAATGCAAGTAGAAAAATAGGAACCACCTTTGGTGGGAAGGCAACAGCGTTCCATGCGCCTTCAGCATTTAGTCATGCTGGCCACATGACCACGGATTGATCTTCGGACAGCGCTGGCTCTTCAGCTTTGGATGAGCACTGCCCTCTAGAGTCGGGAACAGCTAGCACATATGTGCAAGGGGAACCTTTACTTATGAAAAATATGAACTGCATAGAAGGCAGTGTATTCTGATTTTTTAAAAAATCCATCAAGTATATCGACCTTCTATAAGAAAAGCAATGTCAGCATGCTTTTTAGTCTAGGAAAGCAACTATAAGCAGCATAACACCCAAATAAATATTTGAATGTAATATGTAAATGTTGCCAAATGTTTTCTCTTCATGCAAGTATGAAAGGTCTGAAAGAGAACTCTCTTAGAGAGGTGTGGTAAACACTCAACAGAGTGTTCTTTACCAAATAGGGAATACTTATTAAATACGGACCCAGCAACTATTCAAACATTATTCAAAAATTACATTTAGCTTTGGCAAACAGAGCAAAATAGGCAAATAAGTTACAAAAAATAGGGGAACAATGCAGTCAAGATGCTTACCTTGTAGCATCTGTATCAATGTAATATTTTGATATGCCTAATAATAGAGAATAAAAGGGGCATGGTGGCTCAGTGGCTAAGACACTGAGCTTGTCAATCAGATAGGTTGACAGTTCAGCAGTTCGAATCCCGAGCGCCGCGTAACTGAGTGAGCTCCCGTCACCTTCTGTCAACCTAGCGGTTCGAAAGCACGTAAAAAATGCAAGTAGAAAAAGAGGAGCCACCTTTTTCCGTGTGCCTTAGGCATTTAGTCATGCCAGCCACATAATCACGGAGACGTCGTCACACAGCACTGGCTCTTTGGCGTTGAAACAGAAGTGAGCACCTCCCCCAATCAGAAAAAAATCAAGATCTGGAAACTGACATTCAAATATTTTGATATAAAGCAGCTGTGGTGATTCCACTGGTTATAAGCACACCGTGTACCATACTAAAACTATTGGACGCACTTAGAAAATTCAGTGTTGGTCGAATTTCCATCAGTCAATTGCAAGTGCTTGGAGACACATAAATGCTTTGCTGATGTGTCACAATATTGTTTGTTCTTGGGGGAGAACTCAATGCCTGTGAAGGTCAACACCAATTAAAGATCTGCCATCTGTGACTTCATATTGTTTTGTGTATAATAATCATTTAAATAGCTATGGAGATTCTCAATGATCAAGGCCATGGTTATCCCAAAGGTGCTTTTCAAAAGGCAACTGAAATTTGTTTTTTCTTGAAGACATTCCAATCAAACTGAAGAAGCTTTTTGGATAAGAAGTGAAACCTCTTCAAGGAAAAACAAATAATAATATTATTATTTTAATTTTAAGTTACTTTATTTAAAAATATGGGACATGATCAGTGGTGGGATTCAGCCAGTTTGCGCCTATTCAAAAGAACCAGTTGTTAACTTTCTAAGCACTTCGGAGAACCGGTTGTTGGAAGAAATCTTATTTTGTTTTTTTCCCCACTTTACAGGGCTAATCCTGCAAGGAAGGAAGGAAGGAAACATGCTGGCGTTGTTTCTAGCCTCATCTTTATTGCCCTGCTTACAGAAACTGCCTCTCTGGTTAACCCTGATTACATTGTAACAGCTAAGGCGAAGCGCCCATCAACCTGAGTGACGTTGAGTTGGCCACACCCACCCAGTCACATGACCACTGAGCCATACCTACCAAGCTGGTCATTAGGGCAGAGAACCGGTTGATAAATTATTTGAATCCCACCACTGGACATGATCCAGTAATTTACCACACTCCCTTTCGCATGTTGCTAACATTTTGAACAGATCCATACCACAATCAGGTCTACCCCTATAACTTTTTTCCTTTGCCCTATAAAAAGTCCTGACAACCATAGTAACAATCACTATAATTTAGTCTGCTCCACATTTTTACACCAGTCCTCGCTTCTTAAGTTTAAGAAGTGAAGGGAATTTTGCCACTTGAAGCCAGACACTTTCTGCATTAAAAGGTATATTTTTAACTCCTGTTAAAATGAGAGTGAAATAATTAGAATTTATTCACAGCTCCTCGAATGCAAATTCCCGATGTGAGAAAGTCTGATTCTCACCATATACTTTTCTTTTTAAATAGGACTTTAGTGAATCGATTTGCAGAATGTAAAATGATAAAGGGTGGATGGGGATGATCCCGGAGAAATGTGCAAAGAGACGTAAAGAAAATTAAGCGGTGGGCTAAAATGTACTTTTCTCTAGTGCCGTGGTGGCAAACCAATGGCATGCGTGCCACAGGTGGTGCATGAGCCATCACCCCAGCTGAGCTCCACTGCGCATGATTGCACGCCTCCTGCCGGCCAACTGATTTTTGGGTCTCTGCCACACATGGGGGGGGGGGCAGGGCACTTGCGGGAGGTGCTTGAGGGGTGGAGAGATTATGTGCGCATGTATGGGGTGTGTGAAGGAGTGTGTAGGGTAGTGGAGCTCCTCCCCATGTCCCATTTTTGGTCCCAGGAGGCTGCAAGGAGGCCTAGTAGGCCCAAAACTGGGTGCAGGAGAGCTGCGGCGGGCTTCCCTCACAGCCCATTTTTAGTCCCAGGGGGCTGCCTACTAGGCTCAATATGGGGCATGGGGGGGTGGACATGTGCAAATGCATCAGGGGGCGAGGGGGAGCATGGGGGGGGTCCTGCCATTATGGGTTATGTCAGGGGTCGGCAAACCTAAACACTCAAAGAGCCATTTGGACCCGTTTCCCACAGAAAAGAAAACACCGGGAGTCACAAAGGTCCTAACCGGAAGCCCCCTGTTCAATTCTGGAGCTGACCGGAAGTTCAGTTCTCCCACCATAGAGTCTCCTCCTAGCGCGGCGTACTTTTTCCTCTACCTGTCATAACCGAAAGCCCTATCAATTGTGGAGACAACTGGAAAACCCTCCCCTTGCCATACAGTCTTCTCCTGGCGCACTGTGCTTCTATCTCCTCCCCCCGCACTGGAAGCTCCTCTCAAAATTGTGGCGCTGAACGGTGACGGAGCTGCAGCAAGAGGAAAGAGCCCCATGCGGCTCCGGAGCTGCAGTTTGCTGACCCCTGGATTAGGGTTAGGCTTTCAGCATGCAACGACAAAAAGGTTAGCCATCACTGTTCTAGTGGGACTGTGTTTCTTTCCTTCCTTCTCTCTTCCTCTCTCTCCAAAAAAGGGAACTGGGTGGATTATAAAATAAGACTATATCACTTTCAATAAATAAGGCAAGCCTGTATGAAAGGAGAGCAAAAAATCAGTTTACACACACATTAATCCTGGGTGAGAAAACGGATCTTATTTTGCCACTTTTAAGCCAAGGTCCATGCTGGCTGAGGGATTTGAGGGGGATATCCAACCCAGCTTGCAGAATGAGACTGGAGAGAGGCCAATATGAAATATTTATGCATTTAACACCTTGACATGAACTGTTCTCGCAAATATGTGCATGCTGTGATGACATGGGGCGAGTCGGAACAGTTTTACAAAAAGGCAATTGAAGAAAATTGCTCTCCATCGTCCCACTTCTTGGGGCCAAGGATGTTCCTTCTACTTCCTTTGTTCCTTGGGATTGTTTTTTCCAGTCCAAAGAAAGCATGGGCGTGCAGCCATCCATTTCTGTTTTTTTTTAAAAATGATTAGCCTGGGTATGAGTGATTTATTTGGAGTGAAGTTGCAGGAATTGGGCATGTCTAGTTTAACAAAAAGAAGGACCAGGCCAACTAGCAATGTTCCAATATTTGAGGGGCTGCCACAGAGAAGAGGGAGTCAAGCTATTTTCCAAAGCACCTGAAAGCAGGACAAGAAGAAATGGATGGAAACTGATCAAGGGAAAAACACCAGCCTAGAACTAAGGAGAAATGTATTGACAGTTATTCTGACCCAGCTCCCCCAACACGACAACTCCTCTGTAGCAATGATTCCTTTATTAGGAGCGCCAGAAGTTAATAAAGTTTCTCCCTCAACGCAGGCTCCGAAGTCTGTCTGGCAGGGAGATCAATAGTTGTCTGCCACATTCATCTTTTTTCCCTCCTCTTTCTCTTCCTCCTCTTTCTTCTTCTTTTCCTTCTCCTCCTCTACTTTCTCTTTCTCCTTTTCCTCCTCTTTCTCTTCCTTCTCCTATTTCCTCTTTTTAATAATAATAATAATAATAATAATAATAATAATAATAATAATAATAATAATAATAATAATAATAATTATTATTATTATTATTATTATTTGTTAGCCGCAACCCTCTCCCGAAGGACTCGGGGCGGCGTACAATAAAAACAAATAAAATACAGATATGGACAAACATACACAGGAACAAAGACATATACGTGTACGTGGAGGAGGTAGACAGATGAGTGAAAACAATTAAAATCACAATTTAAAATCCCTTAAATAAAGTTACAAAATTTAAAAACCCATCAGGAGCGAAATTATGAAATTATGGTTGAGCCAGGCCAGCTACTTGGAATAGGTGGGTCTTGAGCTTTACACGGAAGGAGCGGAGGTCAGAGGTGGTCCTAATATCCGGAGGGAAGTCATTCCACAGGGCTGGGCCCGCCACAGAGAAGGCTCTACTCCTAGGCGCCGCCCCTCGGCACTGTCTGGTGGACGGCACCTGGAGAAGTCCCTCTCTGTGCGAGCGGATGGGTCGCAGGGATGTATGGGGCAGAATACGATCCCGCAAGTAACTAGGTCCTGAGCCATGGAGCGCTTTAAAGATCGTAATCAGGACCTTGAAACGCACCCGATAGACCACAGGAAGCCAGTGCAGCTCGCGCAGGAGAGGTGTCACATGGGAGTACCTTGTACTCCCCATAATTACCCACGCGGTAATTATTTTTTCCCTCCTCCTCCTCTTTTTTCTTCTTCTCCACCTCCACTTCCTCTTCTTCCTCCGTTTCCACCTTCCTCCTCCTATTTCTTCTTTTTTCCCTCCTTCTTCTCTTCCTCTTTCTTCTCCTTCTCCTCCTCTACTTCCTCTTCTTCCTCCTTTTCCTCCTCTTCCTCTTCCTCCTCCTCTTTCTTCTTTTTTCCCTCCTTCTCGTCCTCCCCTTTCTTCTCCTTCTCCTCCTCCTTTTTTCCCTCCTTCTCCTCCTCCTCCTCTTTCTTCTTCTTCTCCTTCTCCTCCTCCACTTCCTCTTCTTCCTCCTTTTCCTCCTTTTCCTCCTCCTATTTCTTCTTTTTTCCCTGCTTCTCCTCCTCCCCTTTCTTCTCCTTCTCCTCCTTTTTTCCTCCGTTTCCTCCTCTTCTTTCTTCTTTTTTCCCTCCTTCTTCCTCTTCCTCCTCTTTCTTCTTCTTCTCCTTCTCCTCCACTTCCTCTTCTTCCTCCGTTTCCTTCTCTTCCTCCTATTTCTTCTTTTTTCCCTCCTTCTTCTCTTCCTCTTTCTTCTCCTTCTCCTCCTCCACTTCCTCTTCTTCCTCCTTTTCCTCCTCTTCCTCTTCCTCCTCCTATTTCTTCTTTTTTCCCTCCTTCTCCTCCTCCCCTTTCTTCTCCTTCTCCTCCTCCTTTTTTTCCTCCGTTTCCTCCTCCTCTTTCTTCTTTTTTCCCTCCTTCTCCTTCTCCTCCTCTTTCTTCTCCTTCTCCTTCTCCACTTCCTCTTCTTCCTCCGTTTCCTTCTCTTCCTCCTTCTATTTCTTCTTTTTTCCCTCCTTCTCCTCCCTCCCCACTCATTTCATCCTCCTCCCTTACATATTCCCTATTATATTTTAGTATTCACAGCTTAGGTGCTTTGGGAACATTATCTAAGAGAAAGGGCTATAAATTAAACTAAATTATGTATGTACTGTAACATTTTTCCACCTTCCTACTGTAAAGCAGTATTTGAGAAGACCTCTATCCCAATGGGAAAGGGCCATTCATCTGATTTAAATGAAGGATAGTTCATGTATAGATGCAACAGATGTATGTCTGGTATCTACTTTGCAGATATACCCAAAAAAATTAGGTTGCGCTTAAGTCTTTGTCCCTTGTAGCATATAAAGAATTTTGCTTTGCTTTTCCCCCAGTGAGGAGATACGAGGCTTTATGAGGCTTCTGTGCATTCTCTCAAGACAAATGCATTGCAATGAACCCGTCTCCCTTTCTCCTCCCCAATGGTTCTTTTAGTGCTGGAAACAATACATAAATATGAGGATGTGCAACATTGAAATACAAGCAGTGAAGGAGAAACAGCTGAAGAAGGCATTAGTGGGGATCTCCAGGGTTCCTGGCCATCCTCTTGCACATGATTGTGTTACAGTTCAGGGGAGTAAGCTTACACTCTTCCATTGGTGGAATGGAAGTGTGAACTCAGGCAGGAATTTCTGTCTTACTTCCCAAGTCGAGGAATACCCCGTGCTAAAAAGAGCAAACTCCATCACCTCCAGAAAAAACAAAGCATTGACGGTCCTTTGGAAACGATGGAGGGAAGGAGCGTTCAAGTATTCTCTTGCATGCCCAGATTAGAATACCAGGTGGCACAGAACCGTTGCGAGTCTCAGAGATATATATCATATCCTTCAGATCAGTGTCTGTTCTCAAGCAGAGGGAGAAAATGTCTTTCAGTCAAGCATGACTCCTGGAGAATTCAGAGGGCCTCCCATGAAGTTTATTTCGTGCCAGTATGGAAATGTTGTTGTTGTTTTTTTCTTCGTTTCTTGTTTTCTCAAGTTCTCTGCCTAGCCTACAGCCCTGGAGTCGGGGAGTCTCCCGTTAAGTCAGATGAACAGAACAGATCAGGGGTGGGTTCCTGCCAGTTCTAACCTCTTCTATAGAAGAGGTTCCAGGAATCTACAGTGCCGTTTAGAACCGGTTCCAGCTCCCTCTCCCTGCCCATCCGCACATCATCAAGATGAAGAGCGAGAGGAGGAATTCTGGGAGTTGAAGTCCACAAGTCTTAAAGCTGTTAACTTTGAACACCCCTGGTTTTTTTTTCTAAAGGGTTAGGGGCGCAAGGGTCTTGTAACTTGACAGTTTTAAGGCTTGCGTGCTTCAAATGCCAGAGTTTCTGAGCCAACATTTTGGTTGCTACGCAAGAGCGTTGTTAAGTGAGTTTCACCACATTTTACAAGTTGGCCACGCCCAACCAGTCACATGGCTGTCAAGCCACTCCCACCCAGTCGCATGGCTGGCAAGCCACTCCCACAAAGCAGGCCACACCTACAGAAGAGGTTCTAAAAAAAATTGAAACCCATCACTGGAACAGATCAATGGAATAGCAGAGTTGGAAGGAACCTGGGAGGTATTCTAACCCCCTGCACAAGCAGGAAACCCTATACCAGGGATGACTAATCTTTTTGTCATTGCATGCCGAAAGCACGCATGCACCCATAATGCAATGCACGTGCCCCAGTGCGCCCCCCTCGCATACGCCTGTGACACCCCCTCCCCTTGCATGCACGCACAGCCTCCCTGTGACCCTCCTGCCCCTTGCACATGCATGTAGAAAAAAGTAGAAAAATAGGTACCACCTTTGGTGGGAGGGTAGCAGCGTTCCATGCATCTTTGGCATTTTAGTCATGCCCGTCACATATCCATGGAGCCGTCTTCGGACAGCGCTGGCTCTTTGGCTTTGAGACAGAGATGAGCACTGCCCCCTAGACAGTGGTGGGATTCAAATAATTTAACAACAGGTTTTCTGCCCTAGTGACCAGCTGGGTAGGCGTGACTCGGTAGTCATGTGACTGGGTAGGCATGGCCAACTCAATGTCATTCGCGTCGATGGGCGCTTCACCTTAGCTGTTACAATGTAATGAGGGTTAACCGGAGAGGCAGTTTCTGTAAGCAGGGCAATAAAGATGAGGCTAGAAACAACACCAGAATGTTTCCTTCCTGCCTTCCTTACAGGATTAGCCCGGTAAAGTGGAAAAAAACAAAATAAGTTTTCTTCCAACAACCGATTCTCTGAACTGCTTAGAAAGTTAACAACTGGTTCTCCCGAATAGGTGCGAACCGGCTGAATCCCACCACTTCCCCTAGAATTGGGAACAGCTAGCACATATGTGCCAGGGGAACCTTTACCTTTATTTTTACCTTAATCTAGTGGAAAGAAGAACTAGGGGAGACATGATAGCAGTTTTCCGATATTTGAAGGGCTTCCACAAAGAAAAGGGGGTCAACCTACTCTCCAAAGCACCAGAAGACAAGACAAGAAACAGTGGATGGAAATTAATCAAGGAGAGAAGCAACCTAGAACGAAGGAGACATTTCCTGACTGTTAGAACAATGAATCAGTGGAATGCCTTACATTCAGAGGTTCTGGGTGGAGGCTTTTAAGAAGAGAGTAGACAGCCATTTGTCTGAAATGGCATGGGGTCTTTTGCTCAAGCAGGGGATTGGACGAAATGACCTCCAAAGTCCCTTCCAATTCTGTTATTCTATGTTCTAAAACTAGAATTGGGAGTTCCCATTTGTGAATTCAATGTGGAAATAAGTTTTCAAATCAAGTTCTAACTCATTGTTATTCTCAACCATGACTTTAAAAATAAACCCACAGCAAAGGCATCAGGCCAAAGATTATTTGGCCATGTTAACTATGGCAACATATTCCAAGGTGTTAATTCAGTTCCAAGTGGTGAATTATAAATACTAATAGTCTCAACGTTTTTCTCCTAAAGACTCTTTTCCCTTATTTTTCAATGGATTAGCAAATGCATGCTGAACTTTTCATTAAACTCTTCGGAATGTTTCTTCTCAAACAACGGCAGTGTTCAAAGGGAGCAATCTGTTAGGAATTCATTCTAAAGCCTCCCCATAAACACAAGAAGACAGAATCCAAATGAGCAATAAAATATTGGCCCAAGACCACCGCAAAAGAATGGGACAGAACTACGAAGCAAAAGATAAGCGCTCCTTTCTAATTCACTCATTGTTCTTTTCAAAAAGGAACCCAATCCGAGGGGGAGATTGAGGGGGGAGAGAAGGGAGATTCTAAAGATTGCGTGCTCAATTCAAAATAATTGAATTCATTAACGTGAGAAATAATGGACAGGAAAGAAAGAGAACTCGGAAGGTAGCAAAGGCTCGTCTTTTCTCCGCTGTTGCAATCTGATAAATGTTTAGTGGGAAATGCGGTAACCAACTAATTCACTGCTAAGGAAACATATAAAGTGCAAATGCTCTCTTCTTCTGAACTGAAGGCAAACACCTGGATTTTAATGGTGGACTGTATTCTACAATTGTGTAGCAATAGCAATAGCACTTAGACTTATATATCGCTTTACGGGACTCATTGGATCTGAAATGCAGTTCAAGTAGGATCCGGCAAGCACTACTGCCGGTTTGCTCGTGGGCACGCTGTGCGTACGCTTTCCATGCACCTGTTCAGTACAATAAAAATTGTTCTGCGCATGCGCAGAAGCAAAAGCCAAAGCCTGAGTCCTTTGGGAGAAGGGCGGCATATAAATCCAATAAAACTCAAACTCAAACTCAAGATGGTGGCACCTATGGCGCCGCTCAGAGAACCACTTCGGGGGTGTGGCAGGTCTCGGTCGCTGCCGTTTCCAGCGACCCAGGCCGCCAAACGCTACCGGTTTGGCCAAACTGGTCCAAACCAGTAGGAACCCACCTCTGATGTTTATGTAATATTTACCACTCTATTGGCTTATTCTGTTCATTTCCCAGTCTAGTTCCTACCTTAAAATAGATCCAAAACTCAAAGCCGCAAAGTATCAGAAGTGGCTATCCAAGTGGGTCCTTGCTTCACAACTTCTCATTCAGTGACCAACTCACAAGAGTGGTGAAGGAAAGGTTCTTATGATAGGTCCTTGTACCTACAACATTGCAGCAATCCATAGTCACATGATTGACATTTGCAACCTTCTTGGTTGGCTTCCTACGAGCAAAGTCAATGGGGATGATGGCAGGAACCCACAAATGGTGACCATGTGATGTTGCATTGAACAATGGCACAGGATTCACTTTATGACAACTGGAAAGGTCAGGATTTCTATTGCTAAGTGGCGCAGTTACTTGATGCCAAGTTTTATGATGGCATGGAAATTTCTATTCTAATTACCGTTGTGAAGTGAGGACAACGAGTACTGACTCTAGTTCTCCAGCAACATTTTGAGCAATTATCAAAGTTTGTTGTTGTTAGTTGTGAAGTCATGTCCAACCCATCGCAACCTCATGGACAACGTTCCTCCAGGCCTTCATGTCCTCTAACAACCTCTGGAGTCCATTTAAGCTCATGCATGGAAAGTGCTTCCTAAATAAAACTTGAGGGATGGATGTCTGGCTTCCTTGCACATATAGACGTGTACAAAAGTGTAAGAGGAGGTGGATTTTCCCTTGCCTATTGGAACTGAAAAATGGCACCTTCAATACTCTTTCAGGTCTAGTCATGCAGTCTTTCTGTTTTCAAGTGAAAGAAACATGTCGTGGTTAGTTGCAAAGTCATATCCAATCCATCGCAACCTCATGGACAACATTCCTCCAGGCCTTCCTGTTCTCTACCATCCTCTGGAGTCCATTTAAGCTCATGCCTACTGCTTCATTGACTCCATCCAGCCATCTCATTCTCTGTCGTTCGCTTCTTCTTTTGCCCTCAATCTTTCCCAGCATTAGGCTCTTCTCCAGTGAGTCTTCCCTTCTCATTTGGTGGCCAAAGTATTTGAGTTTCCTCTTCAGGATCTGGCCTTCTAAAGAACAGTCAGGGTTGATCTCCTCTAGGACTGACCGGTTTGATCAACTTGCAGTCCAAGAGACTTGCAGGAGTCTTCTCCAGCACCATAGTCCAAAGACTTCAATTCTTTGGCGCTCACCCTTCCTTATGGTCCAAATTTCACAGCCATCAATTGCAACTGGGAAAACTGTAGCCTTGACTATATACACTTTTGTTGGCAGGGTGATGTCTCTGCTTTTTAGTATGCTGTCTAGATTTGCCATAGCTTTCCTCCCCAGGAGCAAGAGTCTTTTAATTTCTTGGCTGCAATCCCCATCTGCAGTGATCTTGAAGCCCAGGAAAATAAAGTTTGAAAGCCCCTTAATTTTACCTCATGACCCTTTTGTGCATAGATAACACTAAGCTTCAGAACTTAAATCCTGAAAAAGTCTAAAGAAACCCCATTCTGTTTATTAGCTATGGCCATTTTGGCAGTCATTGATTCATTGAAGATCAAGTCCAACTGGACGTTAGCCAAGATATCACTTAGATGATCTAATAATGTGATGAACTGAAAGAGGGATATTTTGACTACATACCTTCATGGGTGGTTCATGCTGAGGCCTTGATATTTAACCAATCTTTCTGGTTATAAATAAAATGGTTTACATTCATCACGTTATCAACATTGGGCTTAATTTGTTTTGCAAACTCAGATAATATTATGTGGAACCAAATACCAACCAGCCATACTCAATTAAATATAATTTTTCCACATTTCTTTAACAGACAGACAGGCCTCAGGATGCTGAGTGAAGCTTATATGTGAAATAACTTCATTTTCAGAAAAGATTATTACCAAGAGACTTGTTCTTGTTTAACTGTAATTATTTTCACAGTAAAATAATTACTGGAAGATTTGGTTTTCTTTAGTAGCAATTCATTTACCCTAACAAAAACTCTTTCAACACAGTGGAAGATTACAAAATGACAGCCTCAACTTTTAAGTTTTACACATTAGTATATACTAGCCATTTTCATAACAGCAAGTCTATCTAATTGGCAAAACCAAAGTCAACGTTTCATATTTTTTTTCATCACAAGCCAGGGGTAGGTTCCTGCCAGTTCTATCCTCTTCTATAGAAGAGGTTCCACAAATCTACAGTGCCGTTTAGAACCGGTTTCAGTTCCCTCCTCCCACCCATCCACACCATGCTTGCCCCACCCACCACTCACTGATTGGCTGCCTCACCAATCGCCCCGCCCACTTCTAAGGGTCATATCTAAACCGTAAAGTCTTAAAGCTGTCAAATTCGAACATCCCTGGGTTTTTTTTTCTAAAGGGTTAGGGGTGCATGGGTCTTGTAACTTGACAGCTTTAAGACTTGCGTGCTTCAAATGCCAGAGCTCCTGAGCCAACATGACTGGAGGAGGAATTCTGGGAGTTGAAGTCCACAAGTCTTAAAGCTGTCAAGCTTGAACACCCCTGGGTTTTTTTTCTAAAGGGTTAGGGGTGCAAGGGTCTTGTAACTTGATAGCTTTAAGACTTGCATGCTTCAAATGCCAGAGTTTCTGAGCCAACATTTTGGTTGCTAAGCAAGAGCGTTGTTAAGTGAGTTTCACCACATTTTACAAGTTGGCCATGCCCACTCAGTCACATGACTGCCAAGACACTCCCACTCAGTCACATGGCTAGCAAGCCACTCCCACCTGGTCACATGGCCAGCAAGCCACTCCCACAAAGCAGGCCACACCCACCACTAAAAATTTTGAAACCCACCACTGTCACAAGCCCAACATCCAGAATAAAAAACATAGTTAAATGTATTCTCCTCTTTGAATAAAGCAATCAGTTTGATCATTTCTGCTTTTTCTTCCTTGCTGTGGAAATAATATATATTTCTATTTGCACTTACTAATCTTTATAAACTATCACAATTTATATTAACAAAATCCACTGTATTCTGTAAAGCAGGGCTCACCAACCTTTCAGACCTCAGGGACCATTAAATTCATAATTTTAAATCCTGTGGACCACTAATATGATCTGCCTAATGACCAGCTGGATGGGCGTGGCTAGGTGGTCATGTGACTGGGTGAGCATGGCCAAGTTGATATCACTCCCATTGAGGGGTGCTCTGCGCCCTCTACTTGCCCCTCCCCACCCAGCCATTCGTCGCCTGCTCGCCTGGGCTCTTTAGGGTCCCAACAGGAAGCAGTTGCTGGAGTTAAGCAGCCACCATGAGAAAAGTTGGCAAAACAGTTCAGTTCAAGTTGGATTTGACCGAGAAGGAGGGTCACCAGAAGCACCTCACTGAGGACTACGAGCATAGGCTTTCCAAGCAGAGGGAAGGCCTGCGGGAATGCAAGGCCAGGTACTGGCACCTGAAGGCTCAGCAAGTTGAGATGGAAACCCAGTTCCAGCCATGATACAGTCCCACTGGAACAAGGTCTTCTAGCTCTTCACCACGAGCAGCGCTTCCCTCCAGTTTTCACCCAAAGCCCCACACCAGGAGGCTGAAGCAGACCCCAAGTCAGAATTCCTGCCCTCTTCCTCCGGCCCCCATAAAAAGACCCCAAAGGGGGAGACTCTCTGCAGCAACACAAGTGTTCATTGCACATATCCAGCCCAGGGGCCATAGTTTGAGGAGCCCTGATTTAGTGCAATATTTAAAAATGCAAATATTTTTTCTGCAGACCACCAAAATTTTCTCACGGACCTCCAGTGGTCCACAGACCACCAGTTGGTGACCGCTGCTGTAAAGACTCTGAAGTCAATACTTTTTTTTACTTTTTTCCTTTGTAGTTCATATTTTCTCTTCTTCCTTCCCTTCATTTTCTCTTTCTCTTTTCCTTTATATTTTATACTTGGACAAAACCATAAAAGTCACAAAAAATTCTTTCAGCATTTTCTCATTATGACTTTTAAAAAAAGTTTTGTAAGTGTCATACCTACATTTCAAGATATACAATAGAAACAATACCTTCTATGTAAAATAAAATACACAATGCATTCTCGGCAGAACAATGGAACAGCTAACAAGTTAGATAGCATAAAAAGCCCCAAATCATACAGATCTGCATGACAACATTAACTATCAACTTAAAATTTTCTTTTGTTCACTGGGTTCCATAAAATAACAAAATCACCCCAGTGATGTTTTGATATTATATTTAAACAACTATAGTTCAACCATAGAGCTAATCCACAAAATGACATCGCTCATTCAATGCTAAAGTTATCTCAAGTTTTGAAATTGGTTTATTTTCCAGGTGGCAGGCTTGCTGGGGAATAATAATACAATGGTACTTATCAAGGGTAAATATATTTTACCTCAAGTGTAAAGAAGATGTTGAATTGAATTGAATGTGGATGAGTGATCTCTATACCCTCCCACTTGACATTTTCTTGAAGCCAAAATCAAAATGTTGACAGATCATGGCAGTAAAAGGGGGCTGAGTCAAGGCAGATCAATAGGCAAATCAAGATATCCAAGTGTCAACAGCAATATTCATGAACTTATACATCTCTCCAACATGACTCCATTTAAATGGAATTAAATTAATTGTGATTGTAATTATTTCAAATAATGCAACTGGACCTGGCTGGACTAAAGAACATAGACTGAAAGATGAAGATGCAAATAACAGAGATGGAAGGGACCTTGGAGGTCTTCTAGTCCAACCCCCTCCTTCAACAATCCAAACCCCTCCCTATACCATTGTAGACAAATCATTGCCCAATCTCTTCTTTAAAACCTCTGGTGTTGAAGCACTCACAACTTCTGGAGGCAAGCTGTTCCACTGATTAATTGTTCCACCTGTCAGGAAATTTCTCCATAGTTCTAGGTTGGTTTTCTCTTTGATTAGTTTCCACCCATTGTTTCTTCAGGTGCTTTGGAGAATAGCTTGACTCCCTCTTCTTTGTGGCAGTCCCTGAGATATTGGGACACTACTATCATGTCTCCCTTAGTCCTTCTTTCTATTAAACTAGACATACCCAATTCCTGCAACTGTTCTTCATATGCTTTAGCCTCCAGTCCCCTAATCCTCTTTGTTGCTCTTCTCTGCACTCTTTCTAGAATCTCCATATCTTTTTTTTATATTGTGGCAACCAAAACTGGATGCAATACTCAAAGTGGGATCTTATCAAGGCTGATGTTAACATTTCATCATGGAACCTGCATGCCATGCTTACTTTCCTTTGCTTTGGCCGAAACATCTGGTAGACCCCGAAAACCCAAGGTCAGGATAAGTTCAAGTGATAGCTGTTGAGTCTTTGCTTGAATAACAGCAGTAGGAGCAGCCCACTATACCTCTTTGTAAATGATTTCAATTGCTAATAATGTCAAAAAATAATTTCATATTATTTTACTTGTATGTTCTTCAATGGGATTTTCTTCTGAATCTAAGGATGGTCTTCATTTAGCAAGCACAATAGGTCATTCAGCAAGATGATCATTAAGTGAAAAAAATTGCATAACTATGTTTATTATTTTATTCAACAGGGTGTGGCTATCTCCATGGCAAAGAATTGTATGTTCCACCTCCCTTTCCCTTTCTCAAAACAGCTGAGCATTTACTGGCTGGATACCCTTCCTGATGCCTTGTGAAGTTCACAGCAAATATTTTGTCTTTGCACCTTAGGAAAGAAACATCTGCTGTTACCTAGGATTGAATTCTCAACCTTCTGAGTGGGAGGCAAGCATCTTCACCATTAGGCCACTATGTCACTCAAGCCTTCTGCTAAGGATACTGTGAATTTTCTAGTCAGAGCCTGTTGTGGCTGCCAGCGGCTAGTGGAGCTGGCAGCAGATTCGGACATGGACCTGTCCTGCAGTCTGGGGAAGGCTCTGATGAGGGCTCTGTGTCAGAGGCAGAGAGGGGGCCTGGGCCATATGACAGTTATCAGCTGCCTTCAGAGTCAGATATCAGTGGGGCAGAAGAACAGCTGGGGCCTGTTCCCAATGTGCGTATGCGCAGAGCTTCCAGGAGAAGGGAACAGCTAAGGAACAAGGGCTGACTCGGGAGTAAAGGCACAGGTGGACGGTGAATGGCCCCTCCCATAGGGAATAAAGAGAAGCAAAAGGGGAGGGGAGTTTGCAGGAGACAATTAGTTCATTCCTGCATTCTTGCCAAGTATTGCGGCGTCTGAAAGATATTGGCCTGGCTACTCTCCAAGCCTGATAAAGGTCGGTAATTGTGAACTATTCTGAAAGACTGTGGGAGAGGAAAGACTTTGCTGGAGAGAGAAATAAAAGGGGTTTATAGGGACGAGGACTCGGCTTCGTGCAGCTGGGGAAGCCTAGGTCAAAACAGAGCCAATATGTCCTTGACTGAAACCATTGGATACATCTTGACTTCCAGTCTCTCCAGGATGAGAAAAATCAGTGAATCTCATCATGCTCTACTTTACAGTGCTGCTTTTCAGACATTTGGAGAAGCAGGATAGTACATCTCATATCTAAAGTAAGTCTTCTGCCAGGAATAGAACTAGAATGATGGGTTTAGCTACAAGTTCAGTCCCAATACGTAAAAAGACAAAAAAGAATGGGGCATCAAGAAAGAACCAACAGGATTAGACAAAATTTTATTAGGTGAAGAGGAGAAAATGATTTTAAAACTATACCAATACTTATTGGATTACACAGTGGATGGAGAGCAGGTAAAGGAAACTATGTTAGCATGGAGTAGGAACTTTGGTTACAAGCTAGATTTTGACAATTGACAAGACTTATGGGAAAGAAACAGAAAGTTAACTCTAGCCACCTCATATAAGGAAAACATATACAAGATGTTCTCTAGGTGGCACATGCCACCGACAAGATTAGCTAAAATTAATAAAAACTTATCACCACAATGTTATAAATGCAATGTTGTGCTAGGAACCTTTTACCATATGCGGTGGGAGTGCCCAAAAGCTAGGTCCTTTTGGCACCAGATAAGAAAGTGTTTGGAAGAGACGTTAAATCAAAGGATAGAGTAGAGGCCAGATCACAAAAGAAAAATATAGCAAAGGCGGATTATATTTAATGTTGCATATTTTAACGGCATCAAGATTGATCTTCGCACAAAAATGGAAAGACAAAGAGACCCTCTCAGAACAAGAAATAATAAATAAGATACTAACAAGCGCAGAGATGGACAGACTGATTCTAGAGCTCAAAAACAAGGATTATAAAATTTGGGACGAATGGTATCGATGGTTAGAATGAGGGGGAAAGGTCAGGACAGAAAAACACAGATAAGTTAAGAATTGGAAATATGGTATTAATTTTGTATGATAGGCAGGAACTGGATATGTACATGTATTGATAGTAACTATATAACGAAAGGGATTAGAGGGTAGGTAATTTGACAGATTACACATACCTATGTCATGGATATAAACTGTTACTGTTGTAAGATCTAAGAACTCTATGGAAATGACTTACTCCAGAAATGTCGCACTAGGTCCAACATTTTTAATGTTTACCTAATGAAAACCGTTTTTTAAGAAAAATGAGTAACCCTTCTGCCATCAGCTTGAAATTTTGGAAATTCTACTCTGAACATAAGCAGAGGCGCATTTGTTTGAGAAAGACTGTTTCAGGATCAAAATGAAACACAGAAGAAATATTAAAAGAAATGTGAACTGAAGCAGTCAACTCTTTTGTCATCCATTCATTCACCCACAAACACACACATACACAATACAAATATATGCACACAATTCTTCTTGAAATCCAGTTGAGTTTAACAACAAGTAGCTAATTGTATTAGTAAAAGACAGCTTCTGATATTAGTTTAAGAAAGGCTGTTTCAAGTTCAAGATGAAACAGAGAAGAAATATAAAAGAAAATCAAGCAACCAGCCTGGTGACCAATTGATGGCCTGAAAAATATGTTCTTGTAATTTCAATTGTTTTTACATTGTTTAGCCACCCAAGTAATGGCCTTAATACAGTGTCATTAATTATAAATGCCTGGTGGGTCTTGTTCCTTTTTTTTTTCTTCCTGATTTCATCTTTAATGAGCATTACCCCCAATTTCAATTACCAACATGCAGGTGCACTTCATAATAGCTCCCTCCCCCAGACATGCAAGAACATTAAAAATAGCTTAAGAAATGAATAAGTGAGCATGACATTTCTGCAAGTCTCTCTGGCGTCCTTCCTTCTCAGTTCTGCCGTTTCTTTTTTGGAGGAAAATTCTTCCTTATTTCAGGGCATTTGAATAGGGGGAAAAAAAGAAGAGGAAGTGATGGAGTATAGAAAGTCACAGCAAAGAATATCAATGAAGTTACTTTGGCAGAGGTGGGGCGGCTGGGGGTTCGCAGGGGTTCAGGAGAACCTCTAGCTAAGATTCTGTGCAGTTCGGAGAACTCAACCCAAATCCCACTTCAGGCTGGCCCCGCCCAAACCTGCCCCTCCCCTCCCAGGAGTCACCACGCGGCCCGTTTTGGATGCAAGTAAGTGCAGGGCACATGCGAAGGCTCGGGGAAGGCAAAAAACGGGGTTACCTGAAGTTCGGGGAGGCTGGAAATGGGCCCATTTCCACCCCCCAAAGGGCCTCTGGAACCTGGGGTGGGGGGGTGTTTTCGCCCTCCTTGAGGCTTGAAGAAATCCTATTTAAGAAACTGTTGTGCCCTGCCAGGAGAGCTGGCAGTAGATTCAGACAGTGAGGAGGTTGGGGAAGAACATGGGCCACTCCTGGAGTCTGTGGAAGGCTCTGATGTAGGCTCTGTGTCAGAGGCAGAGAGGGGGCTAGGGCCGTATGCCAGCTATTAGCTGCCTTCAGAGGCAGACATCAGTGAGGCAGACGAACAGCTGGAGCCTGTTCCCAGTGTGCGCATGCGCAGAGTTGCTAGACGAAGGGAACAGCTAAAGAACAGGGGTCGACTTGGGGGTAAGGCCACAGGTGGACAATGAATGGCCCCTCCCAGAGGAAATAAAAGAGGAGCGAAGGGGGAGTGGAGTTTGCAGGAGACAATGAGTTTGCTTAATTGGCTCGTGACTCTCCGAGACTCCTTGCCCAGTTTTGCAGATATTGGCCTGGCAGCTCTCCAAGCCAGATAAAGTCTGTGACTGTAAATCCTCCCTTCAAAGACTTTGCTGGATGTGAATGAGCAGAATTCACAGTAATTCAATAAAAGGTTTTTTTTTGTTGGGGCAAGGAGTTTGCTTCATAGTCTCGGGAAGCCTGGGTCAAAACAGAAACCAAGAAAATGTACGTATATACTTCAGCTTCCTCACTTTACAGTAAGATAAGTCAACAGTGAAATTTTAAGCAGACGCTCGACAAATATACAGTATGTGAACTGAAGCAGTCAACTCTTTTGTCATTCATTCATTCACCCACAAACACACACACACAACACGGACACAAATATACACACACAATTCTTCTTGAAATCCAGTTGAGTTTAACAACAAGTAGCTAATTGTATTAGTAAAAGACAGCTTCTGATATGTCTGTAACAATATGTTTGGGCATCTGTTTTTCTTTGTAGATTTAAAAGGGGACAGCGACAAGCCAAAAACTGTCTAAAGCTTTGAAGATACAGAGCTGGGCGAACCAATTGTTTGATTCCACAGATGTCGGTTTTCCTGCATCCTAATATCCTGCTCCACAACTGGCAACTGCACTTTTCTGAATTTCACATTATCTGCTTCACAACCCACAACAACCTCACTTATCTGGATTTCACATTAGAAAACTCCAAACCATACGTAATTCCTCTCTGTGATATTGTGAGTGATATCCACTGAGAAACATCATAGAGAAGGAGCAGCTGGTAAGAAGATAAATATGGCAACTGTCAAATGAAAATATTATAAGAAGAATTAGGAGGATAAGCCTAGGCAAGGAAGTAACAGGTGAGACTTGGAAAGGCAACACAGCCCAGTCAACTAAATCTGGGCACACGTTTTTTGTCACAACATCTGTGCTAATTAGATAGTGAAGGAATGATGCTAAGACGGGTCAGTTGAGGCATCAGCTGCATAAACAAAACAGACATCAGCTTGGTCAGATGAATGTCAGACTCATATCAGGCCCTGTCCACCCTATTCATTAATTACAATTATCAACTGGAGCAAAGGAATTTCCGCTTTGCAAAGATTGGGCATGGGTGAATTGTGGAAGGAAAGACTCTTATCACATGAGCAAAGTAGAGTTATTAAAAGGGGAACCTCTATAAGATTTGGGCACCTGGTTATTTGAGATGGTCACTGAACAAATGATTGTAAGTTGAGGACTACCTGGATTAATGTGGGGTGGTTGATTTTTTTTATATATCTGAAGTCTAGAGTGTATGCATTATGATAGGGATGGTGGATGGATGGATGCAGACAGACAGACAGAAATGGGCGGATGGACGGATGGACGGATGGACGGATGGACGGATGGATCAAGATAGATGATGGATGGATGAATGAAGGATGGACGGATGGATGGATGGATAGATGGATAGATGTATTGAGATAGATGATGGATGGATGAATGAATGGAAGGGTGGATGTATGGATGTATGGATAGATGGATAGATGGATTGAGATAGATGATGGATGGATGGATAGGTAGCAGTGATGGGTTCCTAACCAGTTTACTACCAGTTCGCTGAGAGAGCATTTTGCTCGCTTTGCTGGTGCGCACCCCCACTATGCATTGCTGCACATGTGCAGTTGACTGAAAACTGTTTTGCATATGCACAGAAACATGCCGGCAATGACAGAAGAGACCGTGGAACCTGTTCAGGGGCATGGCAAGCTTGGGTCACTGCTGGTTCCAGCGACCCAGGCTGCCATACCACTACCAGTTCAGCCGAACCGGTCCGAAATGGTAGGAGCCCACTCCTGGTAGGGAGGGGAAAGGGAGAGAGAAAGAGAGAAAGAGAGAGGGAGGGAGAGAGAGAGAGAGACTGTCTTCAAAGGTGATGTCCTATATAGGTCTAATATCCTAAAAATAATTGAATTAAACTATATAATGATTTACTTACACTGATATAGCAGTATAAAAAAAAATCAGAGTAAGTGCTGAAAATAAGGTGCAGAATACTAGAAAATGAACATCACATTGAATTTTTCAAATTTTGTACAGTTGCCTAATCAAATCAGAAAGTGCCTCCTTAAATTACATTCCGAAACGTGAGCTGATAAATAGGAGACTGATTCGTTCTTCACGTCCTTTCTCCTTCCTCCTCATTTCAGTTTCTTCCCTATCAAGTGACTTCATTATCCTCAACAAAGCAGCAATGAGAGGGGAAATTGTTGCTTTTCTTTAAATATTTGCTGTAGCTCATGTAATTACTTAGCCTGGCAAGCGATATGCAGCATTATTGAATTTTTCAACCTATTTCTTTGAGTAGCGAAAATTGCTTTTTACTTCCCTCTTCAAAACCCTCCAGAGGAATTCTTGATAAACAGTTTCAGAAGTGTGGTGGGGGAGATGGGGGTGAAGCTTGCAAATACAAAAGGCAATGCTGAGACTCTACAGTTTGCCTGACAGCTTGTTTAATGAATTCTTTTTTTGCAGGAGAGAAGATGGCGTTGATGTGGCCAAGGTTGCGTCACTGAAGATTTGTGTAAAATTAGAGCCATCTGTAAATGGGTATATCAATGTGATGAGGGTTGATTGTTTTGATATTTGAAGTCTAGTGTTCCTAAATATATTCATCCTGATAGAGATGGAGATGATAGAGATGGAGACGGAGATGTGGACAGAGATGATGGATAAATGGGTGTATCAATGTGATGAGGGTTGATTGTTTTGATATTTGAAGTCTAGTGTTCCTATATGTATTAATCCAGATAGAGATGATGGTGATGGAGATGGAGATATGGACAAAGATGATGGAGATAACGGGAATGATGGTGATTGAGATGGCCTGCCTTCCCAGGAGATATCCCACATAGTCCTAATATCCTTAAAACAATACAAATTAACACAGTTGGAATGCATCTTGGAGATCTTCTAATCCTACCCCTGCTTAAGCAGGAGACCATATCCCATTGCAGACAAATAGTTGTCCAATATCTTCTTAAAAATCTCAACCACAACTTCTGAAGGAAATCCGTTCCACTGATTGTTCTCACCGTGAGGACATTTCTCCTTAGGTTGAATCTCTCTTTGATTAGTTTCCACCCATTGCTTCTTGTCCTGCTCTCAGGGGATTTGGAAAATAGGTTGGCATGCCTCTTTGTGGCATGGGAAAATAGCCCTCTATCTTATTTTTTAGGTTCCATCCATTACTACCTGTCTTGCCCTAGCGTGCTTTGGAGAATAAGGTGAAGCCCTCTTCTCTCTGACAGTCCCCTCAAATCTTGGAAGACTGGCCTCTTGTCACTCCTAGTCCTCCTATTTCTGGGTTAGACCAGACATGCTGAAATAATTAAATAGGAAAGACAGAGCCACGTGGAAGTGGTCCCTCAAAATGATCATTCGTATTTTGTAGGCAGAAAAAGAAGAAGAAGAGAGGGATTGTGATTGAAGAAATTCCACCAAAAAGAAAAGGAAAAAAAAAAACTCTTCTAAATATATGGTTTTGTGTGTATGGAGGTCATCGTTATCCCCCACAAAGTTTTTTTTCCCCTTCCATAGGGGGATAACCAACCCATTTTTCTTCAGATATTGGTGCATTTTAGTTCTCATGAACTTTAATTTATAATGTTGATGGCGAGGGGCAATGGAGGTTGAAGTTCAACAATAGTCAGCAGGTTGGTAGATAACCTGCCAAGTCTTGAAAACACTTTGGTGGCTTTAAAAAAAAAAGTTAAGTCTATGTGTCTGAAGAAATAATTGCAGGAAACGTCCGTGAACCAACGCCTCTGAGAAAGTTCCGTTCAGCCGTCATGTTTGAAGAGGGAAAGAAAGAAATTTTTGGATCCTTTTCAGTGGCTTCACAGAAAGGCAATTTATCTTTATGCTTCTGCCAGCCAGTACCTGTCAGACAAAAGGCAAAAAGGATTTCATCAGAAAAAAAAAAGTAGAATTGTGCATCTTCTGTTTCTATCTTTATCCAGCTTCAAGTTAAAAGAAAAAGGATATTAACAGACTAAATCTTATAATGCACTGCTCCTGTACAAGCTGAATAAAGCATTTTGCCATTTCTACTATATGGATATAGATTCAAATGATTGGTTGATTATGTGATCGGAGATTAGAATAGAATAGAATAGAATAGAATAGAATAGAATAGAATATCAGAGTTGGAAGGAACCTTGGAGATAGTCCACCCCCCAACTCAAGCAGAAGACCCCATATCCGCAATGGCGAACCTATGGCATGTGCGCCACAGGTGGCCTCTGAAGCCCTCTCTATGACCACACAAGCCATCACCACAGCTCAGCTCCACCGTGCATGCATGTACGCCTTCCACCAGACAGCTGATTTTTTAGTCTCTGCCGCGCATGTACAGGGTCGGGGCACATATGGAAGATGTGCGTACATGTGGGGGGGGTGCCTCCCTCACACTCCATTTTTGGCCCCAGGAGGCTCCAAAGAGGCCCGCTAGGCCCAAAACAAGGTGTGGGGGTTTCAGCGCCCCACACACCTGGGGCCTGTTTTTAGTCCCAGGAGGCTGCAGGGAGGCCTGCTAGACCAAAAATGGCACAGGGGATGTCACATGCGCATGTGGGGGCGGAGCGTTGGGGAGTGTGGCATAGACATGGGCAAGGGGGAGGGGCGTGCATGGGGGAGTGTCACACATACATTGCATTATGGGTGTGGATCAGTGGTGGGTTCTGGATCCCGTTCCAACCGGTAAAGTTGGAACGGGCCTGATGACGTCCACATGGACGCGCCAAGCACACGCATGTGTCTTAGCACCTCCATGAGCCTCCGCAATGCTCCAGCTGAAGACTTAAAAGACAGGTAAGGAGCTCGGGCGGGAGGGTGGGCCCTCTGGAGCACTGTACCAGAACGGTATCCGGTGCTCCGGGCAGGCTCCAGTATGCCCGTACCGGGGCGTACCGCCTGCAACCCACCACTGGTGTGGATACATATGGGTGTGCTGTCGCACATGCACTCACTTTTGACGCACAATGACAAACAGTTTAGCCATCACTGTCCTATATCATTTCAAACATGTGGCTATCTAGTCTCTTCTTAAAAGCCTCCAGTGATGGAGCACTCACAACTTCTGAAGGCAACTTCTGTTCCACTGGTTGATTGTCCTCACTGTCAGGAAATTTCTCCTTAGTTGTAGGTTGGATCTTTCTTTGATTAGTTTTCATCCATTGTTTCTGGTCTTGCCTTCTGGTACTTTGGAAAATAGGTTGACTCCCTCTTCCTTGGGTCAGGCCTTCAAATATCTGCTACCATGTCTCCTCTGGTTCTTCTTTTCATTGGACTAGTTAGTCGTACCCAATTCCTGCAAGATTGATGATATGTTCATTATATGTTTTAGTCTCCAGGCTCCCTCTATCTGTCTCTCTCTGTCTTTGTCTGTCTGTCTGTCTATCTGTCTATCATCTTATCTATCATCCATCCATCATCTCTCTCTCTCTCCCCTCTTTCTCTCTTTCTAATCTATCTATCTATCTATCTATCTATCTATCTATCTATCTATCATCTATCTTTCATCTTACAGTCAATATAATCAAGAGTCCCTTTCGGGAGAGGGGGCGGTATATAAACGCTAATAATAAATAAATTAAATAAATAAGATATATTTATTATATCCAGTCAGTTTCACCTCTTAATGACTACATACAGTAGATATTTTTTCTCCAGGAAGATCTGCCACTATGACTCTTTTAGGTCTGCCAATGGCACATCCATTTCTGAGGCATCCTTTGTGCTGCTGTTTGTCCTCTTCTTCTCTTTCTTCTACCCTTTCCAGTGTTATATCCTTCTTCAGAGAGCTAAGTCTTAGCATAATGTATCCAAAGCAGGATAATTTGAGCACAGGCCATTTGTGTGTCAAGTAAGAACTCTGGGTTGATTTGTTTAATGATTAAGTCCCTCCTCAGCCACCCCTTTCCAAGCTAACATTTTCCCCAAATTCAAACTTTTTATCTTTTTCTGCTAGGAAAGGTGTTTAGAAGGAGAAAGGAACAACTCTATGAAGCCCTAGTAAGACCACACCTAGAATACTGCATCCAGTTTTGGTCACCACACATATAAAAAGGTTTTGAGACTCTAGTAAGAGTGCAGAGAAGAGCAACCAAGACGATTAGCCGACTAGAGAATAAAACGTACAAAGAACAGTTGGAGGAATTGGGCATGGCTAGTCTAGTGAAGAGAAGGACCAGGGGAGACATGATAGCAGTGTTCCAGTATTTGAGGGGCTGCCACAGAGAGGAGGGGGTCAAGCTATTTTCCAAAACACCTGAAGGCCAGACAAGGAATAATGGATGGAAATTGAACAGGAGAGATTCAACCTGGAAATAAGGACACATTTTCTGAGTGAGAATAATCAACCCATGGAACAGAAGTTGCCTTCAGAAGTTGTGGGAGCTTCATCACTGGAGGCTATCAAGAAGAGATTGGACTGCCACTTGTCAGAAATAGTGTAGGATCTCCTGCTTGGGCTGGGGATTCGACTAGATGATCTACGAGGTCCCTTCCGACTCTGTTAATCTGTTAAACTTTAATAGCACACTAAATATGGAGGTTGCATGAGATTTATTGAACTAGGCCCAAATGTTATCTGTGAGGCAAATGCCGTGTCCAAAATGGTTTATAAGCTCTGATATTCAAGCCCACCATGGGAGCGACCCTTGGTCACCCAAACATCTTGATGAAGCCCCTAAATTAGAACAAACAAGCGTGGCCAAGACTTCCCGCTAGCCGTGCTTTTTGCAAGCAGCAGAAGAAACTGTCACAGCTTCCCTGCTGATGTTACAAATGAATGCCTACAGGAGTCCTGTCAAATTTCCTGTTTAATTTGCTGCCTGATTAAGATATGTGTGAGTGCAAGAGTGCTTTGCCTCTTGTTCTTTCTGTAAGGATCAGTGATTTGCCCCCCCCCCCTTCACCCCCTTGGTATTTCCAACTAAATAAGCAGTAGCGGTTTAGGCAACTTCCTTCTTCAGGACAAGCAGGCCAGCCACCCCCGCTGCTATTAGAGACGATGTATTTGACTCTACCTAAAAATTGTGGATGTTTTCAAGGGAGCAGTATCTGGAGTGGACTTGCTACTTCTCACTTGGATTCGGCTTCCAGGGAGTTAAAATAGCAATGTCAGGAGGTATCTGGAGGCAGTGGTTTTAATTACCGTATTTTTCAGAGTATAAGATGCACCGGAGTATAAGACGCACCAAGATTTTGAAGAGGCAAATTAAAACAAAAACATTTTTGCACTCTGCAGGCCTTCCAAAAATGGCCCGTTTTTCACAAAAATGGGCCGTTTTTTGTCAAAAAAAAAGTATGAATAGCCTTTAGGAGGCTTGTAGAGTACTCCTGGGGCCTGGCCCAGGGAGGGGGGGATGAGCAAAAGACGGCCTGTTTTTCACTCATTTTTGCCCTCCCCAGCCCCCAGAAGCACCCTGGAAGCCTCCTAAAGGCTATGCGTGGCCATTTTTGCAAAGGGGGTGGGGTTTTGGTGGGCCAAAAATGCTGTATTCAATGTATAAGATGCACCCAGATTTTCACCCTCTTTTTTGAGGGAAAAAAGGTGCATCTTATACTCTGAAAAATACGGTATGTGATCCAGCCCTTGAAGAAATATAGTTTGACACCCCTGCTCTAAGTGAACCTAGAAAAACAACTTACAGTAGTCGCCAAAATTGTGGGAACCTTTTGGGACACAGTATTTTTGAGGTCTGATGGCTAATAAGACCACTTTTTGGAGTAGTACCATCACATTATATATCAATGGAAAGATAATTTAATCAAGAATGTAATGCAGTAACTTCTGTAACTTCAGTTCTGGTTGCCAAGATGTAAAAAAGATGTAGAGACTCTAGAAAGAGTGCAGAGAAGAGCAACAAAGATGATTAGGGGACTGGAGACTAAAACATATGAAAAACGGTTGCAGGAACTGGGTATGTTTAGCTTAAGAGAAAGAAGGACTAGGGGAGACATGATAGCAGTGTTCCAATATCTCAGGTGTTGCCACAAAGAAGAGGGAGTCAAACTATTCTCCAAGGCACCTGAGGGTAGAACAAGAAGCAATGGGTGGAAACTAATCAAGGAGAGAAGCAACTTAGAACTGAGGAGAAATTTCCTGACAGTTAGAACAATTAATCAGTGGAACAGCTTGCCTCCAGAAGTTGTGAATGCTCCAACACTGGAAGTCTTTAAGAAGATGTTGGATAGCCATCTGTCTGAAACGGTATAGGGTTTCCTGCCTAGGCAGGGGGTTGGACTAGAAGGCCTCCAAGGTCCCTTCCAACTCTACTATTGTATTGTATTGTAACTTTCATGAAGGATTTGCTTAGAATAGCAGTTATAAAGAAGAAAAGTGAAACATGTTAAAAACAACAAGATATGCAAAAATTATATCTGACAAATGTCCTCCTCTCAGCTTCAGTACGTGATATCAATAACTGAATCCTACTATGATCTGATTAGCTCATTACCAAAACAAGATGACACCTGATTGGCTCTCTAAACATTCCTGCTCATTGGCTACAGTCAGATGAAAGAAAGCTACCTGATATCAACCTAAGCAAGTTGTGCTTCCTTTTTCTGGTTATTTGGCTATACCTTTTCCTAGAATACAGATAATTGAACAAACTTAGTTACATTACATTCTTGATTAAATTATATTTCCATTGATATATAAATTTATGGCACTACTCCCCCAAAAGTGGTGTTATTAGCCATCAAACCTCAAAAAAAAAAACCCTTTTCCCATAAAGTTTCCACAATTTTGGCCACTACTGTACATCTAAATTCTAGTAAGACAAAGGAGATGGTACTAGATTCCCGGAAGCACAGAGAGGAACCTGCCCCACTGTATATCGAGGGGGGCTGTGTGGAGAGGGTTTCCTCTTTTAAATTCTTGGGAGTGCTTATTAGTCAAGATATCACCTGGAAAAACGTCCCTGGTGATTGGCAAGGCCCAACAGAGACTTCATTTCTTTAGAGTTCTGCGGAAAAAATCAGATGGAACAACGGCTGATGACCTCTTTCTATCGCTCCATATTGCATTATAGTATGGTAAGCTGGTTTAACTGTTGCGGGCTGGAAGGCATGACAGAGAAGGATCAATTTGGCACAAGAAACCATTGGTTGCCCTCTAATACCACTGGATGACGTTGCCAGATCTCGCTGCTTTAGCAGAGTAAGGAAGATACTTAGGGACCATTCACACGCCTTCTTCGCACTTCTACCATCGGGCAAAAGACATCGAAGCGTAGCCAGCTGGGCAAATAGGTTTAAAAATAGTTTCTATGCTTGGGCTGTCAGATTCTTAAACACAACCACAATCACAACCATGCACACGCGAAAATGTATAACCAGTTTTTTTCTTTCTTTTTCTTTTTTCTTTTTCGCTATAATTTTGCACCGGTGAGGCTAAAACCAATTCCGTTGTATTTATTTTGTACAATGACAATAAAGACTAGACTAGACCATGTCTATGGAGATTCTCAGTCATCCCGGTCATGGTTGTCCCAAAGGTGCTTTTTCAAGAGGCAACTGGACTTTCTTGGTCTTTCTTTGAAGATGTTTCGCTTCTTATCCAAGAAGCTTCTTCAGCTCTGCATAAGAAGCAAAACGTCTTCAAAGAAAAATCAAGGAAGTCCAGTTGCCTCTTGAAAAAGCACTTTTGGGATGAGTGAACCTAAGCTTTCTTCCTTTGGGTTTACTCCTCTTCAGGAAAAGTTGAACTTGAAACGTCATGTTTTCATGAGATCTGGTCTTCCTTCCAGAGATTCCAGCCACGGAGATGATTCACTTATGTTGACTTGTCTCTGCTTCTAGAGAATATTCATCAGTTCATTCAGGGGCTTTAATTATTGTTGTGCCTCTAATGTTGGGATTGATGGGATAATACAATTCAGTGCAGTACCGCATGATGTAATCCATGAACAGCTGTCAACAGTTCCCGTCACCTGTGAGTAACTATGAGCTTTTCCTGAGAATGAATAAAGTCTAGCTTTTTAGCAAAAGTTCTAAAGTTCTCGGCTCTTAAATGCTTTATTAATGTTAGGATTGCATGGAGTATCACACAGAACTGAGCCTCAGTTTTCTAATGGACCTACAAGAATGTCCAGCAAGTGAGAATGAACTCCAGCATGAGTCCAAAAGCTTGGAAGACCAAACTTTTCTTGGTCCCGTTGACCAACCCATATTGGGTAATGTCTGGGAAGTCTCCAGAAGAAGGATAGCAATTGGGAAGCAATGACAATTTGATTAAAATATGGAAAGAAACAGTGGTTCTACATTAAAGATCTCTGATGTCCTCCTGGCATTTGGGATGATGGATTTTGTATGTTCCACTTAGCATGATAAGAGGGAACCTTAGAAATAGTCCTCGACTTGTGACCAGCCATTCAAAGTTATGATGGACCATAGAAATGGACTTGGTTTTGAAGTTCTGACATTCAGGACATCTGACCATCTATGGAGATTCTTAGTCATCCAGGTCTTTGTTATCCCAAAGCTGCTTTTTCAAGAGACAACTGGACTTCCTTGGTTTTTTCTTTTGAAGACATTTCACTTGTCATCCAAGAAGCTTCTTCAGCTTTGACTGGATGGTGAGGAATGGAAGAATTCATATTCCTTGCAGAAGCTGGTCATTTGCATTCGTTTAGAGAGTCATTGAGGTCACTTGGAGTTTTATTTGTGACCTTAGGATCTTGTTTTTTTTCTTTTGAAGATGTTTCACTTCTCATCCAAGAAGCTTCTTCAGCTCTGACTGGATGGTGGGGAAATTGAAGGATTTATATTCCTTGGAGACAGCTGGCAATTTGCATTCTTTTAGAGCAGGGGTGTCAAACTCAACACCCATGGGCCAGATCCAGCCTGCAGGGTACTTAGATCTGACCCGTGAGGCTGGCCTGGAAATAGTGAAGGTGACTTGATGAATAGCCCATGGTGCCTCTGCCAGAAAAAAACAGAGTTTGCGACAATGGTGGGATTAAAAAATGTTAAATACTCTTTCTGTTGACATGGCTTAGTGGGCATGGCATGGCTTGATGGGCGTGGCTTTGTGGGCATGGCAGGGAGAGGATACTGCAAAATCCCCATTCCCTCCCCACCCCACTAACCTGCTTTCCAGCTCCGTTCTCCTGTTCAGGGCAACAAAAGAAGATCAGCTGGGAGGCAGCAGGGGCGGGGCCAGCCTATTTGCCGGTTCTCTGAACTACTCAAAATTTCCATTTCCGGTTCTCCAGAACCTGTCAGAACTGGCTGAATACCACCTCTGGTTTGTGAGTGCTGCATGTGTTCCCCCCACCTCAAGCTCCGTTTTCACTAGCAGAGGGTTGTAGGAAACAGCCAAAAACAGAGCTCAGCTGAAAACAGAGCTCAGGAGCTTATTTTCGCTGCCAGAGTGCTTGGGCCACCACAGGTGCCCCCAACACAAGCGATGTCATGCTAGCCATGCCCACCTTGGCCAGGCCCACCCCAGCCCTCCGAGGTCAAACACAAACCTGATGAGGCCCTAAACGTTGTTGAGGCTTTCAGCAATTCCAAGCAGGCTCCCCACCTATTTGCGCTACTCAGCTGACCCCGAGGTCACAAATAAAACTCCAAGTGGCCTCAACGACTCTCTAAAAGAATGCAAATAACCAGCTTCTGCAAGGAATATGATCCTCCCATTCTCCACCATCCAGTCAAAGCTGAAGAAGCTTCTTGGATGAGAAGTGAAACGTCATCAAAAGAAAAAACAAGAAAGTCCAAAGTGTCAGAACTTCAAAACCTGTCGTAAGTTCATTTCTATGGTCTGTCGTAACTTTGAATAGCTCATCACAGGTCGAGGACTACTTCTAGGGGGTCCTTTCTTCCAATCACAAACTGCACATTCTGAACACATTCATTCCCTCTATTCCATCACTCTGCTAAACAAAATTCTCACAACGCTGTCATATTACCTACTAAGACTGCCTTACTATTCTTCTTCTCTTCCTTCCTAGTACCTATCTCTTCCCACTTCTGACTAAAACCATGTGGCTTGTATCTTTACATTTTATATTGTTTTATTTATTGCCTAGTATGATTTGATTGCTTATTGGTAACCTATGACTATCACTAAGTGTTGTGTCTTATGATTCTTGATGAATGTATTCTATTTTATTTTATTTTATGTACACTGAGAGCATCTGCACCAAAGACAAATTCCTTGTGTGTCCAATCACACTTGGCCAATAAAGAGTTCAATTCAATTCTATTCTATTCCTTATTCTATTCTATTTCTTACTCCTATTCTATTCTATTCTATTCCTTATTCTATTCCTTACTCTATTCTATTCCTATTCTATTCTTTACTCTCTTCTATTCCTTATTCTATTCTATTCTATTCCATTCTATTCTATTCTTTATTCTATTCCTATTCTATTCTTTACTATCTTCTATTCCTTATTCTATTCTATTTTTTATTCCATTCTATTCCATTCTATTCTATTCCTTACTCTATTCTATTCCTTACTCTATTCTATTCCTTATTCTATTCTATTCTGTTCTGTTCTGAAGCCATTTCCCATTTCATGGATGTGAGCCTTCTGTTGCTAGCCTAGGATAATTGGCAATGAAAGTTATATTTAAAATATTTAAATGTTGCTTTCCCTGTTGCTAGCATATAAGACTGTCAGGCTGAAATAACACTTGTTTATTTAACACAAAGAGAAAGGATGAAGAAAACAAGCTGTTCAAGAGAACAGTTCCAAACTTTATTTTAATTAGTCACATGAAAGTACGTTTCTATAAGGATGTGTCTCGGAGTCTGGTGTATGTTTGTACCGTATATATGTATGCATGTATTAGTGTCTCTCTTTATAGGTGTACACACACACACACACACACACACACACACCATTACATCTTGCTTGGCAGGAAAATAAAAAAAACATCTTCTTAATGGCCAGTGCCATTTTACGTGTGTGCCACGGGCTTGGCAAGTCGGTGTGATACTTCAAGTTCTTTTCAGCTCTAATCCATCTTGCTGCCTTTTCCCCAAAGGGCACAAATACTTTTATTAGAGGCCAAAAAACCTGATACATGCTTCTGGAATCACAGGGTTGCCTTTTGTGGAAGGTTTTTTTTTTGCAAACGCTGCCAAGTATTAAATTGTTTCCAAGAAAAACAGTTGTCACTGAGACTCCATGCAGAGGCTAATATTCCATATATATAGATATATATTTGGTTGTTTTCCTTAGAGCCCTATCGTTTTATTTCTTTCAATCCCAGTTTGAATAGGGCTCATCAGTCATGATCAGCCTCATAACAATCTGAGTTAAAACCCCGGAGCTTGGCAGTATTCAAAGCAGTAACTTTGGCCCAAGGCAAACCGAAGAAGCTTTGTTTTCTGATCTCTTTGTTCCTTTCTTGGATGAAAGAAGGAATACAGTAAACAATTATTACGCTGAACAGGCACTTAAGGATTGGCTTGGAAGCCAGCTGATCGGGTCACTGAGATTATGATGGCTTAGCTTGAATTTTGACCCTTTGGCAGCTGAAACAACTACAGAGAAACAGACTTTCACTGATGCCTCCTTCCATCGGTTTCCTTGGATAGGATCTCCCAGGATTGCTTGGCAGTTGCTCACCTTATTCTGCCCCAGAGCCAATTGAATTGAGGTAGACAATTATAAAAATTATAAATCTGACTCCCAACGTTTTAGACAACTTGGTGGCACAGTGGTTGGAATGCAGCATTGCGGGCTAACTCTGCCCACTGTCAGGAGTTCGATCCTGAATGGTTTAGGATTGACTCAGCCTTCCATCTTCCCAAGGTTGGTAAAATGAGGACCTAGATTGTCGGGGGCAATTTGCTGATATTTGTACACCGCCCTGAGAGTGCTGTAAAGCACTATGGGCCAGTATATAAGTCTAAGTGCTCTTGTTATTGCTACATACATAGTGTCAACTCGCAAAGCATCCCTGGCCTGCTCCCGAGTTGCCATAAATAAAGGAGGATGGGAAATCGATGAATCGGCACGGCAGCAAAAGACAGATGTACATTCCAGACTTATCTCTCTCAAGGCTGTATCCCAGGGTTACTTACAATGGCCAGAGGGGAGTGATTTCTACAACCCATGAAATTGCCTCATTGGTGAATGTGGTTGATGACACACCCTAGGGGAGGGGGGAAATGGGGTCATGATTGGGGCCGTAAATTACATGGGGTCAGAACAGATGTGAGTTGTTCCCAGTTTGGCCTGGATTGGGTGAACTGGTAGTAGCGGTGGCAGGATTGCGAGTATGCACGGGAATGCTCCTGAACCAGTAGTAGAAAAATTGGCAACCCACCTCTGGGTAAGAGCTGAATTCACTTGGGAACATGCTGACATGAAGCTCCTAATAAATAACTGGATTTCTTTTGAAGCTTGGCTTGAGGCTCATGATTTAATTAGGGCATCCATCGGAACCTTGACACATACATACATACGTATCAGTAGTGGGTTGCCAATTTTTCTACTACTGGTTTGGGCACACTCCTGTGTGTGCGGGCGGGTGGGCAGAGCCTTTCACCGGCGCTACTACCAGTTCACCCAATCCAGGCCGAACTGGGAGCAACTCACCAATCCAGGCCGAACTGGGACATACGTACATACATACATACATGAGAGTGAAGTTTCGTTCTCTGAGTTTGTGGGTTGATTTCTGAACATTTCGTTAGCAGACCAGGTTACATCTTCAGTAGAGTTTAGGGGATGTCAATGTGGTGTTCTTCTGTTTATAAGGGGTTCAGGTGTGGGTGTGTCAAGTGAGGGTCTTGTGATATAGGTCTTAGAAAGGGTCAGGTATGAGTCAGTGAGAGTCTTGTGATAGGGAGGTTACATCGGGTAAGGGTCATTAGGGGGTGAACTTATGGTGCGTGGGGGGAATTGTATGAGTTGGTTGATGGTTGGTGCTATTTCTGGTTGGCTATACAGTTGATTTGGATTTTGAAGGGTTCATAGGCTGATTGTAGGTCAGTGTGTCTTTTGATGGAATTGCTTGTGGAGTGCCGGGCTTCATTGAAATCACAAGCGTGGTGGGTGGTTGCATGGCCAACCAATTTTTGTGTTGCTCCAATCAAACTGTTGTTGTTTGGTGTCGGTACCAAGGAGACTTTCAGATTTCTCCTAGAAGAAAAGTTGCCCTGGGATCATTTAGTCAACATCCCATCAGCCCCCCACCACCACCCCACCCCAGTGAAACAGAACCAGTATTTGAGAGGTTGCCACAAAGAAGAGGGGGGTCAACTTATTTTCTAAAGCACCAGAGAGCAAGACAAGAGACAATGGATGGAAACTAATCAAGGAGAGAAGCAACCTAGAACTAAGGAGAAATTTCCTAACAGTGAGGACAATTAACCAGTGGGACAGCCTGCCTTCGGAAGCTGTGGGTATTCCATTACTGGAGGTTTTTAGGATGAGACTGGACAGTCACTTGTCTGAAATGGTATAGGGTCTCCTGCTTGAGTAGGTGGATGGACTAGAAGACCTCCAACGTCCCTTCCAGCTCTATTCTGATCATTTGATTGAAATCATGGCATCCACTTCACACACAATTCCTAAATGCAGTTTCCGAGGAAGGGAGAGGGGGGAATGACGCTGTTGGAATCAAGTCAGCCTTGATCCAATTAAACTCTGATTACATTCAAATAGTTCTTAAAATGATTGGATTTGGGAAAAGGGCCTTTTTCCCATGCACAGAAGTCCATTATGAAATCAACTTTGCTTTGATTGCATTGCCTTTGAAGACAAGCTTTGCAGAACCCTAATATGGCTTTGATTTCTATCCACGTATATATTCAGTTTGATTGTTAATGTGATCGGTCCTAATATCCTCAGTTTCCTGCCACAGATACCATCCATTAGGAAAATACGTTCAATGCTTCCAGGTTCTACATCTGTTTCTAAGCTTATATGCGCATTTCTATTCCTCCTGAGAACAGGTATGGTGTTATATAGCTCATAAAACTACTTAGAGTTGTATACAAATAGTGTTTTGAAATTCCCCATAAGGTTTGGGCAAAGAGAAACTTGATGGAAGATTCCTCTGAATTTCTCCAACAATTTCTCAAGGGCAACATTATCCTTAGCATGACTGTGGGGGGGGGAGGGGACCCCAAGGAAGGAGAAGTCGTCTTCTGAGATCTTCTGTTGGGTTGAATGAAAGTGTGAGAAGCCGAGAAGGTTGAAAACCGCAAGAAATCAGAACAATGAAAATACGGAACAATCACGAGTAACTTTTGGTTATCATATGAAGAATTGGGTATGTCTAGTTTAATGAAAAGAAGGACTACAAGGGACATGACAGCAGTGTTCCAATATCTCAGGGGTTGCCTCAAAGAAAGGGAAATCAACCTATTCTCCAAAGCACCTGAAGGCAGGACAAGAAACAATGGATGGAAGCTAATCAATGAGGCAACCAACTAGAACTAAGGAGAAATTTCCTGACAGTTAGGACAATTAAACAGTGGAATAGCTTGCCTCCAGAGGTTGTGGGTGCTCGAACATTGGAGGTTTTTAAGAAGAGATTTGACAGCTATTCGTCTGAAATGGTATAGGACAGGGGTGTCCAAACTTGGGAACTTTAAGACTTGTGGACTTCAACTCCCAGAATTCCCCAGCCAGCCATGCTGGCTGGGGAATTCTGGGAGTTGAAGTCCACAAGTCTTAAAGTTCCCAAGTTTAGACACCCCTGGTATAGGGCCATGATGGCAAGCCTATGGCACACATGCCACAGGTGGCACATGGAGCCATATCTGCCAGTATGCGAGCCATCAGCTTTAATTTCAGCCTTCCAGAGGGCAGGGGAAGGCCGTTTTCGCCCTCCCCAGGCTTCAGGGGAGGAGCCTGTGGAGGGCCAAAAACGAGCCCAGCGGGCATACCGGAAGTTTGGATATGATCCATTTCTGGCTTCTGAAGAGCCTCCGGGGGGCAGAGGGAGGGCATTTTTGCCCTCCCAGGCTTCAGGAAAGCCTCCGGAGCCTGGGAAGGGTGAAAAATAGGCCTACTGGGCCTACCGGAAGTAAGAAAACGGCCTCTCTTGGCTCCCCGGAGGAAATACCAAGCTCAGTAGTGTGGTGCATGCAGGGGAAGAGCATAGGGGGGTTGTGCATGCATGCGCAGGTGGGTGTGCGCTTTGCACTATGGGTGCTCGCATTTTTGGCACTCAACAAACAAAAAAGGTTAGCCATCACTGGTATAGGTGATGAGCAGGGGTTTGGACTAGAAGATCTCTAAGGTGCCTTCCAACTCTGTTATTCTGTTATCCTGCAGCATAAAATGTGTTAAGATTATTGTACACTATAACTGTAATCATTTCTATCCATTTCTCTCTTTCTTTTTGTATATTAAAAAAAAAAACAACACTAAAACAAATGAACTTCCATAGGACTGAGGAAGAACTGTTAAGAAAAAAAAAAGGTGATTACTCTACATTTTTTAAAACCCACGGTAAAAATATGGTAGAGCGCAATGTTTGGGTAAGGCAATCTCTGAAAAAGTTTGAAACAGAGCAAAGGATCAGCTTCTACACTGCTTCTCCAACCCCATGGAGAAAGGAAACACATCAAAGGTCATTTCTGAAGTCAATTTGAATATTCACATAATTCCTTCGTATCTGCTTTTTTGCTGTTTCTGGAAAATATCCAATGCTGTCCACAGACAAAGCTTATTGTTACTTCCAGCTGCGTGAAACAGGCCTTTTCATTTAATCCATCTACTTGGCAGTTCAGCATTGGTTTGTTTATCCTCATACTGCCAAAGTTCACAATTATCTCATTTAGAATTTGTCCAGAACATCAGGCTCTGACATGTTGCAAATCAACTGTTACTGCCACAAGAAATACAGAACAATTCAAATGAGATGATGCACACACCTTCAGGTTGATCTCACAGCTTACAAAGGTATGTGCCAAAGTCCTTTAATGTTAACCTTGGTGCCTTCTCAGTGACATCTTTATGGGTTGCTGAGAACTTTTGATCTGAATACAGCAGGGAAATAAATACATTGCTGTCCCCGTTGCTCAACGCATTCAGGAGCTGCCCTGACTCGGTAGAAGTTGTACACTTGCAGAAGGAAATGGTCTTTCAAAAACGGAATCAACCCAGACTTCTTTCAGACTACAATAAGCTACAATTAAGAAGAAATTTCCTGACATTGAGAACAATTAATCAGTGGAACAATTGCCTTCAGAAGTTGTGAATACCCCAACATTGGAAGTTTTAAAGAGGATGTTGGATAACCATTTGACTGAAGTGGTGTAGGGTTTCCTGTCTAGGCAGGGGGTTGGACTAGAAGACCTCCAAAGTCCCTTCCAATTTTGTTCTTCTATTCTATTCTAAGATGCATCTCTAAGCTGTCTGAACCCATTTTAAAACAATCTAATTTAAACTGGCAACCTTTCTCAAATCCAAATTCATGGTTTAAGAGTTAAATTTATTCATCCATGTTTTTTGGTGCCAAATCTCTCTGCATAATGCAAGGAACAAATTCTAACCTTGTGAGAATCAATGCTATTCTCTATCTTCATTTCACACATGCATGTATACTTGTATATTTCTATCACCGACCTTTACAAGTTGACTTTCCTATTTTATTTTTAACTGAACCCTGTATGCATGTATGCATGTATGTTAACACATTAACGGACTTGGAAGGGACCCTGTAGGTCATCTAGACCAACCCCCCCAACCCAAACAGGAGACCCTACACCAGAGATTAGTCTGTCACTTGTCTGAAATGTTACAGGGTGTCCTGTTTGAGCAGGGGGGTCGGACTAGAAGGCCTCTACAATTCCTTCCAACTCTGTTATTCAGCTTTCTCTTAGTTAACTACATGGATTAAGGCAGAGGTGTCAATCTTAATTTCATTGAGGGCCGCATCAGGGTTGTGTTTCACTTTGGGGGGTCAGGGTGGGCGTGGCCAGCTCGACGTCACTCGTGTCAGGGATGCCTGTGCTCTGTGCTCTGCCGGTGAAAATGGTCTCCCAAGCTCTGTTTTCGGCTGCGACGGCTTCCTGCAAGCCTCTGCCAGCGAAAATGGAGCTCGAGAGGGCCAGCTGCAGCCCTCCTGAGCTCTGTTTTCACTGGCAGAGGCACCGTTGGCCAGTTTTTTGCCTTTTTCAGGGTGGCCCTGGATCTAGCACCCTAAGGACCGTATCTGGCCCCTGGGCCTTGAGTTTGACACCCCTGGATTAAGTTGTTTGCAGCTCATGGTATACCTTCCTATGAGCCATTTTAGTATGGTGTGAAGACAAGGACACTAATTTTTCATCTCGAGCCAATTTAGCATGCCGTTAGCACAGTGGTGAAATTCCCATTTTTTCTATAATATGTATTTTTATTGTTTTTTACATTTAAAACAGTGCAGCACCGCGAAATCGAAGTGACCATACAATCACATTATGTACGAATAATCTCTTCCAGTAACTGTTATCCTACTTGATACATTATCTATCCTTCTATCCAATCACATTATTTACAGTTTATTCCAGTCTTGTTGCCTTGTCTTATACCAATGATAAATTCTGTTCCAGACTTCAAAATATTCCGATTCCCCTTTATTTTTTAGTTCAAGGGTGAGCCTATCTGCTTCCAATTTTTTTTTACTACCGGTTCTGTGGACGTGGCTTGGTGGGCATGGCAGGGAAAGGATACTGCAAAATCCCCGTTCCCACCCCACTCTGGGGCCAGCCAGAGGTGGTATTTGCCAGTTCTCCAAACTACTCAAAATTTCCGCTACCGGTTCTTCAGAACCTGTCAAAACCTGCTGAATTTCACCCCCGAGTTAGCAGCCTTCAAATGCATTCATGTGATAACTTTTATCTTGCCAGGTAAATGTCCTTTTTCAAGAGGCAACTGGACTTTCTGGTTTTTCCTTGAAGAAGAAGCTTGGATGAGAAGTGAAATGTCTTCAAAGGAAAACCCGAAAGTCCAGCTGCCTCTTGAAAAAGCACCTTTGAGACAACCATGACCTGGATGACTGAGAATCTCCATAGATATTTGCCAGGTAGATATAGGCAATCATCCTTTGTGAGGGTTCCAAGTAACACCCCCAATGAAAGAAGACTCCGAGGCTTGAGTTCCCTCAAAGTTCCGTTTTATTAGAGATGTCATATTGGAACATCTGGGAAAACCCGAATCTGAAAGCTTCCAGGTTTTCCCCACCCAAAAGAAAGTTCAAGTCCCTGCCCAGCACCCACATGTCTGTCACATGATTCAATCAGGCACCATCCAAAAGTGGAGATGTCTCCCAGTCACCTCATCGCAGCTGCATGGCCAGAGGGCTTTGATTTTCTGAGAAAGAATGTTATTTTGACTATATGTCACCCACACTCTATATCAGGGATGGCTAACCTTTTTTGGCTCGGGTGTCGAAAGCATGCATACGCATGCAATAGTGCGCACGCATGCCCATACCAGTGGTGGGTTCTGCTCAGCGGAGCATCGCACAGGTGCTGTATATGCCATATACGTGCGCAGAACCGTCAAAAACTTAAAAGACCGGTAAGGAGCTCAGGTGGGCAGGTGGGCCCTCCAGAGCACCGTACTGGAATGGTATCCGGTGCTCCCGGCAGGCTCCGGTACGCCCATACAGAGGTGTCCGCCTGCAACCCACCACTGCCCCTTACCCATAATACAATCCCCCCTGCATACCCCTGTGCATGCACGCATGACCCCCCACTACCCCCGATTCTTGCGTGCACAGCACCCCCCTACACTCCTGAAGCCTGGGAAGGGCAAAAACAGCCTCCCCCAGTGGCCCTCCGGAAACTGGAAACTGCCCATTTCCAAACTTCCGGTAGGCCCATTTCTCACCCTCCTCAGACTTTGGAGGCTCTCCTGAAGCCTGGGGAGGGTGAAAATGGCCTCTCCCAGTCCTTCAAAGGTCCTTCGAAGCCCCAAAATAAGCTGGCTGGCGTACACATGTGCACTGCAGCTGACCCACGGCAACAGCTCACGTGCCCTCAGAGATGGCTCCGCGTGCCACCTGTGTCACACATGCCACAGGTTCGCCATCATGGGCTCTATATAATCCCGCCTCCCATTTTACCACAGTAGAAAATGTGGCAGGCCTGAAGGCCCAAATGTAAAAGATGGCCTCCAGGTCTGACATCCTTATTATTCGGAGGTTCCCATATTAGCAAATCCACCTGCTTGCTAAAATGTATTTGTCTCCCCCAAACCAACACGTAGCACTTTCCCATCATTCATGGACGTGCTTAAAGTGGAGACAAATGTGAGTCCCCCAACGCAAGACACATTTTCAGCTGAGTTTCAGTGAGTCGATGTTCTGCCTTCTTGTTTCAGCCCTCACACTGCAAACCAGTGTCATCTATCTCCCTTAGGAGCAATGATTCAGTATTTCCTATTTCATTGTTCGTAGTGACTTTGTAGAACGCAACTACCACGGAAAATGAGAACCACAGTACCAGCAGGAGCACTGAAAAGTGAGCTAAGTTAGAAAATAGGCTAATTCAGTTACCAGATTAAAAGTGTTATTGAAATACAGCTAACTGCTCTGCTCTCACAAATCACTTGTGTTATTAGAGCTATCAAGTGCCGTGGGAACACCAGGGAATTAACTGACCCAATCAACTCTCTCACTAGTTATGATCCAATAAGTTCTTTCAAGAGAGTGAGAAACGTTCTTTACACTTTTTCACTGTGGGTACAGACCATTAAGGAAGATACTGTGCACATCTAACCTAAACAGACTTAAACATACATAGAATAGAATAGAATAGAATAGAATAGAATAGAATAGAATAGAATAGAATAGAATAGAATAGAATAGAATAGAATAGAATAGAATAGAATAGAATAGAATAGAATTCTTTATTGGCCAAGTGTGATTAGACACACAAGGAATTTGTCTTTGGTGCAGATGCTCTCATGTACATAAAAGAAAAGATACATTTGTCATGAATCATAAGGTTAATGATAGTCATAGGGTACTAATAAGCAATCAAATCATACTAGGAAATAATCAATATAAATCATAAGGATACAAGCAACAAAGTTACAGTCATAAGGAGGAGATGGGAGATAGAAACAATGAGACGATTAATAATAATAGTAATGCAGACTTAGTAAATAGTTTAATAACAATATATATATATATATATATATATATATATATATATATATATATATATATATATATATATATATATATATATATATATATATATATATATATATATATATATATATATATATATATATATACATACATATACATACATACATACATACATACATATATATATATATATATATATATATATATATGTTGTAATTGTACTGATAAATAAATAAAGGGAGTCTAGGATAGATCAATTTCGAGCTAATTAGCTCTCATCAGCTAGCCATACCCTTACTGGGATTAGAACCCGGGCTGTATATATCTTAGGCAGGAGTCTTAACCACTAAGCCACGGGTTCTCTTCCTTATCAGTTGAGCCAGGGAAATAGGTATGTATTTGTGTTACAACCCCTGGTATGACTAAATATGGGAGGAAGGTCACTACTCCCTCTTTCTGTCCTTCGGCTTATCACAAAGACCATGCAGGCAGAAAACCATATTTTTATTTTTACTGTTGCCTTTTTATATTTGTGTTGTAATTGTACTGATAAATAAATAAAGGGAGACTAGGATAGATCTATTTCGAGCTAATTAGCTCTCATCAGCTAGCCATACCCTTACTGGGATTAGAACCCGGGCTGTATATATCTTAGGCAGGAGTCTTAACCACTAAGCCACGGGTTCTCTTCCTTATCAGTTGAGCCAGGGAAATAGGTATGTATTTATGTTACAACCCCTGGTATGACTATATATATATAGTGATATAATATAACATAACATAGCATAGCATAGCATAATAAAATGCAATGCAATGCAATGCAATACAATACAATATAACATAATGAATTATATTAATTCCATTGAGTCAGACTGTGTTGTGGGAACCCTTAGACTCAGTTTATTGATCTGGATTGCATTCCTACTCCTCGAAGGAAAAGCTGGTGTTCTGATTTGCTGGCCTCTTCCGATGTGCTCGGAAGCCACGTCAACATCTGATTTCTGATTGAGAAATGCGCTTGTGATGTTATGACAGTTTGATAGTACTTGTCTGGTAAAGGAGCTAAAAGATGCCAGACAAGAAGTTTTGATTGGTTAATGGACTGACTGTATGAAGCATGTGAAGAAGGCCACCGTGTAATGCAAGACTGCCACATTTAGAAAAGAAAAAGTACATAAATATTGTGATGGAGCCCTGAAAATCCAGATGTTCTGGGCTTGCGATCCAGTGATATTGTTCAAGTGGGTGAGAATCATTTTTTTAAAAAAAATTACACAGGGAGGATTAAGGAAGAGGTGAATAAATTCCCTGCAGAGTTTTAACAACTTGTTTCCCCGGGGTTATTTTCTTATTTAAAAAACAAACAAACATGAAGCTGCCCAAATTTTGCATCCTGCTGTTGAATTTCTGTATGGGAAACTTCAGAAGGAGACTGTGGTTGAATGGAGTCTGGATTCCCAGGAGGGAGGCGCTGCATTCCAGAGGAGCAACACAGTGAAGTTTAGAAGTTTGGTGTAAGAGAAAGAGGGTTAAGACAGCTTCTCTCTAGGACAGTGATAGCTAACCTTTTTGTTGCCCTGTGTCAAAAGCGCATGTGACAGCACACACGAGCATGCCCATACCCATAATTCAATGCATGCATGACACCCCTGTCTCCTAAGCATGCGTGTGCACTGCCCTGCACTCCCCACACACATGCATGCACGAGGCCCTGTGCCCCATTTTGGGCCTAGCAGGTCTTCCTGAAACCTCCTGGGACCAAAAGTGGGGCATGGGGGGGAGGGGAAGTGCACCACACAACCCTGTGCTTTCCCCCGCTCCTCTGCGCATGTGCATGTAACCCACCCCCACGCATGCATGTGCATCTCCCGCAGACACCCCGCTCCCAGTGCATGTGTGACACACAGCCAAAAATCAGCTGGCTGGCGGGAGGTGCGCGTGGATGCGCGGTGGGGCTGATCTGGGGCGATGGCTCGCATTCCCGCAGAGAGGGCTCCGTGTGCCATCTATGGCACCCGTACCATAGGTTTGCCATCATGGCTCCAGGAATTCTTAGAGTAGATCTCTCATGGTGCAAGTATAATGGTGCTTTACTTTGGCGAGATTTAGGTGGGAGAAACAATAAAGGGAAGTGCTTGGAAGAACCTCAGCATATCATTCTTGGTTTTTGGATCTTGCTAGTGACTCCGAAAAGAGATCAGAGATGGATTGTGGGTCAATAGGTGAGATACTCACCTATCTTGTAAAGTCATCAGCCGCAAGGAAATCCAGTGATAGATGTGCGTATCTTGGAAAGTGCATATTTTACTCGAGAGACTCCCTTATTTAAAAGCGTTGGGAATCTGCCAGTGTTAAAATTCTGTCTTTGGTTTTATTTTCTCTCATTCCTACCCATGTGGGTCAATACCCAGTGTTCAGGGATAACGTGATGAATATGAAGGCAACATTCAACCGACATTCAAGTTGGTTATCTGCTTTCTTGTTACAGAAAGCCAAGCGGGAATTAGTTCGTTTTAGCTGCCATTTCCACTGAATGCCGTCAGAAGTTGATCTGATGAGTAATGCCGTTTCATTATTTTTAAAGAGAGTTTAAGTTACACCCAACTGCTTTCCCCCTCCCTCCCTTCTCCCCCCCCCCCCGACTTCTGCCTCCAGACATTTTTTGTAGCTGATCTGGAGGACATCACTCAAAACCGATTTTATCGTTCAAGAATAAAACTGATGTGATTGGCTTTCAAGGTACTGTGCAAATGCCAGATCTTAGAGGCCTTTCTTAAATAAGTTTAAAATGTTTTTATTTTAAAAAAAGATTGTGGAGATTATATATGTGTGTGTGTGTGTGTTGTATTTGTGCTGATAAATAAATAAAGGGAGACTAATATAGATCTATTTCAAGCTATTTAGCTCTCATCAGCTAGCCATACCCTTACTGGGATTCGAACCAGGGCGAGGAGAGCTAAATAGCTTGAAATAGATCTATACTAGTCTCCCTTTATTTATTTATCAGCACAAATACAAAACATATATAAAAAGGCAACATTAGAAATAAAAATATGGTTTTCTGCCTGGATGGTCTTCTGTAATGAGCCGAACAACAGAAAGAGGGAGTAGTGAGCTCCCTTCCATATTTCGGCATACCAGGGGTTGTAACACAAATACATTTATATATATATATATATATATATATATATATATATATATATATATATATGTGTGTGTGTGTGTGTGTGTGTGTGTGTGTGTGTGTGTGTGTGTGTGTGTGTGTGTGTGTGTGTGTGTGTGTGTGTATATGTATATGTATATGTATATGTATATGTATATGTATATGTATATGTATATGTATATGTATATGTATATGTATATGTATATACATATCGTGTCACAACCCCTGGTATGCCCAAATATGGGAGGGAGCATACTGCTTCCCTTTTTCTGTCTTTCGACTCACCCTAGGAGCCATCCAAGCAGAAAGCCATTTTTTTATGTTGCCTTTGTTACATTTGTGTTTATTTATTTATTGTGTTTAGTTATTTATTAGCACAAATGATGTGTGTGTGTGTGTGTTGCCAGCAAGAAGATTTTTTTCATTCTGTGAACAGCCCAATCTATTTTTCCAAAGTTCCTTTCTCAAACAAAATATAATAAAAAACTTATAACCAACATATACAATTTAATCCATTTCTTAAAACATCCATGTGTAAGATAAAAGGCCAGCTTTCAGCACACCACCTTGTTTGGAAGGAACCCATTTCAAAATAAGCAAGTTTGATATATAAAACTTATATACTTTTCTTTTCTTCTTCTTCTTCTTCTTCTTCTTCTTCTTCTTCTTCTTCTTCTTCTTCTTCTTCTTCTTCTTCTTCTTCTTCCTCCTCCTCCTCCTCCTCCTCCTTTTCCTCCTCCTCTTCTTCTTCTCTTCTCTTCTCTTCTCTTCTCTTCTCTCTTCTCTCTCTATATATAAAAAACACTTTAATGTTCCAATATAACTCTGGAACACCTCAAGCAATTTCAACCAAACTTGGTACACAGATGACTTACCCTCTGGCAGGGCCGGATTTTCCTATAGGCTAACTAGGCTTCAGCCTAGGGCCTCAAGATCAAGAGGGGCCTTTTATTTTTATTTATTATCCGTGTCACATTTTTTATAAAGGTTGGTACCAATTACAACATGTTTCATTTAATATATTGATATATATCACAGTAACGATGTATTTTATTATCTCTCATGTAATTTACAAACTTAAAAATGGGAGGTGAAAGGGCCCCATAAGTGGAATAGCCTAGGGCCTCTTTTCATCTAAATCCTGCCCTCTGGAAACAAATACTGAGGGGAGGGGGGTTAAATACCCCTGGGGTCTGTGTGTCTGTGTTCCAACATAACTCTGGAATGCCTGGGCCGTTAAGGAAAGTGAGTGTGGCATCCTAGAGCAACAATTGTTTGTGATGTCATGGGAGGGGGAAGGAGGAACCTGGGCCATTAAGGAGAGCAAGTGTAGCGTCCTAGAGTGGCAATTGTTTGTGATGTCAGTTCCTTCACAGCTTCCTCTGGAAAGCCAACTGTGACGTTCGCCCTCCAGTGGACCAATAGGGAAGTGTCTGATGGATTTGGGGCAAACTGCTAGGATCATAGACAGGGTGGGAAAAAGAGCGCATGGGAGGGGGGAAGAGAGAGGGTAGGGATGATGGGCATGGGGGTAGGGGGAAGAAAGGCCCCTCTCACTGGCTCCCTGTCAGACAACGTTTATAAATACCCGGGCAATGCCGGGTTATCAGCTAGTTATATATAAATAGTAAGACATTTCAAGCATGATTTGCTTTCTGAAAGCAAAAGCTTTATAGCTCATAAAGTTTCATAGCTCTCCATGTGTGTTCCATCATGGACAAAAAGTTAACATAAGCACACTTTTGAAAAATTAACATCTATTCTCAGTCTTTTGGGGAGTACCAAGCTAAATATTTCTTGGGTAAATGGTGTTCAGTTTAGAAGGGTCTAAGGCCAACTGCGGGACAATTCAATGCTGTATTAATTTTTTTTCATCCAGGTATTTTTATTATTGGTGACCACGTTTTCATCGAAATTATTGTAACTCTTGTATTTCTGGATCTTTACGTTGTTATTATTGGCCACAGTTCTCTCAAAATTAATTTGACTTTTGTCTTTGTTGAATTGTCCCCAGGCGATGTTGACCACACGCCCATTCTGAGTTTAGAATACAGTCATAAAGTAAGGACTATACAATAATATTCAGTATAAGCCAGGGGTGTCCAAACTTGGGAACTTTAAGACTTGTGAACTTCAATTCCCAGAATTCCCCAGCCAGCTGGCTGGGGAATTCTGGGAGTTGAAGTCCACAAGTCTTAAAGTTCTCAAGTTTCGACACCCCTGGTATAAGCAAAATAAAACAATTCCAATCTTTAATATTACCAAAATTTATACTGGTTGGATTGACACAAAAAAGGAAAGCAGAATAAATACAACAGATCTTGGAGATAAGCCATAGGTAAAGGTTCCCCTTGCACATATGTGCTAGTCATTCCCGACTTTAGGGGGTGGTGCTCATCTCTGTTCCAAAGCCGAAGAGCCAGCGCTGTCCAAAGATGTCTCCATGGTCATGTGGCTGGCATGACTCAATGCCAAAGGCGCACAGAATGCTGTTACCTTCCCACCAAGGTGGGTCCTATTTTTCTACTTGCATTTCTACAGGCTTTCGAACTGCTAGGTTGCCAGAAGCTGGGACAAGTAACGGGCGCTCACTCTGTTACACGGTTCTAGGGATTCGAACCGCCAAACTGCCAACCTTTCTGATTGACAAGCTCAGTGTCTTAGCCACTGAGCCATCGCGTCCCTTTAAAAAGCCATAATTTAGCCTTCATTTAATTCACACATATTGTTGCCGCACAAGAAATGGGTACCTATATTTGTGCCCCAAACAATCACAGAATTGGAAGGGGCCAGTTAACTTTCTGCTCAGTGCAGAAACTCAAATTAAGTATCCTGATTAGTTGAATGTGCAACTCTGACTAAACTTGCCCAGTGAAAGGCATTTAGCATCTTCTTCAACAATGGCATTGTCAGCTAAAATTTTCTTACCAGTTTTCCTAAAATACCATCCGAATCTGCCCTTTTATAACAGGAAGCCATTATCCTGCGTCCTACATGATGGTGGGATAGAGGCCTTCTGTGTGTCACCCAGTTTCTCTGAATCTTCCTTAAAAATGAGTACAATTTTGAGAGCCACAGTTTGGGAATGATTGCTTCCCATCATTTGCTAAGTCTTATTTCTGCTGATGGGTTCTATAACTGTCTTTGACATTTCATGAGCCCTGTCATGCCACTGATTCATATTCGGCTTATGATCAACTGCAGGTTTCAGTTTCACACACGCTCAGCTCCCCAGTCTTGTAGCTGGGGTTTGGATTTTATTTTTATTTTTGCTTAAATGAAAAAAAAAATTGCAATTATCACTATTATAGCACATCCTGCTTATTATCAGCTCATTTTCTCTTAATCTTAATGCTCTTAATGTCAAGAGCATTTTGCGTTTTGGTTTTGATTTCTATACCTTTAGCTCTCTACCCAGTTTTAGAGTTTCCAAATTTAATAGACATTCCTTCTGCTTCTTCATCCAAGTAATTAATGGAGATTGTCTTATTGTGGTCTATTGTGTGAGATCCACTAGATTCCATTAATTATATGTAAAGGTTTCCCTTGTCCAGTCATGTTTGACTCTTGAGAGTGGTGATCATCTCCAATTTTTAGACCTGGGAGCCAGAGTTGTCCAAAGACTTTTCTGTGATCATATAGCTGGTATGACCGTATACCAAGGGGCACAAAACACTGTTACCTTCCGATTCAAGTGGTACCTATTTACCTACTCACATTTGCCTGTTTTCGAAGGAGCGGTGCAGTGGCCTAGAGGTGGAGCTTTCGCCCCACACTCAGGAGGCTGTGAGTTTGATCCTAGGTAGAGGCAGATATTTCTCTCTTTGGGCACAATGGGAATATATTTGCTGAACAAAACTCTGCATTGGTGACAGGAAGGGCATCCGGCCATTAAACATTCTGCTAGCTTCATTTAGTTGCCCAGACTCCACCCCACAAGGGATTATAGGGTTGTCAAAAGGAGATGATGATTTGCATGTCTTCTTCTTCTTCTTCTTCTTCTTCTTCTTCTTCTTCTTCTTCTTCTTCTTCTTCTTCTTCTTCTTCTTCTGCATGTTTTCAAACTGCTAAGTGGGTAGGAGCTAAGGCAACTAACAGGAGCTCACCCCATGTGCAGCTCTTGGATCTTGAACTTGGATTGTCAGCTTTCCAGCTGGCAAGCTCAGTATCTTTAACCACTGAGCCATCATCCCCCCACCTTTTAAACCACATGTGTTTGTATATTGTACCAAGGCTGGTTCAGGCATGCTTATTCATTCTTTCACCAGAACATCATGTGATGACATACTGCATATTGGGAAGAACCATTAGCTCTTTGGCATAGTGGTAGATGGACAGATGGACAGATGAAATATAGTTTTCTCATATCGCTCTAATCACATTATCTCAGGAGATAGGAGCAATTTCCCTGAACTAGGATGCTGAAGCATCATACCTGTTTAATAACTGGATTGGAAACCAGCAGGAATGTTAAGGATGTTGGTCACCATGGGTAGTCAAATAAAAAATAATTGAAGAAGAAGGAATAGCAGATCACTTCAGCAGCACACAGAAGAAACTGGAATACTTGCAGGCATCAAAGCATCTGAAGGCAGGACAAGAAGCATTGGGTGGAAATTAATCAAGGAGAGAACCAACCTAGAACTAAGGAGAAACTTCCTAACACTGAGAACAATTAACCAGTGGAACAGCTTGCCTTCAGAAGTTGGGGGTGCTCCATCAATGGAGGTTTTTAAGAAGAGATTGGACAACCATTTGTCTGGAATGGTGTAGGGTCTCCTGCTTGTGCAGGGGGTTGGACTAGAAGACCTCCAAGGTCCATTCCAACTCTGTGATTCTGTTTATTCCTCCAACCCCAATGCTAAACCCACCACACAGAAGCCAATGAGCAAATTCCATAGCATTGACAAAGTTCTTCATGGACATGACCGTGAAGTTTGTAGGAAGTTGAGGTTCATGTAAAGAAGCCTCAAGTTTGAAATCATAACATATAGGATGGCTTGAATCCTAAGGCAAATTAAAGAAGTTCTCAGAAGAACTGCCTTCATTGTCCTAATTTTCCTCAGAAGTCCTCTGCATAGTTTGGAAAAAAAAGTCTTCACTATTGGCAGGAGGAAATTTCTGCCCATAAACAACTGAAATTCACCTTCCTCAGAATTCTAACCAGTTGGAAATAGAAACAGAACTATGATGGGAAAAAATGTTAATTTGTCAAATTGGTATCATGCATGAATAATGAACTATTTGAGATATTTAAAAAAATGTGTCTGCAACTTTGGAGGGCCAGGATAAGCTAAAAATTTAGATGGAGCACTCAGACTAGGAAACCGAAGAGAAGAGAGTAAAGGAGGGCTTAATTGAAGAACAAGAATAGAAGAAAAAGGAACTAAAAATAAAAAATGACTAGATGGTTTCATTAGGGTAAAATAGATGAAAAGAGGAATCATGAAATGATAATTTGGAATAACTTTGAAGGGGCAATTAATGCTATTGTTTATATATCAAAAAGAAAATAAATGTAAGATGGACAATATGAGAAGAGAATAATAGAGTTGAAATTGGAAATAGAATTATGATGTAAAATGGATTATGTATAAAAGGGGATGTAAAAGGGGGAAAACCTGGACAACGCTTTGTTCATAAATATGTTTGTATTAAAAAAAAACAATAAAAGCTTTCTTTTTAAAACAATAAAACCGAATTCCAACCAGTGATTTTCAGCAGAGCCGGTTAAAATTCACCTTCCACTCATCTAGCATCTAGAAGCCAAATGAAGCATGTTTCAGCCAAATCCGGCTTGATCTTCCAGTTTATTATTCCAATTGTCAGAATTACCAGAGGGTATTTGGGTGAGCTTTTTTTTTTTTCCCCTCCACAAACCGTTGAACTCTTTTCTCCAGCCAACTGAATTTCATTCTTCTGGTCCATTAACACAATACTTCAAGTTGATATCAAAGCAAGATCCTTGGGGGGAGGGGTGGGGGAAGAAGATTGAAACCCTGTTCTGGCTTAAAATATCAAGGTAAATGGAAACATCCAGATAGAACAGAAGGCTTGGCTTGATACATTCTTCATTGTTTTTAAATAATTTACAGCTGTAACCCTTCATTCATCCGGGCATGTGCCATTTCTTTTTGTGCTTTTTCAAAGCATCTCTTGTCATCCTTTTGAAATCCATAGCCCAGATTCTGGATGTATATATATATATATATATATCCCCGGGGTGCCTCTTTAGTCATCCTGTGATTCACTCATCTTGAAGTTCGCTTTCCAGACTGTCTGTTTCTCTCATCTCCGTTCTATTTCATTCATTATCTTAATTCGTTCTCGCTTTCCAAATCCGCTTCCATCTTGCTCAAGGCCCAACGCTGCGTTGCGTTCTGTTAATCAGACAAACGGTTGGAGTTGCATTTTTTGGAAGGGGGGGTGAAATAAGGAAACTTTGCAAAACTGCTGTTACACACGGACTCTGAGAATTTAACGATCCGCAGCAGAGTGATTTTGAGGATATGGGTTTTGCCGGGGAAAGGGGTCATGAAAGGTTACAGCCGAGATAGACAACTTACCATTCTCTAGCCGCAGAGGAACTTCAACGTTATAGCTTGTGTGCCCTTTGGCTAATTTCAAAAGCTTTCTCCCAGAGATCATAACAAACTCTGGTAGAGCTATCTGCTCTTTCGTTATTGCCTCTCCATGGGAGGAAAAAAAGAGGATTAAGAGAAAAAAACAAAAGAGATCTACTGGAAGTCATAAAAAGGGAATATCTGAGATGTAGCACTTACTTCAACCCACCCATCATAGCAATAACGCTTAGACTTATATACCGCTTCATAGTGCTTGTATTGGTTTCCTCCAGTTGGTCAATAGTAGTTACTGTGACAGGGATCTTGGAGTCCTAGTGGACAATAACTTAAATATAGCCAGCAGATCCTTCACACCCCATATATAAACTGTTTCAACTCCTCCCTTCAGGATGCTGCTATAGGATGTTGCATGCCAAAACAACTAGACACAAGTATAGTTTTCCCTCCATGCCATCACTCTGCTAAACTTCTAATCCCTATAGTGCTGTCTTATGTCTAAAAATATTTACCCATGCTCTATGGATATGTTGTTGTTGTTGTTGTTGTTGTTGTTGTTATTATTATTATTATTATTATTATTATTATTATTATTATTATTATTATGTTAATCTTTGGTGAGATTCACAGCCTTTGGGACTGGTTGGTAGCTCAACAGCTCGAGTCCTAACCAAGGACCTAGGAACTGTTACGGTAACGTTGAAGGATATAGGCTGTTCCAGGTAGGGCGGTTTTTTGTAGAATCAGAATGTTCAAATCTGATAAATTTAAAATTTCCAAATAGTGAGGTAGTCCTTTAGGTATTGCTCCAAGGGCTCCAATTACAATTGGGACAACACACAATTTCTTTTTCCACAGTCGCTCAACTTCAATGTGCAAGTCCCGGTATTTTGTGATTTTTTTCTTGCTGTTTATCTTCAGTTCGTGCATCACCAGGTATTGCAATGTCAATGAACCATACTATTTTCTTTTCAATTATTGTTATGTCAGGTGTGTTGTAGGCCAAGTGCTTGTCAGTCTGGATTCTAAAGTCACACAAGATCTTGACTTTCTCATTCTCTAAAAGCTTCTCAACCTGATGGTCCCAGTGGTTTTTGCTGTACTCAAATCCAAACTTTTGGCACAATTTCCAGTGAATGATCTTAGCAACGCGGTCATGGCGTTGTAGGTAGTCAGTTTGTGAAATTTTGCTGCACCCGCTGATCAAGTGGTCGACTGTCTCATCTTTCTCATTACAGAGGCGACATTTGCTGTTAGTGGTAACATGTTGAATTTTTGCCTTCATGCAGTTTGTGGCTAAGGCCAAAATAAAGCCTTCTGTTTCTTTTTTCAGTACTCCTGATCTTAACCAGTTCCAAGTTAGTTTTTGGTCAGCTTTGCCTTAAATACTTTTCAAGTATTGGCCATGCATAGCTTTGCTTTTCCAATTTTCAGCTCACTTCTCAATTACTTCTTTCTTATATTCAGCTTTTAACTTAGTTGTCTTCAAAAGGCCTCCTTTATTTACTTCCTTAATCATTGGTTCTTCACTTTTCTGGATGTAATCATTCAAGCTGTGTCTTTCTTCTTCCACAGTCTGCTTTACTTGTAGGAGTCCTCGACCACCTTCTGCTCTTGGTAGATACAATCGGTCAACATCACTTTTAGGGTGCAAAGCATGATTCATTGTCATAAGCTTCCTTGTTTGTTTGTCCAAATTGTCCAACTCCATCTGGGTCCAGTCAATTATTCCTGCAGAGTATCGAACTACAGGTATAGCCCAGGTATTTATGGCTTTTATGATGTTTCCTCCACTCAGTTTGGACTTTAATATCTTGCAAATTCATCAAATGTACTTGGCTGAGGTTAATTACTTGACTTTATTATGCATTAAGTCAGAGGCCTCTAAAATCCCTAAGTACTTGTAGCCTTCTTCTGGTTTTACTGCCTTTATCATTTCTTCATTCTCAAGTTGTATTCCATCATCTTCTAGGACCTTACCTGCCTTAGTTGCCATTGTTGCACATTTGTCAATTCCAAACTGCATAACAATGTCTTAGCTAAATTCTATTATGCTTTCAATTAATAAATTAAATTCAGCTATTGTTGTTGTTGTTGTTGTTATTCTGTTCATCTTTTCTACTACCTTCTCCTATTGGTATCCTATGGTTGCATTGCTTTGTCGTTTATATGTGCATTGTGAGCTTATGCACCAGAGACAAATTCCTTTTGTGTCCAATCACACTTGGGCAATAAAGCTACTGTATATTCTATTCTATTCTATTCTATTCTATATCTATTGTACTCTACTTTCTCTTCTCTTCTCCTCTCCTTCCTTCCCCTCCCCTATCCTATTCTACACTACCCTACCCTACACTATCCTATCCTATCCTATTTTCTATTCTATTCTTTCACCAGTGAGACCAAAAGATATGGGGCTTTTCTGAATGGGGCCATCTGATGTTAACCTTAACACAAACCAGCTCTCGACTGCATGAAGAGAAGATGGAAAATAATAATTTAAACCTGGAGCAGCTAAGGATATATTTAGGCTGCCTCTGCTGTAGGTTAAGGATGAGAGAGAGGCCTTTTTAGAATTTAGAATAACAGAGTTGGAAGAGACCTTGGAGGTCTTCTAGTCCAACCCCCTGCTTAGGCAGGAAACCCTACACCACTTCAGACAAATTGTTATCCAACATCTTCTTAAAAACTTCCAGTGTTGGAGCATTCACAGCTTCTGGAGACAAGTTGTTCCACTGGTTAATTGTTCTAACTGTCAGGAAATTTCTCCTTAGTTCTAAGTTGCTTCTCTCCTTGATTAGTTTCCACCCATAACTTCTTGTCCTGCCCTCAAGTGCTTTACAGAATAGCTTGACTCCCTCTTCTTTGTGGCAACCCCTGAGATATTGGAACACTGCTATCATGTCTCCCCTAGTCCTTCTTTCTCTTAAGCTAGACATACCCAGTTCCTGCAACCGTTCTTCATATGTTTTAGCCCCTTTTCTTCTGAAAGTAATTGGTGAGCGTGTTTTGTGCTGAAGGACGTGAGGAAGATTGTTTGCTTATTGGCTCATTTTATGCCCGTTTCCTGTTTGAATTCATTTTTGGCAGCAATTTCATCCTAGGATAGGTTTGAGGAAGCCACCTGATTTAAGTGCTTCAGGTGACTCCCTGCCCTCTGCGTGATATATAGCTGGCATCGGTTTTATGGGTGGAAGGCAAGGGTACCATCTTTGTGAAGTGATGGATTAGTTCCACTTTTTAACACGCTAAATCTTCTAGTTCTGAATGAGGGTAGCAGATGGTGATTTAAATAGATTAAAATACCTATTCAGCAGGCCATTGATTATGTTTCAGTTTCAAGTAGTCCCTAAATCATGCTCAGCGTATGCAGTCAACCCAAGAGTGAGCACTTCTCCTTGATAGCATGTTTAGCTACCAATGCATTGTTAAACCATACTTTAAAACTTGCCTATTCAGCAAAGCTTACACAAGGGCCATTTTTAATACTAACTAGAGACCATGTGTCCAGGAAAAATATATTTTCTCAGTTTTTGTTTTGGAGTTTGTTTGTTTTCTTGCAATTTAACTTTTTAATTAGTTTATCAAAGTATAAAATCCAAAAGAAAACAAACATGGAAAAGGAAGAAAAGTGGAAGGGGAAAAGAGAGGGTGTAGCGTGTTAAAATATTCATGACTGGGAGAGACATGAGAACAAGGTCAGCCAATGAGTAGGCATAGCAACTAAGTCAGCCAATGGGAGCTTAAACAGATCTGAGTCTGTGCAGAGAATTGAAACAGAAACTTAAGTAAGCAGTCTGCTGCTCTAAGAAGTAAACTAGCAGTCTGTCTGGGCTTGTCGGCTGCTATGAACCTAACTGCTTGTGTTTGCCTGCAACTCTCCTGCCTTGTGTTTACTTGGAAGAACCACCTGTTGGTATTGTACATTTATTCATCTATTCTTATGTACACAAAGAAGTTAATGAATCCAGCTGAATCAGTTATCTGTGTGTGCTTTCTGGATTTGAATTTTTGCAACAAACTCTGACATAGTATAATGGGAAAGGACTGGTACAGTGGCCTAGAGGTGGCACTCTCACCTCACAATCAGGAGGCTGTGAGTTCGATCCTAGGTAGAGGCAGATATTTCTCTCTCTGGGCACACTGAGAATGCATCTGCTGAACAAAACTCCGCATTGGTGACAGGAAGGGCATCCGGCCATTAAAATGCTCCATTCGGTAGCCCAGACTCCACCCCGTGAGGGATGATGAGGCCGTTAAAAGATAGAATGGGATAAAAAATAGAAAAAGGCACTAACTTCCAACTATCTTTGGTGCAGTCGAAGGTAGCAACATTACAATCACAAGTTTTTGCTTTTACACAACAGTATGTACAAGCCATTTCTATAACAATAAGCCTGTCTAGTTTACAAAAACAGAATCAAAATTTCATTACCATTCTCCCAAACTGATGGAGACCAAAACACCAAGGATCCAATATATACTTTCAAAGAGATAAAACTGGATATTCAGAATATCTTGCTGCTTAATTGTTCATTTGTCAAATATTGTCAAATTTGTCAAACAGTGACAAATTGCCATTTTGTCCAGAATGGTATAGAGTCTCGTGCTTGTACAAGGGGTTGGACTAGAAGACCACCAAATTCCTTTCCAACTCTGTTATTCTGTAAAGGTAAAGATTCCCATCGCACATATGTCCTAGCCGTTCCTGACTCTAGGGGGCAGTGCTCATCTCCGTTTCAAAGCCAAAGACCCAGCACTGCCCGAAGACATCACCATGGTCATGTGGCCGGCATGACTAAATGCTGAAGGTGCACGGAACACTATTACCTTCCCACCAAAGGTGGTTCCTATTTTTCTACTTGCATTTTTACATGCTTTCAAACTGCTAGGCAGGCAGAAGCTGGGACAAGTAACAGGAGTTCACTCCGTTACGGTGCGCTAGGGATTTGAACTGCCAAACTGCTGACCTTTTTGATTGAAGCTCAGTGTCTTAGCCACTGAGCCACTGCGTCCCTGCTATCTGGTGGGTAGCACCGTTATTCTGTACTTCTGTTCAAATAATAGCTATTGGAGCCTTGGGGAAATCTAAGCCATAGTTTGATCAGGATTACGTCAGGGTGAAAACCAAGTGGTTTGCAGCATTTGAAGTGTAATTGGCCCTTCCCCCTGAGAGCCTTCTGTGAAATGTAAAAATGTTATAAAATGGTAATTAAAAAAAAGAAATTGCATAGCCGGTGTGATTACATTGCTGGCTCCAATTAATTACGGTCGTTAAAGTGAAGAGTGCTGTGGCTTATGGTGCTGGTTTATAGCTAAGTCCTGCTGCTGCAGTGGGAACGTTCACTGTCTGGGAAATACATTATCAGTCTACTTTGGTGAGTTTATTGAACTTTGAGGGATTTAATTTCAGAGTCTGTTCTTCATTGGCTGGTGGCATCCCGCTCTGAAGTTTTGAAATTAATTAAACAGTTGCAAAAATGCAAAGTCTACTGATGGTGTACAGTCTCTTCCAAACTACTGAAAGGAATACCAATTTGGTCAGTCCCAGTTTTCACCTCCTTATTGCTACAGAAAGTATACTGTAGAGGGTAGCCTTGAATGACAGAGGGAAGGTTCCTCAGAGTCCCTCATACAGAGGGAAGATGCAGTGCCTCAGAGAGAAAGTCCCTACAGAGAGTGGTGAGGACAACCGAGAAGATTATAGGAAGCTCACTTCCCGTCATTCAGGATACTCAGTGATGGAATTCAAATAATTTAACAACTGGGTCTCTGCCCTAATGACCAGCTCAGTAGGTGTGGCTCAGTGGTCATGCGACCGTGTGGGCGTGGTCAACTCAACGTCACTCAGGTCGATGGGTGCTTTGCCTTAGCTGTTACAATGTAATGAGGGTTAACCGGAGAGGCAGTTTCTGTAAGCAGGGCAATAAAGATTAGGCTAGAAACAACACCAGAATGTTTCCTTCCTGCCTTCCTTACAGGATTAGCCCTGTGAAGTGGGAAAAAACAAAAGGAGATTTCTTCCAACAACTGGTTCTCCGAACTTCTTAGAAAGTTAACAACCGGTTCTCCCGAATAGGTGCGAACTGGCTGAATCCCACCACTGAGGATACTGCTTAGAAGCGCTATGTGCTTAGAGCTCAAAGCATTGTTAGAGACCCCACACACCCACTTCACAGTCTGTTTCTGTTGCTCCTCTTCTGGGAGGAAGTTTCGAAGTATCTACAGCAGGACTACCAGATTCTGTAACAGCTTTGTTCCCTACGCCATCTGTGTTGTAAACTTGCAGGATTCTTTTTTTTTCACCGTGTGCATGTATACATTTGAACTAGACTGTGTTGTTTCTCTGTGTCCTATCACATATGTGGGTGTATACATAACTTTGTATTTATTTATTTTGTCATGTGTATGTAGTGTATATTGGAGGTGGTGCCCCTTTGAGAGCTGCATGCAACGAAATTTCATTTTAATATAGGATGTTTAGTGTACATTCAAAGGGACAATAAAGTTATTCTAAGTTTTAAGATCTGTTGCCAAGGCAGCCATCAAATAAACCCAGGTCAAGAAGGTGATTTATGAACATTCCCCAGACAGGAACTTCCACCCTTCATTCACATGGCTCAAAGACTGAAGAAGTGAAGCGCCTTCAAGATTTGCAAGATCCTTGATTCCTATCGCTGTTCTGATCAAAGCAGCTTTAGGCCCAGACTGTCCCCGTTTCTTAGTTTGCTCTGATCTACAGCCTGACAACTGAGTTACTGGTGTGGATTGTTCAGGGAGTTGCAGTAAAGTTGGGGAAATGAAGAAGCTGGTGAAAATTCTTATGAGAAGCAAGAACATAATTTGAGCCCCAGGAATTTGAGCTCCCTGTCATTGTAATTAGCAGGATATAGGAAATAGGATAGAAAATTGAACATAAGGAATGAGAATCCAGGGCTTCTCAGCTGACAAAGGAGATCAAGGGAGGAAAATCCATATATATATAAATGACTGTGGATATGTACGTTCCAGCATAACTCTGGAACACCTCAAGCAATTTCAATCAAACATGGTACACAGATGACTTACTCTCTGGAAACAAATATTGTTGGGGTAGTAAGATACCCCTAACACTCCTCAGGGTGTGTGTTCTGTTAAGATACAGCCTGTTGTGTCTTAAAGATGCAGCCTGTTGTGCCTTAAAATGGCTTCTAATGTACTGCCATAAAATGGCTTCTACTGTGCAGTGCAGTGGAGTTGCCATGGTAATGGCTTCACAGTACTCTATAAGAGGGGGCTCCCTCTGTAAAGAGGGAAAATTCAACATTAGCAATTACATTTGGTCCAGACATTTTACCCCTATAAATAAATACCCAGGCAATGCCGGCTTATCAGCTAGTAAAGAATAAAGGAGGTAGTAGGTCACACTGAAGAATTGAGAGAATTGTTTGGGGAAAAGGATATAAAAGGCATGGAGTTATGGGTGCAATACTCTGGAGGTCTACAGATTCTACTTGTCACAAATGTATCTGGCCTACAGAGAAACCAACCCTGGAAGAAATTGCTAGGAAAAAAGGGTAAGGGAAAGAGGACAGAAGGTGAGAAGGAGATAAGAGATATAGGGGTTCAAGCAGGACTGTCAGCGGAGGTGGGCTGCTGCCGGTTCGGCTGGGATCAGGCAAACCGGTAGTAGCAGTGGTGGGAGGCTCCGCCCACCCATCCAGATGCTTCTGTGCATGCGCAGAAGCTTCGCACACAGGAGTGCCCCCGAACCAGTAGTAAAAAAATTAGCAACCCACCTCTGACTGTCAGGTATAAAAGGATTACTTAGCAGGAAAAGGTAAAAGATATATAAGGTTTTCTCCGTGCTTTTTGCCACAACAGAAGTTCAAGGGAAATGGATCAGCCAGAAGGGCCTCATCTAGAGTCGTGATGCCAAACCTCTTCTATAGAAGAGGTTCCACAAATCTACAGTGCCATTCAGAACCAGTTCCTGCTCTCTCCCCCCGCCCATCCGCACATCATTAAGATGAAGAGTGAGAGGAAGAATTCTGGGAGTTGAAGTCCACAAGTCTTAAAGCTGTCAAGTTTGAGCACCCCTGGGGTTTTTTTTTCTAAAGGGCTAGGAGTGCAAGGGTCTTGTAACTTGACAGCTTTAAGACTTGCACACTTCAATGCCAGAGTTCCTGAGCCAACATGACTGGAGGAGGAATTCTGGGAGTTGAAGTCCACAAGTCTTAAAGCTGTCAAGTTTGAACACCCCTGGGTATTTTTTTTCTAAAGGGATAGGGGTGCAAGGGTCTTGTAACTTGACAGTTTTAAGACTTGCGTGCTTCAATGCCAGAGTTTCTGAGCCAACATTTTGGTTGCTAAGCAAGAGCATTGTTAAGTGAGTTTCACAACATTTTACAAGTTGGCCATGCCCACCCAATCACATGACTGCCAAGCCACTCTCACCCGGTCACAAGGCTGGAAAGCCACTCCCACAAAGCAGGCCACACCTACAGAAGAGGTTCTAAAAAAAATTGAAACCCACCACTGGCCAGTCACCCCAGCTCAGCGCTATCACACATACATGCTCGTCTCCTGCCAGCCAGATGATTTTTGGGTCACTGCCATGCATGTGCAAGGGGCAAGGGGGAGCACAAGGAGGGGGTGCAGCAACTCCCCACACCCCGTTTTTGGTCCCAGGAGGCATCAGGGAGGCTGCTAGGCCCAAAACAGGCCATGGGAGTGGGAGGTCCAGTTCTCCCCCCCCTCCGTGGCCCATTTATGATCGCAGGAGGCTTCAGGGAGGCCTGCTAGGCCCAAAATGGGTTGGAGGGGGTGTTGCGCAGGTGTGTGTATCACTCACACATTGCTTTATGGGTGTTGGTACACCCATGCAGTGTATCACGCGCATAGGTGCACTTTCAGCAGACGAGGACAATAAAGTTAGCCATCACTGACCTAAGAGTGTCAGATGGACAGAGGATTGGGGCTAAGAGATCATGCAGCTACTACAGTAAAGACCCAGTAGCTGGAAAGCAGATCAGGACTGCCAGAGGAGAAGAATCTATGAATGGCTAAAATGGTTGGGACTGCCGCTAGCAAGGAGGAGATCCAAGAGAGTTGTGTGTGATGTGTACCGAATCTGTGGTTTAAAAATGTACTGTCCCTTTAAGGTATTGGATAAGTCACAAAGGTCCTATTTCTTGAGCCCAAGATTCCAGCCCGTTTCAATTCAGTAATTTTTTATTATATGTATAAAATTATTCACGTTATCTACTGATAAATGGGCAATGAAAGAAGTAAAGTAGAATTGTTTGTAATTTCCCAGTTTGGAGAGTGAAATAACAAATAGCGTTGATGGTACAACTTTACAAATATATCTATGGTTTACTGGATTGGTGGAGTAGAGGAATAATGATTTCATAGCTGACCAGCTGCTGTAATGCTGTAATGCTGTAATGATGATGCAACGGTAGGAATGAGTCAGCAAGGTTATTTGACTGTTACCACTTTAAGAGTCTGTATTATAAGAGAGGCCCTATGAGGGCGTTTCTCTATCCGTTTGTGCTTCTGTTCTGTTTTTGCTGATTGCTGTTTGTTTGAGGTCTGACTGAAGTACATGCATGTATATATTCTATGTAGATAAAGCCACTATTTAAAGACAAACCTTTGTTTCTTGTATTTGCTCCTGGGTTGTCTCACGTAGTCACACTGCGTGCACTCTGACACTTGTGGGTAGAAGGAAGAGCAATAGTTTGGAATCTATAGGAGCTGGAAGAGATGCTGTTTGGCACATCACTCTGGTGAATTCAGCTATCAAGCTGAGATCAATAAAAGCTGCTCGCCCACAGTTGTAAAATTCCCTCAAGTCAACTCCTGATGACCATCATACGGAGATATCTGTGTAGTTCTTGTGCCAATGCTACTTAACGGAAACTTAACAGAACAACAGAGTTAGAAGGGACTTTGGAGGCCCTCTAGTTCAAATCCCTGCTCAAGTAGGAAACCCTTTACTATTCCTTTCTCTTCTTAAAAGTCTCCAGTGATGAAGCACCCACAACTTCTGTACTTCCGCTCCACTGTTAATTATTCTTACTGTCAGGAAAGTTCTAGGCTGCTTCTCTCCTTAATTAGTTTCCACCCATTGCTTCTTGTCCTGTCTCCAGGTGCTTTGGAAAATAGATTGAGCCCCCCCCCCACTCCTTCTTCTGTGTGGCAGCCTTTCAAACATTGAAACACTGCTATCATGGCACCCCTTCTTTCCACTAGACATACCCAGTTCCTGCAACTGTTCGTCGTATGTTTTAGCCTCCAATCTCCTAATCACCTTTATGGCTCTTTTCTGCAGTCTTTCGAGAATCTCAATGTCTTTTTTATAATATGTTGACCAAAACTGGGTGCAGTTTTGTTTGCTTTCTTCCTTTTCCTTTCAGCCTTACAATTAGCTAGATCTGTGATGGCAAACCTATGGCACGCACGCCAAAGGTGGCATGCAGCGCCCTCTCTGGGCAAGTGAGCCCTCGCCCCAGCTCAGCTCTTCTGTGAGTGCACATGTGCCTCCCGCTGGCCATCTGGTCTTCGGGTCCCTGTCGCACAGGGGGCAGGGGGGTTGCATGTACATGCACAGACGGGTGAGGCACTTGCACAAGGCCTGCGCGTGAACTGCATTTTGGCGGTTTGGGTGTGTGCTTTGGGCACTCGGTCCAGAAAAGGTTAGCCATCACTAATTCAATTCAATTTCAATTTATTTGTGCTTCTAGACCGCCCCCTCTCCCAGAAGGGACTTGGGGCGGTGTACAGTCCATAGAGAATATCACAAAAATACAATAAAAAATTAAATATGTACAGTTTGGAGGAGGTTAAAATGCAATTAAAAGAACTGTACAAAGCTGAATAAATATAATTTTTTAAAATCCCTAAAACAGACACAACAGATTAAAAAACCCTAAAATAACCAGATAATAATACATTTGCCAGGATGTTCCTATCTCACTCTGGGCGTGTTACTATACCTATCATTTTAAAATGAAATAGGTTTGACCCAGTCTAGCATTATGCGCTCAGCTCATTGAGTGTGAATATGTATTTTATCCGTATTGGAAATGGCTGGATTGGTATAACACTCTGTTTGAACACCAAGAGTTTAGAGCAAGGAAATCAATTTTGGAATGATATACAACCTCATGGAAAAACACACCTACTGTTGCCTTGTTATGTTCCATTCATTGAATTGATCCCTGGGGACAAACATTGGTGGAGGACAAAACACTCATCCATGGATTGTTAAGTGCTATTCTTAATTGCAATGAAGTTGAAATGTGTTGACCAAGGCAACTTGTTGCTTCCAAGGCCATCCAGAGAGGGCTCCATCACAGGTACAATCAGTGGTGGGATTCAAATAATTTGACAACTGGTTCTCTGCCCTAATGACCGTCTGGGTGAGTGTGGCCATGGTGGGCATGGCCAAGGGGTGTGCCAAGCAGCACTCGGCCTCCTGCACCCCCCTGGGAGGAAAAACCAGTCACTCATGGGGGGATTCCCACATACAAACCACGTTTTGGGCCTAGTAGGCCTCCCTGTACTTACCTGGGAGCCAAAATGGGGTATGCGGGGACTCCTGGAAGGGGCTGGGCAGGAAGGGGCATGGCCAGCCAGCAATTTAACAACCGGTTTGCCTGAACCAGCCTGAACCGGCTGAATCCCACCACTGGGTACAATCGAATTCCTGTGTGTGATCTTCATGGTGCGTTAAGTGATTTCTATGGAGGAAGCAGCTTCTAAAATCACATTTCATCTCCCAAAGTTAAGAAGCAGGCTCACACCTGTGTTCTATATAATGACGACACAGTTATTCATCCCATTTTGTAAGTAGCCTTTGGACTCTTGCCTCCCTATTGCAAAAGTGAGCAATTATCGTAACTTATATAAAAAGGAAAAAAATTATATAACCTCAAGGAGGCAAGTGAACGATGAGGATAAATGAGAACGTTTTAAAACAAATGAGGACCTTCGGGACATCTGATATTAAAATTAAATTTCCTTTTTGACTTGCCAAAAATAAATTTCTGGTAAATTCGTAGACATCCATGCAATTTTGTTGGCAACGATATGGAAGGTTTCTTTTCCTTGCATTCTCCTAGAACAGGGGTGTCAAACTCAATTTCATTGAGGACTGCATCAGGGTTGTGTTTGACTTTGGGGGCACAGGGTGGGTGCGGCCAGCTCAACATCACTCATGTCAGGGGCACCTGTGATAGCCCGAGCACTCTGCCAGCGAAAATGGGTTCCTGAGCTCCATTTCGGTTGTGATGGCCTCCTGCAACCCTCTGCCAGCAAAAACGGAGTTCGGGAGTGTAGCACGCAACCAGTGGTGGGTTTCAAATTTTTTTAGAACCTCTTCTGTAGGTGTGGCCTACTTTGTGGGAGTGGCTTGCCGGCCATGTCACTGGGTGGGAGTGGCTTGCCAGCCATGTGACTGGGTGGGAGTGGCTTGACAGTCATGTGGTTGGGTGGGTGTCGCCAACTTGTAAAATGTGGTGAAACTCACTTAACAACGCTCTTGTTTAGCAACCAAAATGTTGGCTCAATAACTCTGGCATTTGAAGCACGCAAGTCTTAAAGCTGTCAAGTTACAAGACCCTTGCACCCCTAACTCTTTAGAAAAAAATCCCCAGGGGTGTTCAAACTTGACAGCTTTAAGACTTGTGGACTTCAACTCCCAGAATTCTTCCTCCAGTCATGTTGGCTCAGGAACTCTGGCATTGAAGTATGCAAGTCTTAAAGCTGTCAAGTTACAAGACCCTTGCACCCCTAACCCTTTAGAAAAAAACCCCAGGGATGTTCAACCTTGACAACTTTAAGACTTTAAGGTTTAAATAGGACTCTTAGAGGTGGGCAGGGTGTTTGGTGAGCCAGCTAATCAGTGAGCAGTGGTTGGGGCAAGCATGGTGTGGACGGACAGGGGAAGGGAGCTGGAACTGGTTCTAAATGGCATGGTAGATGTGTGGGACCTCTTCTATAGAAGAGGTTAGAACTGGCAGGAACCTATCCCTGCACACAACCTTCCCAAGCTCTGTTTTGTTGGAAGAGGCACTGCAGGCCAGTCCTTTGCTGTTTCCAGGACAGCCCCATGGACCAGTTCTAAGGACCTAAAGGCTATGCAAGGCCATTTTTGCAAAAGGGGCTGGGTTTTGGTAGGCCAAAAATGCTGTATTCAGTGTATAAGATGCACCCAGATTTTCACCCTCTTTTGGGGGGAGGGGGGTGCGTCTTATACTCCGAAAAATACAGTGCATATTTTTCAACTTTCCAACTTAGCCTATGGCTCTGAAATGTCTTAACAGTTTCCATCTAGGTACCAGTGAAGGCTGAGGCTACTTATCTTTTTAAGTCCATACAAGCTCTGCTAGATTGCCATCTAGTGGGATCCTTTCACACAATAAAGGAACAAGTCAAATCTGTTTCTTAGAGCGACCAAGATAGTTGCAGGATTATCCAAAGCTTTCTGGGGAAATCATTAACCTTGTTGAAACCACATCAATCTGTCAAAAGCTGGACAGCTTCCAGATCTGGATCTCTGCAGATTTAAGGGCAGTGAAACTATCCAATTAAACAGCTGGATCTCTTGCTGCTCCTAAGGCCCATTTGAGAAGCAATGGAAGATCGAGGGGCAGAAGGGAAATCCCGAAAAGATCTAAGGAGATTCCTAGCAGCCGTTTAGTAATGCAGTGGCTTTAATTATCTTAGTTTTCAACTCGGGTTTCACCTTGAATGTTTGTGGGGGATTTTAAAAATGTTGTTAACAGTTCTATCTAAATGCTCATCAAATAGAAAGGCATTCCATAAAGAGGCATTTAAAAAGAATATTTCAGTAGCAGAGACAGTGCTATCTAGTGTTTAGATTATGGGCCTTAATTTGAAAAAGCCCATTGCCATATCCTCCCTTGATCATAGAACATACAGAGTTGGAAGCGACCTTGGAGGTCATCCAGTCCAACCCCCTGCTCAAACAGGAGATCCTATACCAGAGGTCTTCAAATTTGGCCACTTTAAGACTTGTGGACTTCAACTCCCAGAATGCTCCAGCCAGCTGGAGCATTCTGGGAGTTGAAGTCCACAAGTCTTAAAGTGCTAAGTTTGGGGACCCCTGCCCTATACCATCTCAGACAAATGGTTCAATCTCTTCTTTAAAAACTTCCAGCAATGGGCACCCATAACATCTGAAGGCAAGGCGATTGCTCTCACCATTAGGAAATGTCTCCTTAGTTCTAAGTTGTTTCTTTCCTTGATTAGTTTCCATCCATTTTTTTTTCTTTTCTTGCCTTCTGGTGCAAAAATAAGTTGTCCGGTAGTCCTCGACGTACGACCACAATTGAGCCCAACATTTCTGTTGCTAAGTGAGACGTCTGTTAAGTGAGTTTTCCCCCCATTTCTTAAGCAGTTGTTAAGTTAGTAGCATGGCTGTTAAGTGAACCAATTGCAAGCGTCATAAATATGAATCAGTTGCCAAGCTTCCAAATTTTGATCTCGTGACCATAGGGAGACTGCAACAGTTATAAGTGTGAAAAAATGGTCATAAGTCACTTTTTTCAGGGCTGTAATTTCAAACGGTCACTAAATGAACTGTTGTAAGTTGAGGACTACTTATACATGCATAGAGAGGGAGAGGGAGAAAGGATAACGTATGGGGGGGGGAGAAATATATCTTTCTGTCTGTATCTCTCTTGTGCATATTGATAGATAGATAGATAGATAGATAGATAGATAGATAGATAGATAGATAGATAGATAGATAGATAGATAGATAGATAGATAGATAGATAGATAGATGATAGATTAGATAGATAGATAGATAGATAGATAGATAGATAGATAGATAGATAGATAGATAGATAGATAGATAGATGATAGATAGATAGATAGATAGATAGATAGATAGATAGATAGATAGATAGGGAGGGAGGGAGAGAGAGAGAGAGAGATTATCATTAAGTATGAAGAAAGAGAATTGAGGATGTTTTTTTCAGTGGAAATCTAACCTGACCATGGAGTAATGAACCAGACAGGAAGAAAGTTTATTGCAGAATGCATGTGTTTGTATGAAAGAGGGAAAGAGAGGAGGGAGGGAGAGAAAGAGAGAGAGAGAGATTATCATTAAGGTAGGAAGAAAGTTTATTGCAGAATGTGTGTGTTTGTGTGTTTGTGTGAAAGAGGGAAAGAGAGAGAGACAGAGAGAGAGAAAGATTTGTGTGTGTTTGTGTGTGTGTGTGTGTGTGTGCTAATGTCCTCGGCCCCTTCATTAATTCACCACCGCGGCATTTGTGCCCCTTTTTATGTCTCCTTTGTCTTGCCACCTAAGCTAATGCAAGGGGTGACCCTCGGAGCTCGTTCCATTAGACGCGATACGGTCAATGGCTGTAAACAAATGACAGAATCAGGTAAGGCCAAATTAATGCCATTAAGGCGTTGTTGGATCGTGCCTGGCTTTCCCCTTGCAAGGATCAGGGTCTCTCTTTATGAATTTTCAAGAAGCCCTTCGCTAGTCCCCCTGCTTGTTCGTCCCGCCGCTTGTCATAATCACATTACTGCACCGATGAAGCCAAAACAATGATGTGATGGGAGCTGCTTTCCTAGGTCAGTAGCAGAAATGAGGTGTGGCTGCTCGGAGGAGCAAGGACGAAATGCAATAAACTTGGCAACATTCCTGGGGTATTATGCACCAGAGCTAGAAGCTTAGGAGAAAAAGACATTTCACCATGGAAAGGAGTTGGGGAAGGGTCTAGAAATGAAAGTAATGCAAAGATTAAACAAATTACGTTATAGGAAAAAGGGCAAGCTCACAGTCTCCGGATTGAATTTTTAAAAGAAAAGAAAAAACCCAAATGAGCATATTTGAGAGGGGAGAGGCACTAATCCTTTTCCCCCCTTTACTTTAATAACATTTTCTCTGTTGTTTTTTCCCCCTTCCCCTTGCAAGCAGAGGATGTAATTTAAGCACCCAGCATCCCACAACAGACAGAAATTTAATTAGATATTAGCCTGGTAAAATTAGATAGGCTTTGGTGAACCGCAAGTCCATACTAATGAATATTGTTTGAGCGTGCATTTAACGACCACAATGGAGCCCCAAATTCCTGTTGCAAAGCGAAACATTTGTTAAGTGAGTCTTGCCCCATTTTCCCAGCTTTCTTGCCACGGTTGTTAAGTGAATCACTGCCGCTATTAAGTTAGTAACATGGTTGTTAAGTCAATCTGCCTTCCCCATGGACTTTGCTTGTCAGAGGGTCGCAAAAGAGAATCACGTGACCGCCACGACACTGTGACCGTCATAAATATGAACATATGAATATGGGTGGAGATGGATGGATGGATGGGTGGGTGGGTGGATGGATGGGTGGATGGGTGGATGGATGGATGGATGGATGGATGGATGGATGGATGGATGGACGGGTGATGGGTGGACTGGTGGGTAGAGGGATGGAGAGAGAAAAAGAGAGAGAGAGAGAGAGAGAGAGAGAGAGAGAGAGAGAGAGAGAGAGAGAGAGAGAGAGAGAGAGATGATGGACGGACGGACAGACAGACAAACAGGTGGATGGATGGATGCAGGGTGGATGGGTGGAAGGGCAGGTGGGCGGATGGATGGGTGGACAGGTGGGTGGAAGGATGGAGGGATGGAGAGAGAGAAAGAGATAGATAGATAGAGGAAGGGAGGGAGGGAGGGTGGATGGATGGATGGATGGATGGATGGCAGGCAGGTAGACAGACAGACAGACAGTTAAATAGACAATCATCTTTCTGCTCTTTGCAGCTCAGATCAATGAGATGTGCTGTAGCTTTCAATCATCCTGTCCTGCAATCCCTGCGAAGGGTCCTTGCATAAGCCTTCCAAATAAGCTAAATCCTAAAACCTGAGGGAAGACATGATAACAGTCTTCCACTCCTTGCAGGCCCCTCACAGGGAAGATGTTGTGGGTTTATTTTCTGCAGTGCCTGAGGGTAGAAGCCACACAGGGAAAAAGCATCAGAGGGAGAAATTCAAATTCAACAAAAGGAGGGTTTTTATTATGGAAAATAAGGATGAATCTGGGGGTCTTGGAAATGTGGATGCTGAATCCCTGGAGGTTTTCAAATAAAGATTAGAACAGCCATTTGTTTGTGGAGGTTTGAAGACTCTTGCCTGAGGAAGGGATCCTTTTAGAAGATCACCAAGGTCCCTTCTGAACGTGCGGTTCTATTTATTTATTTATTTTGCTTCGATTCTTTTTTAGTCCCCTAAAGATAACATCCTTCTAAACCCAAGGGTGTGAGGAAACAGCTCTTGAATTCATACAGTATCTGAATCGGTTCCTTTCATACCAAAAGATCCATATGACCCTCTCAACTTCTGTCCCGTGTTTGGATCAACTTCCATGCCTTTCCTCAAAAGGGAATTTTTGAATCTCCAGAATACCTCTCTCATGAAGCAGAGTTACTCAGGAGGAGGAGGAGGAGGAGGAGGAGGAGGAGGAGGAGGAGGAGGAGGAGGAGGGGAGAAGGAGGACGACGACTATGGGGTCCTTAGTGCTCTCTGAGGTGGTTTTCTTGTAGATGTTTCATGACCCAGTTAGGTAGCATCATCAATGCAATGCAATGCAATGCAATGCAATGCAATGCAATGCAATGCAATACAATACAATACAATACAATACAATATAATACAATAGTAGAGTTGGAAGGGACCTTGGAGGTCTTCTAGTCCAACCCCCTGCCTAGGCAGGAAACCCTATACTGTTTCAGACAGATGGCTATCCAACATCTTCTTAAAGACTTCCATTGTTGGGGCATTCACAACTTCTGGAGGCAAGCTGTTCCACTGATTAATTGTTCTAACTGTCAGGAAGTTTCTCCTCATTTCAATGATAGACAGAGGTAGGGTTTGAGGAGGAGGAGGAGGAGGAGGAGGAGGAGGAGGAGGAGGAGGAGGAGGAGCAGGAGCAGGAGCAGGAGGAAGAGGAGGATTGTGGGGTCCTTAGTGCTCTCTGAGGTGGTTTTCTTGTAGATGTCTCATGACCCAGTTAGGTAGCATCATCAATGATAGACAGAGGTAGGGTTTGAGGAGGAGGAGGAGGAGGACGACGACTGTGGGGTCCTTGTTGCTCTATGATGTGGTTTTATTCCAGATGTTTCATGACCCAGCTAGGTAACACCATCAGTGCTAGAGGGGTGTGGGGTTTGCAGAGAGGAGGAAGAGGAGGAGAAAAATGGTTTTCTCTGCAATTAATTACCTAAATTAGGTGATCTGGAGGACAAGTAGATTACCAGGCACCATGTAAATGCCAGCAAACTTTATACTATGTCCTCCAACTTTATCCCCGTTCTTATGACAAAGAAGTGAGTAAAACTTTCATGCCCTCCCATATGTATTTATTTATTTAATTTCTCAAACACGTACGAGATAACCGGTATAAGTATAAACATGGACATGAACACGGGAAATGGGGACAAATAAATGGTACATAAACCCCGGGGCACATATAAAGTCTCCCAGGCTCACGTGATCCATTTTTGCAACCTTGTGACGAGCAAAGTCAATGCAGAAGCCAGATTCACTTAACAACCATGTTACTACCTTAACAACTTCACTGATTCACTTAACAATTCTGGCAAGAAAGGTCTTAAAAAGAGGGAAAAGGCACTTAACAAGGGTCTCGCTTAGCCAGGGAAATTTTGGGCTCAGTTGAGGTTGTAAGACGAGGATTGTCTGCGTTCCTCTTATTGGTTCTCCCATCTCCTAATTCATATGTGTGTGTGTGTGTGTGTTGTATTTGTACTGATAAATAAATAACACAAATACATATACATATACATATACATATACATATACATACACACACACACACACACACACACACGTATGTATGTATGTATGTATGTATGTATGTATGTATGTATATAAGGAGGCGAGCCTGTGGCTTAGTGCCTAAGACTCCTGCCTAAGATATAATACAGCCCAGGTTCAAATCCCAGTAAGGGTATGGCTAGCTGATGAGAGCTAATTAGCTCGAAATAGATCTATACTAGTCTCCCTTTATTTATTTATCAGTACAAATATATATAGTTTTTACATTCAAAACAATGCGATACCGCGGAGTCGGGGTGATCATACATTCACATTATGTACAGCTAGTTTCAACCATCTCCTAATTCCTAACTGAGGATTTTGGAAAAGAGCCAGCCGTGTGCAGCAGCTGCCAAAAAAGCCAACACAGTTCTAGGCTGCAAAAACAGAGGGATAGAATCAAGATCACGTGAAGTGTTAATACCACTTTATAATGCCTTGGTAGGGTCACACTTGAAATACGGCATTCAGTTTTGGTCGCCACGATGTAGAAAAGATGTGGAGACTCTAGAAAGAGTGCAGAGAAGAGCAACAAAGATGATTAGGGGACTGGAGACTAAAACATAGGAAGAACGGTTGCAGGAACTGGGTATGTCTAGTTTAATAGAAAGAAGGACTAGGGGAGACATGATAGCAGTCTTCCAATATCTCAGGGGTTGCCACAAAGAAGAGGGAGTCAAACTATTCTCCAAGGCCCCAGAGGGCAGGACAAGAAGCAATGGGTAGAAACTAATCAAGGAGAGAGAAGCAATCTGGAACTAAGGAGAAATGTCTTGACTGCTAGAACAATTAATCAGTGGAACAACTTGGATCCAGAAGTTGTGAATGCTCCAACACTGGAAGTCTTTAAGAAGATGTTGGATAGCCATTTGTCTGAGGTAGTGAAGGCTTTCCTGCCTAGGTAGGTGGTTGGACTAGAAGACCTCCAAGGTCCCTTCCAACTCTGCTATTGTAACAAAATGGAAGGCGGAGGTGGAGGTGGAGGAGGAGGAGAAGTGATGGAGAGAGGCAATATGGCAAATGAGTTTTAGAAACTCTTTAAAAAGCAATCAGAGATGTCACCCAGCAGACATAGAATGGAGGGATGAGGTTTGAATGGACTTCAAGATAATTTAGTTCACGATTCAATGGTCTTATGCAGGAAATTTAGCTGCTAAAGACAAAGGGGAAGAAGAAGACTCTGACTACATGAGAGCTAGTCCTGAATTTTACCGGTATGGACATCCCTGAATATTTTGAAGCCCTTTCTGTATGTGGCTTTCTTAGATATTTCCTAATGTGGTCTTTTTTGCAAACACCACAAAATTACGAACGGTTGCTAGAACTGGGTGTGGCTAGTTTAATGAAGTAGGACGTGGTAGCTCAGCGGCTAAAACACTGAGCTTGTCGATCAGAAAGGTCAGCGGTTTGGCGGTTCAAATCCCTAATGCTGCGTAACGGAGTGAGCTCCCATTACTTGTCCCAGCTTCTGCCAACCTAGCAGTTTGAAAGCATGTAAAAATGCAAGTAGAAAAATAGGAACCCCCTTTGGTGGGAAGGTAACAGCGTTTGGTGTGCCTTCGAAGTTGAGTCATGCCGGCCACATGACCATGGAGACATCTTTGGACAGTGCTGGCTCTTCGGCTTTGAAACAGAGATGAGCCCTGCCCCCTAGAGTCAGGAACGACTAGCACATATGTGCGAGGGGAACCTTTACCTTAGTTTAATGAAAAGAAGGTCTAGGGGTGACACGATAGCAATGTTCCAATATTTGGTGGGCTGTCGCAGAGAAGAGGGGGTCAACCTATTCTCCAAAGCACCTGAAGGCAGGACAAGGAGCAAAGGATGGAAACTAATCCAGGAGAGAAGCAACTGAGAACTAAGTAAAAACTTCCTGACAGTTAGAACAATTAACCAGTGGAACAACTTCCCTCCAGAAGTTGTAACTGCTCCCACACTGGAGGTTTTTAAGAAGAGATTGGGCAACAAATTTTCTGAAATGGTATAGGCTTTCCTGCCAGATCAGGGGGTTGGACTAGAAGACCTCCAAGGTCCCTTCCAACTCTGCTATTTTATTATTCTGTTACCAACTATCCAGTTTGTGCATGCAATTTTCTGAAGCAGGACATTCTTTTTCAACTCATTTCTGATAAACAAATTGGGAGGTTTTACACTCACACACACATACCAGTGGTGGGTTGCAGGTGGTACGCCCCAGTATGGGTGTACCGAAGCCTGCCCGGAGCACCGGGTACCGTTCCGCTCCAGTGCTCCGGAGGGCTCACCCACCCACCCGAGCTCCTTACCTGTCTTTAAAGGCTTCTGCATTAACGTGCATGGTGTCTACAGTGCCTGCGCGATGCTCCACTAAGCAGATGGAGCATCACGGAGGCGTTGCTGGACAGTAATGCACGCATCAATGTGGATGACGCTGGGCCCATTCCAACCGTACCAGTTGGAACGGGATCCAGAACCCACCACTGACACATACACACTCACACACCAAAAATACAGGTACATCATATTGTGGCAGAGACCATGTCGCAGATCTCATTCAGTAGACGGAGATGCATTGTTAAGGACCGATGCAGTAAACCCCATGCGGTGGTGGTTGTTTTTTTCTTTTCTTTTCTTGCTATTATGGGAACTGAATGAAATTCTTAATGAATCAAGTATAATACCGCATTCTCTACTCTGTGATGTGTCCGGAGTGCATTATTATCAAGTAGTAAAAAAGCAAACAAGCAAGCAAAGAAACTCATGCACAAAGCTGTAATCATGTGCACAAACCATCTCCTTCCCCTGAAAAGTGCATTCTTCATTCTGGGTTCAGATATCCGGTGAGATTAGCTGCCATTTGCAATATCTCCCATTTCTCTAAGTCTTTCCATCAGAATGCAAAACAGAGAGGTAATTTCAGCTCCCAGAACATTCTGGGGAATGGCACAAAATATTTCAGCCTTTTTTTCCCCACTTGGGGGAGGGGAAGATGCTGAAATTTAGGAAGGATGAGCAGCATCCCCGCACATCATTTAAAACTCAGGAGTCCCTGGGTCCTGACCCCGTCTGCTTTTAGGAAATAGAATAGCCCTTGTACGTAGTATAAGATCTGCTCCATTCTGTAAATCATTCTCAGTTGAGTTCTCTACAGGAATCTTGCAAGCAAGAAACAGTATCAAATCCTTCCTTCCTTCCTCTCCCTCTGTCTCCTTCCTTCCTAACTTCCCCTCTATCTCCTTCCCGTCTTCCTTCCTTCTCCTCCACCTTTCTTTCCTCCTTCCCTCCCTTTCCCTTCCCCTTCTTTCTTCCTCCCTCCTCCCTTCCTCCCTCCCTTCCCATCCATCTTTTTTTCCTCCTTTCCTCCTTCCCTCCCTTCTTCCCTCCCTCCCTCCCTTCCTCTCCACCCTCCCACCCTCCCTCCCTTCCCATCCATCTTTCTTTCCTTCTTCCCTCCCTCCCTTCTTCCCCTCTTTCCTTCCCCTCCATCCACCTGTCTCCCTCCCTTCTCCGCCACCTTCTTTCTTTCCTCCTTTCCCTCCTCCCTCCCTCCCTCCCTCCCTTCTTCCCCTCCTTCCATTCTTTTTCTAATTTTAGTCTTGTGCACAGCTCTTAAAAGAAACTCTACTACCTTCAACCCATCAGAAATATAAACTTACCACCATAAAATCGGAATTCTCCTTTTTAAAATAATACACACACACACAATTTTTTTAAAAAAAACCTCATCCTAGTGTTTGAACGTACTTGTCCTCCAGAGACACATATTAGACAATGATGCTGTTTGCTATTCTGTTTCCTGGATGCAAAAGCTGTAAGGATGCTAGCACAGAGCACCTGAATATCTGGAAGGACAAAAACACTATTTTTTGTTTTCCCCTTGACATACTTGTTTTAAGCATTCACTTGGGTTTTTCCCTTTCTCACCGCTTTGTCTAACAAAAGGAACATTCATTCTTATGTTCCACTCAAACCTGAGCTGAGCACCATCACGGGGGCTTCATCCAAACGTCAGCCAGATGGAATCAGTTTTCTCACTCGGTTAATTAAGGGCTTAGGGCTGGAAATCTCAGTTTTAGCTGTTTACAATCTTGTTGCCTTTTATTGCCAGGAAGGGAGAGTGCTGCTTCTGAGATCTTTCACTGCCATGAGCAAAATACTGTATTTATTTTGATGCGAAGGGAAAGGGGACCTTGGGTATTCTGTTTCAACGGCAAAAACGCCCAAGCTTGTCCTTGCAAAAGATGTTAATTTTCAGAGCTGGATTTGCAGCCCCATTTTCTCTTTAAAGAAATCTCTAAAGGGCTCCTCTACAGAAAGCCAGTTACTGTCTGCAGAATTTCCTCTGAATAGCAGCCATTTCCCCATTGCCAGACACACAGGGCTCCAGAATGATTTTCAAGGGTTGGAAGAAATGTCCTTCTGGATTCAGTTCCAAGTGGGGAGAAAGACACTGGAAACATGGAAGCTGTTTGGAAGGATGGCTTATTTATTATTTATTTGGGGGGGGGGACTTCTTTGAGAATATAAAACGTGAAATACAAATACCTTTAAAAATAGTTTTGTACAAGTTGCGATCCTTTTTGACAGTATTAATATAACAATTTTCTATTCCAATACATTTTATATATTCCTAACTGTTCCTATATCTATACATCTGTGTTTCTAAGCTGTACATTCCTATTATTCATCCACTGATACCAGTTTTCCCAAACTGTATAATATTCTGAGTCTTCCTTGTCCCTTAACTTCAATGTGAGTTTATCCATTTCTGTGCAACCAAAAATATATTTTGGATTATCAGTCTGTTGGCACGGTATCACTTTTCCAACATTGGAAAAGTGGAGGGAGGGGGGAGGGAGGGGGAGAGGGGGAGAGGGGGGAGGGTGGAAGGGAGGGGGAGGGTGGAAGGGAGGGAGGGAGGGAGGGAGGGAAGGATGGTCCACTGGACCAAAGTAGGCACCTTGAAGGTGAATCACTGTTCCATCTGCAATACATTTGTATAGCACCAGAGACTGTTGGGAAAAGCTGCACACTGTGAGTTCAGGAGGCCTGAGATGAAGTCCAAGGGACCAAGATAGTGGCCCATGTGCCAAAGCACCTTCAGGCAGGACAAGAAGCAATGGGTGGAAACTAATCAAGGAGAGAACCAATCCAGAATTAAGGAAAAATTTCCTGACAGTTAGAACAATTAATCAGTGGAACTATTTGCCCCCAGAAGTTGTGAATGCTCCAACACTGGAAGTTTTAAAGAAGAAATTGGACGGCAATTTGTCTGAAATGATAGGGTCTCCTGCTTGAGCAGGGAGTTGGACTAGAAGACCTCCAATATCCCTTCTGACTCTATTATTTTGTTCTGATCTGAATAATTAGGAGGCTGGAGGCCAAAACATACAAGGAGCTGTCGCAGGAATTGGGTAGGTCTTGTCTAATGAAAATAGATAGATAGATAGATAGATAGATAGATAGATAGATAGATAGAGCTGGATAGATAAATAAATGGGTGGCTGGATGGATGGATGGATAGAGAGAGAGAAAGGTGGGTGGGTGGATGGATGGAGAGAGAGTGATAGTGAGAGAGAGAGAGAGAGAGAGAGAGAGAGAGAGAGAGAGAGAGATGGGTGGGTGGGTGGGTGGGTGGGTGGAGAGAGAGATGGACAAACAGACAGATGTAGGTAGTGACAGACGGACACACATCTTAAGGAGGATGGGATACAAACAAGTAGCCTGAGTGTAAGAGAGAGAGAGAGATGGTTCAGTGGAAATCAGAGCTGAGTCACTGGTTTCATCTGCATTGCAAGACAGATAGACACAACCCAATTTAAGGAGGGTGGGATACACAACATTAAAAAACATCAAAGTCTAATTTAAAAGGGGGGGGGAAATCAATTCCTGAAAGGAAACCTCAGTGCCAGATTGGGCCCAATGACCCCATCCTCTACACACAGAGCAAATGTCCTCATCCCAATCCTGAAGCTAGCTGATGGATTCCTTCTCACCCACTGCGGAAAAGATCAAGAAACCTACTTTACAGGACTCTGCCTGGCTCAAATTGCCCTCAGGTTAAACCCCCTCATCTTAAATGGTGCCTTGAAAGTTGAATTGCCCAGCTCAATTGACCTCCAGAATGAGTTCTGCAATAGCAATAGCACTTAGACTTATATACCACTTTACAGTACTTTACAGCCCTCTCAAAGCAGTTTATAGAGTCAGCCTCTTGCCCACAACAATCTTGATCCTCATTTTACCCACCTCGGTAGGATGGAAGGCTGAGTCAACCTTGAGCCTGGTGAGATTTGAACTGCCAAATTGCAAATTGCAGCCAGCAGCCAGAAGTAGCCTGCAGTACCGCACTCTAACCACTGCGCCACTGAGGCTCAGTAACTATAAAATTGTTTCTAGTGACTATATAATTGTCTCTAGGCACTTTCTCTCTTATGCCAAAGCCCACGATGATCTGCTTAAGTTTGAGAGTGATCATTTCAATCCTGCTTCAGTGAAATGTCTCCAGGAAAAGAAAGAAGCAGCAATTGTATTTATGATCAGCTCCACCCCTTCCCTGAAAGGGAGAATTTTTCCTCCCCTTAGAGAAATGTTGTGAAATTATTTCCCTGCACCATTAGACAGGTTGAGATTTTCCTAAAGGATTCTGAACACTCCCCCTCCTCCCGGCTAGGAAGATATTTTCCAGACCTATTGTCTGAACAGCAAAGAGCTTCGTGCTTTTCTGATTCATCCCTCAGACCATGAGTGAGAGAGAGAGAGAGAGAGAGAGAGAGAGAGAGAGAGAGAGAGAGAGAATGGAGGGAGGGAGGGAGGGAGGGAAGGGAAGAAGGGAGGGAGGGAAGGGAAGAAGGGAGGGAGGGAGGGAAGGGTAAAAGAAGGAAGGAAAAAGGAAAGAAGGAAAGAAAGAAGGAAGGAGGAAGGAAGGATGGTGGGAGGTAGGGAAGGGAAAAAGGGAAGGAAAGAAGGCAGGAAAGAAAAGAAGGGAGGGAGGGAGGAGGAAGGGAAGGATGGAAGTAGGACGGAAGAAAGGAAAAAGGGAAAGAAAGAAAGAGGGTGGAAGGTTGAGAGGGAGAGAAGGAAAGAAGAAAGAAGAAAGGGGGAGGAAGGGAAGGATGAAAGAAAGAAAGAAAGAAAAAAGAAAGGAAGGAAGAAAAAAGGAAGGAAGGAAAGAAAGAAAGGAAAGAAAGAAAAAAAGAAGAAAGAAATGGAGAGAGGGAGGGAGGGATGGTTAGAGGGAGGGAAGGAAAAAAGAGGGTGAGGAAGGGAAGGATGAAAGAAAGAAAGAAAGAAAGAAAGAAAGAAAGAAAGAAAGAAAGGAAGGAAGGAAGGAAGGAAGGAAGGAAGGAAGGAAGGGGTGGAGAGTAGGAGGGAGGGAAGGAAAAAAGAGGGTGAGGAAGGGAAGGATGAAAGAAAGAAAGAAAGAAAGAAAGAAAGAAAGAAAGAAAGAAAGAAAGAAAGGGTGGAGAGTAGGAGGGAGGAAAGGAAAAAAGAGGGCGAGGAAGGGAAGGATGAAAGAAAGAAAGAAAGAAAGAAGAAGAAAGAAAGAAAGAAAGAAAGAAAGAAAGAAAGAGAGGGATGGAGAGTAGGAGGGAGGAAAGGAAAAAAGAGGGTGAGGAAGGGAAGGATGAAAGAAAGAAAGAAAGAAAGAAAGAAAGAAAGAAAGAAAGAAAGAAAGAAAGAAAGAAAGAAAGAAAGGGGTGGAGAGTAGGAGGGAGGAAAGGAAAAAAGAGGGCGAGGAAGGGAAGGATGAAAGAAAGAAAGAAAGAAAGAAAGAAAGAAAGAAAGAAAGAAAGAAAGAAAGAAAGAAAGGGGTGGAGAGTAGGAGGGAGGGAAGGAAAAAAGAGGGTGAGGAAGGGAAGGATGAAAGAAAGAAAGAAAGAAAGAAAGAAAGAAAGAAAGAAAGAAAGAAAGAAAGAGGTGGAGAGTAGGAGGGAGGGAAGGAAAAAAGAGGGCGAGGAAGGGAAGGATGAAAGAAAGAAAGAGAGGGATGGAGGGTAGGAGGGAGAGAAGGAAAGAAGGGAGGAAGGGGGAAGGTAGGAGGGAAGGAAGAAAAGAAGGAAAGAAAGGAAAGGAAGAAATCTATTTTCCTATTTTCTTCATCCTCTCCACCCCAAGCTACCTGTTTAGATAACCAGGTTAAAGATATATTTTTCTCCCAGTGGTCATTTCAAGGGATCACATCCTCTGAGTCATTTCCTTGATTCAAACCAGCACCTCAAAGAATCATGGGCTGCCTTTATATATAACGAGTGCCCATAAATCCATTTTTACCATCTTCAGAAGACCAAAGACCAGCCAGAAACTGCAGAAATTGATGTTGATTGACACAGCATTCCAGGAAAGCAAAAGTATAGATTTTGTCTTTCCTTTACATTTTATTTCACTAAAGGAGATTCTGCCTCTTAATATTGAAACGTTAGAGCCAGCATACATTGGAGGGTCTCCTTTTCATTATCTTCCTGTCTCTGGCAACCTGCTAGAAGCTGAAGAAACACCTTATTGATCTCGTTTCTGTTCCCTTCTGTGGACTGCCAGATGCAACGTTTCGCCCCTTCCTTTGACATTCTGAAGGGGAAGAAAAATAGGAAGATGGAGCACTGACAATCCAAAATAGAAAGCGTATAGACAAGATTTTTTTTAAATAGCTGGAGAAAGCGCTTAATAAGCTTCCTGAAGGTATTCTGTATTCCAAAAAGGTGCTTAGATCCAGCTCAACAATTTTGAAACAGGTGATCTATAAAAGTGGTCCAATAGATCCTCCCAACAGACAAGAGTTAGGTGAAAGAACCTACACAGTGAATTTCTTGTGTTAGGTGCAAAATTCCTGGGAGTGGAAAAGAAATGTAGACCTGATATTTTTCACTGCATACATCCTAATCCTGCCAACAAAAGTGCGTATAGTCAAGGCTATGGTTTTCCCAGTTGCAATGGATGGCTGTGAAAGTTGGACCATAAGGAAGGCTGAGCGCCAAAGAATGGAGGCCTTTGAACTCTGGTGCTGGAGAAGACTCCTGCGAGTCCCTTGGACTGCAAGACAATCCAACCAGTCAGTCCTAGAGGAGATCAACCCTGACTGCTCTTTAGAAGGCCAGATCATGAAGAGGAAACTCAAATGCTTTGGCCACCTAATGGGAAGGAAGGACTCATTGGAGAAGAGCTTAATGCTGGGAAAGATTGAGGACAAAAGAAGAAGGGGACGACAGAGAATGAAGTGGCTGGATGGAGTCACCGAAGCAGTAGGCCTGAGCTTAAATGGACTCCAGAGGATGGTAGAGGACAGGAAGGCCTGGAGGAATGTTGTCCATGGGGTCGCGATGGGTCGGACAAGACTTTGTGACAACAACAACATCCTAATCTTCAGATTTTGACAGTATGACATGAGAGGTAAGATAGAAAAGCCTCTTCTATGGTGAACTCAAAATGTGACTGGATGAATCCGGTTTTCAGGACAGTTGGATAAAAGTTCATAGTTCCCAGTTCCTGCAGTGTTCTTCATATTTTTTAACTTCCAGATCCCTAGTCACTTCTGTTGTTCTTCTCTGTATTCTTTCTAGTGTTAGCAATCTTAACTAATCTTCAACAACGTAACTTTTCTGACCCCTCGCCACAGATGTCACAGCTCCATTTCACAAGATCCAAGGTTTCATGCAACCTGTTCAGTATCCGTTTGATCACATCCTGGTGAAGCACGAGAGACGGAAAGAGAAAAGGAGCTATACCTGCTTTGGTTCCCGCTATCTTACAATAATACAATACAATAGAAGAGTTGGAAAGAACCTTGGAGGTCTTCTAGTCCAACCCCCTGTCTAGGCAGGAAACCTTATACCGTTTCAGACAGATGGCTATCCAACATCTTCTTAAAGACTCTCAGTGTTGGGGCATTCACAACTTCTGGAGGCAAGTTGTTCCACTGATTAATTGTTCTCACTGTCAGGAAGTTTTTCCTCAGTTCTAAGTTGCTTCTCTCCTTGATTAGTTTCCACCCATTGCTTTTTGTTCTACCCTCAGGTGCCTTGGAGAATAGTTTGACTCCCTCTTCTTTGTGGCAACCTCTGAGATATTGGAACACTGCTCTCATGTCTCCCCTAGTCCTTCTTTCTATTAAACTAGACATCCCCAGTTCCTGCAACCGTTCTTCATATGTTTTAGCCTCCAGTCCCCTAATCATCTTTGTTGCTCTTCTCTGCACTCTTTCTAGAGTCTCCACATCTTTTCTACATCGTAGCGACCAAAACTGAATGCTGTATTCCAAGTGTGGCCTTACCAAGACATTATAAAGTGGTATTAACACTTCACGTGATCTTGATTCTATCCCTCTGTTGATGCAGCCTAGAACTGTGTTGGCTTTTTTGGGCAGCTGCTGCCCACGGCTGGCTCCTATTTAAATGATTGTCCACTAGGACTCCAAGATCCCTCTCACAGTCACCACTATTGAGCAAGGTGCCATATATACTGTACCTGTGCATTTTGTTTTTCTTGCCTAAATGTAGAACCTTACTTTTTTCACCCTTGAATTTCAGGAGAATCTTCTCCTGCTCTTATCTTCCTCGTGGGAAGGAGTTTTACTTTGATCGAGATAAAACTTTGAATGTTTTATTACAAGTTACTGTTTGTCATCCGCTGAGCATTGTGATGGGCTAAAATCAAATCAATAAATAAATGTGAACTGTTTCTGCTGAGGAAAGTTGTTTGTCATATTCAGAATCAAAGTGACAACACCAAAAAAGATAAGACAACCCTCCTCCCTTCCCAACTGTTAGAAAATACACTGTGCCCATTAATGGGTACATCAAAAATTTAAAATGGCAGCTACAATCAAAGCTCCCATCTTTTCCTTCCATGCCATCTTGATTCTTTTGTTTTAACACCCTGCACAATTCCTTGTATGAATACATGAGACAAAAAGCTTTATAACTGATTAGTTCTTCCCTTCAATATCCCAAAGGTGCTTTTCCAACTCAGAAGAAGATTCTTGGATGAGAAGAAAAATGTCCTCAAAGAAAAAACAAGAAAGTCCAGTTGCCTCTTGAAAAAGCACTTTTGGGACAATTATGACATGGATAACTGAGAATCTCCATAGACATATTCCTCTCAATACTGTTTAAGCTTCCTTCTTAATAGCATGCCTCTGCACCAGGTAAATAATTTCATATGCACTATATGTACTGCATTACAACACCAATGATCTCTCATTTAACAGATTAATGAGTTGGAAGGGACCTCATAGGTCATCTAGTCCAACCCCCTGCTCAAGCAGGAGACCCTACACCGTTTCTAACAAATGGCTGTCCAATCTCTTCTTGAAAGTTTCAAGTGACGAAGCTGCCACAACTTCTGAAGGCAACTTCTGTTCCATTGGTTGATTGTTCTCACTGTCAGAAAGTTCCTCCTTATTTCTAGGTTGAATCTCTCCTTGGTCAGTTTCCATCCATCATTCCTTGTCTGGCCTTCAGGTGCTTTGGAATATAGCTTGACCACTTCCTCTCTGTGGCAGCCCCTCAAGTATTGAAAGGCTGCTATCATGTTTCCCCTGGTCCTTCAGTTCACTAGACTAGCCATGCCCAGTACCTGTAACCGTTCTTCATATGTTTTAGTCTCCAGTCTCCTAATCATCCTGGTTGCTCTTCTCTGCACTTTTTCTAGAGTCTCAACATCTTTTTATAGTGTGTTGACCAAAACTGGATGCAGTACTCTAGGTGTGGCCTTACTAAGGCTTTATAGAGTGGTATTAACACCTCACTTGATCTTGATTGTATCCCCCCCTCTCTCCCTCCCCCCCCCCTCTCTCACACACACAATGTCAGCTTGCATCAGCTTGAACCTTTAAATAAGAACATTCTTTGACTCCATTTGGTGAAAAGGGTATAGTTTACTAAAGGTCAAGCAGAATACAATAAAGCAAAGCCAGAACTGAAATTCTCATGCCAAAATCTCTATCTTTAACTCCCCCATCCCTTGAGCCATGGTGGTGCAGTGGTTAGAATGCAGTATTGCCAGCTAATTCTGCAAACAGTTTGATCCTCACCAGCTCAAGGTTGACTCAGCCTTCTATCCTTCTGAGGTCAGTAAATTGAGGACCCTGATTGTTGGGGGCAATATGCTGACTCTGTAAACCACTTAGAGAGAGCTGTAAAAGCATTGTGAAACACACAATAAACACATATAAAACAAAACAAAAAGGCAAACACTCTTGTTTTATCAAGTATCTTCATGGAAAACCACAATTAACACCATATTGTTGGCCCTGATGAATATATAATTGTTATTGAAATGTTTAAAGAAGAAGATCAAAATTAATACAGCATAACATAAAGTAAGGAGAAAGAAAGAAAGAAAGAAAGAAAGAAAGAAAGAAAGAAAGAAAGAAAGAAAGAAAGAAGGAAGGAAGGAAGGAAGGAAGGAAAGAAACTAAAGAAAAATAATAAAATGCAAGAAAAGAAAGCTGAAGAAAAAATAAGAAAAGAAAGAAAAATGTTATAAAGAAATGACTTCACAGCAGTTATAAGAGCAAGTTTTAAACTCTCTCTTTAAAGTTACATCATATTCTCCTTCTCTCTATCATCTACCCTGTCTAGTCATCAAAATCCCCCTGATGAATCTTAATGAAGTCTAGTAATCATGACAGTTTCAAGGAGAAACTGTCATGAGTAGAAGTGAAATGAACTCTGAAATGAACTACAGATCGTGTCAACTCTTTTTATATGTTGATCACTTCTCTTCCTAGCATTAGAGGTTAGAGTCTCCAGCTCAGAGTGAGCAAAATCCTTCACTAAAGAAGAATATTTGCAGCTCAGGGTTGACATGGGAGGTCCATGGTGTTCTCTGAGGTTGCTTATTTTCTTGCAGACGTTTCATTACCGAAACTAGGTAACATCATCAGTGCTAGTAAAGATTGGGAGCAAATCCCAATCCTTACTAGCATTGATGATATTACCTTGTTAGGGTAATGAAACATCTGCAAGAAAACAGGCAGGGTCACCATGATGTAAAAAGGATGTTGAGACTTTGGAAAAAATGCAGAAAAAAGCAACAAAGATGGTGAAAGGGCTGGAGGCTGACACATATTGTGTTTCCCCGAAAATAAGACAGGGTCTTACTTTCTTTCGACCCCCCTGAAATAAGCACTTGGACTTATTTTCGGGGAGGTCTTATTATTTTTGAGGTGCAGGAGGCGGCGAACGTGGTCACCTCATGGCTGCTGCTGTGTTGCAATATTTTTGGGAAGGGCTTATTTTCAGGGGAGGACAACCATTTAAATATGAGCCAGCAGTGTGCAGCAGCTGCCAAAAAAGCCAACACAGTTCTAGGCTGCATAAATAGAGGGATAGAATCAAGATCACGTGAAGTGTTAATTCTACTTTATAATGCCTTGGTAAGGCCACACTTGGAATACTGCATTCAGTTCTGGTCACCATGTTGTAGAAAAGATGTGGAGACTCTAGAAAGAGTGCAGAGAAGAGCAACAAAGAGGATTAGGGGACTGGAGGCTAAAACATATGAAGAACGGTTGCAGGAACTGGGTATGTCTAGTTTAATGAATAGAAGGACTAGGGGAGACATGATAGCAGTATTCGAATATCTCAGGGGTTGCCACAAAGAAGAGGGAGTCAAACTATTCTCCAAGGCACCTGAGAGAAGGACAAAAGGCAGGAAACTAATTAAAGAGAGAAGCAACCTAGAACTAAGGAGAAATTTCCTGACAGAACTCCTTGCCTCCAGAAGTTTTGAATGCTCCAACATTGGAAGCTTTGGATGAGAGATTGGACAACCATTTGTCTGAAATGATATAGGGTTTCTTGCCTGAGCAAGGGGTTGGACTAGAAGACCTCCAAGGTTCCATCTAATTCTGTTATTCTGTGATTTTCCGAAATAACCACATCTTTATTTCTGATTATGAAACAATGGCAGGACTATAGTGTCTAATCCATGGACAGGAGTTCTCTTTTCCATTTTGATTTCTTCTGCTGTAAGGCAAGGGCATAAAGAATTCAACATTTGACAGTCTCACCTTATCAAAACGAGGTACAAGATTCCGATAAATAAACCTTGGGGTTCTGCTCAAAATATGGAACATTCAACCAGTCTGATTTATTCCCTTTCCAACTTTAAAAAAAATATTATGATTTTATATTGATGTAGCCATAAATACCTTACTTTGATAGCTTTTCCCTCCAGAGACGGCTGGTTCCTACATAGATGTCTACCTCGAAGTTTTTGGAAATGCAATTAAATTCTATGATCCCCCAGCTTCAGGTTGGCATAGAAAGCCATCATGCACCCCAAAGCATTTTCAGGTTTTTACCAGTTCTCTTGTTCCCTGGACTCAAATCTCTCATGTTTTAGAAATAAAATGCACTTCATCAAAGAAAAAAACCCAGCTGCTTCTTTCCTCTTGTTTAGCTGGAATCAATTCCACTTTGAGCTGGCGCTGTGGTTGATGTGGCAATTTATAGCTTCTACAGGTATTTTGCTCTTTTCTTCCCCAAGATGTTATGTTTTTTTCTGGCTTCTAAGACCTGAACAAAGCATAAATGGATTGTTGATTCCGAGTGAAACAATAGGGAAGCTCAAAAGGTTCACACAGAGCACCTTCCATTAATACTGAATGGATGGTCATTAAAGGCAGGTGCAGTATAGTGTTATCCAAAAAGGGGGGGGGGAGATCATTTTATTCCCCTTTGATCTGTAACCCCATTCCAAAGTTCATGTTGATGTTCCAGAGAATCAGTGTTTCAAAACCAAACTAAAGCATTGGCTGTCCCCCCCTCCCCACTCAGTGCTCCAGCTGTGTTCTTATTTAGAAGAGAAGAGAAGAGTTGGAAGGGACACTGAAGGTCTTCTAGTCCAACCCCCAGTTTAGGCAGGAAACCCAACACCACTTCAGACAAATTGTTATCCAATCTCTTCTTAAAAACTTCCAGTGTTGGAGCAAGTTGTTCCACTGTTAATTGTTCTGACTGTCACGAAATTTCTCCTTAGTTCTAAGTTCTCTCTTTGGTTAGTTTCCACCCATTGTTTCTTGTCCTGCCTTCGGGTTCTTTGGAGAATAGCTTGACTGCCTCTTCTTTGTGGCAACCATTAAGATATCAGAACACTGCTACCATGTCTCCCCTAGTCCTTCTTTTCATTAAACTAGACATACTCAGTTCCTGCAACCGTTCTTCACATGTTTTAGCCTCCAGTCCCCTAATCATTTTTGTTGCTCTTCTCTGCACTCTTTCTAATCAAGGAGAAAAGCACCCTAAAACTGAGGAGAAATTTCCTGACAGTTAGAACAATGAATCAATGGAACAACTTGCCTCCAGAAGTTGTAAATGCAACAAATACTGGGAGTTTTTACAAAGAAATTGAACAACCATTTGTCTGAAATGGTATAGGGTTTCCTGCCTAAGAAGGGGGTTGGACTAGAAGACCTCCAAGATCCCTTCCGACTCTGGTTATTCTTGAAAACATTGAACAAACTTTGAAGGGATGGAAACAATATTTGTCAAATTTAAATTTAAAATTCTATTTAGCCATTTTTCCAGGTAGCTTTTTCAAGAAAACAGGCATGCTTATATGACCATCTTCAAATGTGGTAAAATTATCTCTGTACATATTTTCTGTCGCTTCTCATCATGACACTGATACCATACATGGAAGATATCTACTTTTCAATTGCTATGTCATGAAGTACGTACAAGCCCTCAATACAAATAATTTCTAATGGAGAATCCGAATTTAAATATGTCATTTATAAATTTGCCAGTACCTTCTTTCTTAGACGAAGTGAGATCAATTGAGCTAAAGGGGATTTATTATTTGCAGCATTTGTATTCCATTTTCCATTAAAATAAGACATCAACATGATTTAAATTTGTAGCGTTTATATTACATAATAAATAATATGTAGTAGATACAATTTCAGTTTAAATAAGTTTACAAAATGACACTTTGATGAGTAATTCATTTTTCACGGCTTTAATGTTTCAGGATTCTCAATGTATTAATCTGAGACCGGAACATACATTATTCAAACGTAAAAGAATTTGTTACCGCCGTAGGTGGGGGTGGGGGTGGGGAAATAAACCACGGTATCAGATGTGAATGAAATCCAATAGCCACAGACAATGATGTGCTCCAGAGGTGGGTTGCAGTTGGTTTGGCCCGGATTGGACGAACCAGTAATAGCAGAGGCAGGAGGCTCCGCCCATCTGCCCAGGCGCTTCTGCTCATGCAGAGACCTGGCCCTTACCACTGCTTCATTATTTAGAACAGGGGGCGGCACCTTAAACACTCAAAGAGCCACAAAGGTCCTAACCGGAAGCCCCCCCCCCCATTCAATTCTGGAGCCAACCGGATGTCCGGTTCCCCCACTATAGAGTCTCCTTTTAGCGCGGTCTACTTTTTCCACTCTCTGTCCTAACCAAAAGCCCTATCAATTGTGAAGCTGACCAGAAAACCTACTCCTTGCCATAGTGTCTTCTCCTGGCACGCTGTGCTCCCCCCCCCCTCCACAACTGGAAGCTCCTCTCAAAATTGTGGCGCCAACCGGCGACAGGGAGCCACAGCAGAAGGATGAAAGAGCCACATGCAACTCCAGAGCTGTGGGGTTGCTGACCCCTGATTTAGAAGAACCTAATTTTTTGGGGGGGAGGGGGTGGTTTAAAGCATTACCTTTCTCCCCAGTTTCAGCTGGTACCCAATACTGCCTTTACTTTGTTATAAAAGCGGGGCTGTTGAAATCTCTGAAGGGAATTACTTCAATCGAAACACCCCTTGAATATGAAACACCAAATCAAAAAGAGGAGCCCTGCGTTAAAACATGGGATCAAAGTGGCTGTGTCCCCTTTAATCCAGGCAATAAAACTAGGACACCCTGATTTTTCCCAAATAAAAATGCTCCTTGGACTTAGATGACTTTGATGACTTGAACAGAAGCGCTTCCAACAAAATATCAAAGAAGATGGGCGGTGGGGGGGACGGGGGAGACCGATTTCTGCCTTAACTGCTTCAAAGTTTAAACTTCAAGAGCTTTGCGCCTGATATCGAAAGTTGGTCCAGGTAGGCCTCCGATGACCCCTTCTAGAGAAAGGATAACAAACCAGTTGTCAGCGTTCCAAATATCATCCAGAATTAAATCAGAATTCAAGGCCTAGCGTTCATCAACGTTTCAATTTAATAAGAGAGACATGTTGGTACTTTGATGAAAGCTATGCCTTGAATTCTGACACCACAAACGCTGATGCCAATATTTGAAAATCTCCTTGATTGATGCCTGCTGTAAGTGTGGGCACCCAATGGAAATTGATTGCACTAAATGGGAGAATTGATACAAAGAAGAATACAATGGGTAGGAAGGGATCCTGAAGGTGTTCTAGTCCAACCTGCTGTTCAAGCAGGAGACCCTAGACCAGGAGTGTCAAACTTGATTTCATTGAGGGCCACATCAGGTTTGTGTTTGACCTCGGAGGGGGAGAAGGCGGACATAGCCAGGGTGGGCTTGGCTAGCTCGATGTCACCTCACATCAGGAGTACCTGTGGCGGCCAGAGTGCTGTCAGGGTTCCAAGTAACACCCCCAGTGAAAAAAGACTCCAAGGCTTGAGTTTCCTTAAAGTTCCATTTTATTAGAGATGTCATATTGGAACATCTAGGAAAATCTGAACCCAAAAGCTTCCAGGTTTTCCCCACCAAAAGTAAGTTCAAGTCCCTGCCCAGCACCTACATGTCTGTCACACGGTCCAGTCAGGCACCGTCCCAACTGGAGATGCCTCCCAATCATCTCACCGCACCTGCAGGGCCAGTTGACCTTGACTTTCTGAGAAAAGAATGTTATTACATACATCCACACTCTGTATAATCTCCCCTCCCATTTTACCACAGTAGAAAATGTAGAAGGCCTGAAGCCCAACAGGTAGAAGATGGCTTCCAGGTATGACAAGCGCTCTGTCAATGAAAACTGAGCTCTGTTTTCACAGGCAGAGTGTTAGGGGGTATCTCCGTTGGGAGACAGAAAGTAGCACAGCGGAATGTGCAGCCAGAGAGGAAAACGTTGCTAGTAGAAACACACGAATAGAGTCACAGACACCGCTAGTAAAAACAAGTAGCTTTACTACTAAATTTGCTTCAGAGGCAGTGATAGTAGATATTAGTCCAAACACAATTCAAAGAACAAACAATTGCTTACAGTCACAGTTCACGTTCCAGTCATCAAGTCATCAATCATAGGACAAGCAGAGAGAGAATCAGAGAGAGAATCAGCTCTCCTGGCTTCCTCTTATAGCAAAGCTAATTACATCTGTTACGTACATCCACTCATTTAAAGTAACAGCAACCTTTTGTCATGGTAGATAGATATGTATTGCCTGCCCAACACTAGGAGTATACTCCCAACACAGACAATTGCAGGAGGCTGTTGCAGCTGAAAATGGGAGGGCCATGTGCGGCCCTCCTGAGCTCCATTTCTGCTGGCAGAGGCGCCACGATCCATTCCTTTGCTGTTTCCAGGGAGTCCTTGCAGGCCAGATCTAAGCAATCCACAAGCCAGATCCGGCCTCCAGGTCTTGAGTTTCACACCCCTGCCCTACACCATTCTAGACACATGGCTCTCTAGTCTCTTCTTAAAAGCCAGTGATGGAGCACCCACAATTTCTGAAGGCAACCCATTCCACTGATTGGTTGTTCTCACTGTAAGGAAATTTCTCCTTAGTTCTAGCTTGGATCTTTCTTTGATTAGTTTCCATTCATTGTTTCTTGACTTACCTTCTGGTACTTTGGAAAATAGGTTCCTTCCCCCCCCCCTGCCTCATTTTCTTCGTGGCAGCCCCTGAAATATTGGACCATTGTTACCATGTCACCCCAGTCTTTCTCTTCACTAGATACATACGATATGAATCTGGCCAACTAACGGTTAAGGGAAATGAGCAGGAGATAAGAAAGCCATTCAAGGGCCTGGACTTAATCTCTTGCAGGCATGCAGGGATTCATGACATACCCAGTTCCTGCAACAATTCGTCATACATTTTAGCCTCCAGCCTAGGATGACTCCCTTGGGTGACTCTCCAGATACCTCTCTCCAGTTGTCAGTTCGGAGAAGGATTAATCAGTTCCTGGCATGTCAAGAGGGGAGTTGGTCAATGTCTCCAAGCAGCCACCTTGAAGTGATTTGGCTGAAGCACAGCTGGGGAAAGCACACAGCTGCCGACAGAGATGAGGAAGAGGAACTGCCTTCGGTGCTTGATCCAAGAACATTAGGGGGGGGCAGGGTAAAGGCAGGAGCTGTGAAAGTCAGCAGATCTGGGGTGGGCGTGGCATGCGTGTGATGCATCCAGCCTGTGGGCCATCAGTTTGACACTCTTGACTTAGACAGTCAGTTTTGGGGGGATGGTGAAGATGTCAGCGTTCCAAATATCATGCAGAATTAAATCACAGTCCAAGACAGAGCTATCCTTAAAGTTCCAATTTAATAAGACAGACATGTTGGCAACGAACTGTGGAATCCCAAATCTGAAAAACTTCCTGGGATTCCACCCAGTTGAAAGTTCATGATCTTATCCCCACACCCATAAATCCATCACATGGTCCAATCTTCTTTGGCCACGTTGGCATCTCCACCCAGCTGGTTCCGGTCAGGTGCAGAGGTGCGGAGACAAAAGATGACCTTGGGCTTCTAGAAAGGAATGACAACAACACATTCCACAATTCTATTCCTTACTACTCCCCCTCCCAATTACTACACTAATGAAACAGCATAATGAAATAATAGAGTGTGTGGCAGGCCAAAGATCCTAAAAGGAACATAACTACAGGCCTGACAGAAGATACTTGAGATATCTCTGAATCAGCAGACTAAATCCAATGAGTTGAACAGGATCTGCCAGGCATGGTTCGAAATAATTTAACAACCGGTTCTCTGCCCTAATGACCGGCTGGGTGGACGTGGCCAGGAATGTGACAGGCAGCACTCGGCGTCCTGCACCCCCCTGGGAGCAAAAATGGGGCATGGGCGGGATGCACCAACCCCCTCCCTGCACCCCACCTTGGGCCTGGTAGGTCTCCCTGCAGCCTCCTGGGAGTAAAAATGGGCCATGGGGGGGAGAGCCACATCTCCCCCTTGCCCTGTTTTGGGCCTAGTAGGCCTCCCTGCACATACCTGGGAGCCAAAACAGGTGTGTGGTTGACTCCTGGAAGGGGCGGGGCAGGCCAGCCAGCAATTTAACCACCGGTTTGCCCAAACCGGCCCGAACCAGCTGAATCCCACCACTGGTTCAAAAGCTTATCAGGGCCAGTACATCCAGAGCTAATGAAAATGCTTTTCATAATATAGCAAAACATGGAATGCTTGAGCTAATACAACCAAGCCAGTGTATACACAGACTGTAAAAGCACACTCAATACTAAATGACAACAAACTAAGCCTTTTGTTTGGTGCCCAGAAGAAACCCAACACAAATATCTTTGGCATCACAACAGCAAAATGTCTGCAAAACAACTGATTAGATCCATATTCTGGATGAGCGCAGCCAATACATTTTAAAGCATCAAGAAAAAATTAATCTTTGTTGCAGTCCTCTGTTACTGACATAAGTGTGGGGTTGAAGAGACCAGGATATTACCAGAACTGAGCAACATCCGTTTTGAGATAGCCCCTTCCTTATCCATTATCAGGATCATAAAATTAATTCCACATAGTTGGCCTTAAATCTACAGAGAAGAAATGAATGCCTCTCTGGTTTTTTTGGCACCTAGCAAAAGAAGAACGCATGAAAATATTACAGCTTTCAACAGGCAGGGAAATATAACAATAATTTACTTTCTGAACTATAATTTATAGATTACATGTAGTTCCCTTTTGTAGATTGATTGATTGATTTGTCAAACATGTACAAGGTAACAAGTATAAGTTTCAACATAAACATGAACAAAGGAAGTAAATACAGATAAATGGGGACAGTAGGACAGGGACAGTAGGCACGCTGGTGCGCTTATGCACGCCCATTTTAGGGACCTCTTAGGAATGGGGTGAGGTCCATGCTAGACAGTTTCAGGTTGAAGCTGTGGGGGTTTGAGGATGTAACAACTGAGTCAGGTAGAGCATTCCAGGCATTGACCACTCTGTTGCTGAAGCCGTATTTTCTTCAATCGAGTTTGGAGCGCTTTACCTTGAGTTTCAATCAATTGTTTGCCTGTGTATTATTGTGGTTGAAGCTGAAGAAGTAATGACTTATTGTGGTTGAAGCTGAAGAAGTAATGACAGGCATGACGTTGTAGCAGATAATTTTATGTACTATGCCTAGATCAAAATCAATCATAAGAGAAAACTAATAGTTTTATTGTGTTCGTCCCCATTTCCCCCCCCTCTTGCTCTTCCAATTTGACTTTGTCTGAAGGCGTGTCTAAAAGCTAGCAATGCTTCCTATTTTGCTCAGGTCAGTGTAGAACAATATTTCTCAACAACCTTGATCCTAATCCTTCCTCCCTATCAGGACTTGCAGGTATCTTGAAAGGAAATCGAATAACATGCCATTGGAAGGGGCAGAGGAGAAGAGAAAACCCAGACGAAATGTTCTTCCTTAAACTTGGATAATAGATCCCTGATTAAATGGAACTTGGTTTCGGGGGCTTCAGATTTAGCAAACTAAATATAATCTGAAGCACATGAGCCTCGCTCCCCCTAAAAGATAACGGTTGCTTCCTAGACTAATAAAGTTTCTGAAGCCGGTTATGTAAACAACCATTTGCAAGTTTTCCCTTATCAAGAAAAACATACATACACCTCCCCACGGATCTCAGGAAGTCTGTTAAAGAAACCTTGGCCATAACGCAAGACTTCTAAATGAGAAATAGCTCAGCTGTTCTTGTAAGTTCTTGTAACCTTATCCCTTTCTTATCGGAAGCAATCTTGAAGTAACACAACAGTTTTGCAGGGAAAGTTGAGTGCATGCAAGAAAAGTATAATGTCATGAGCCAAACAGCTAGATTACAGGATGCAGAGTGATTGGTAAATGGAGGTACATATAGGGAAAAAAACTTGTTGGCTCGGAGTTGTTGTCAAACTAGCTTCAGCCCCAAATGATCAGGTAGTAGGAAGGGGGGAAATACCGTATTTTTCAGAGTATAAGACACACTTTTTTCCCTCAAAAAAGAGGCTGAAAATCTGGGTGTGTCTTATACACTGAATACAGCATTTTTCCCTCCCAAAACCCTACCCCCTTCACCAAAATGGATGTGCATAGCCTTTAGGAGGCTTTCAGTATGCTCCTAGGGGCTGGGGAGGGCAGAAATAAGCAAAAAATGGGCAATTCTTTGATTGTTTTGGGGGGGCACCCCTCAGGAGCACTCTACAAGGCTCCCAAAGGCTATTCATGCCTTTTTTGGGGGGGGGGAATGGGCCTGTTTTCAGGAAAAATGGGCCATTTTTGGGAGGTCTGCAGAGTGCCAAAACTTTTTTTTTTAATCTGCCTCTTCAAAATCCTGGTGCATCTTATATTCCAAAAATACTGCAAAGTATAGAGGGATGAATTTAGCATAGGAGGGAGCACAGAGCGGAAGCTACTCTAGAAATCTTGATGGAGCCTCTGTTTTGACTGTCTTTATCCCTCTCTGGCATTCAGGAAATTAGGAACACTTTGAAGAAGTGCATTTAGAATGTTTCATCTGTTGACGATGGTGACAACTGTTCAGTCATGTCCAACTCTTGAGGATTCTATGGGCCAGGTCTCTCCATGTCTTCCAATGTCACACTACTTCTTTGAGTTGTTCAATGCTTTGGCTGGTGTCAGCTTTGATGGTGGCCAGCCATCATGGCCCTTGGCAGCCTAATTTCCTTTTATTTCTAACTCTTCCCAACACAGAAGAAGAAAAAGAATATGTTATTGTCGCTGTACGTATATACACAGTATACCCATACAACGAAATTCACATAACACCCAGAGACCAGGCCCAACACACACAACAATCCGCCCCCCCCACACACACACACCAAAAATTCCCCGCCCCTAAACCACCTAAGCATCCATGCAACAGACCAAATAGTGCTGTCCAACAGCTCACTGATGGTGGCCCTTTAGTTCATTGTTGAGTGCAATTGCAGCTCTGGGATGAAAGCTATTCAGAAGACGTGTGGTCCGAGTTTTAATTGTTCTGTATCTTCTGCCACATGGCAACAGTCCAAAAAGATTGTTAGCAGGTTGGGAGGAGTCCCTGAGAATGTTGTGCAACTTCCTCAAACAGTCAGATGCGAAGATGTCGTCCAGAGCTCGTAGCTGGAGCCCAATGATATTTTGGGCAGTTTTAATGATTTTCTGTAGAGCTATTTTGTCCACTGCAGAGCTGCTCCTATATCATGCAAGAATGCCGTATGTCAGGACACTCTCAATGGGGCTGCAATAGTAGGACAGAAATAGATGCTGAGATAGATTTATCTTCCTGAGCATTCTCAGGAAGTACAGCCTCTCCTGTGCCTTCTTCGCAAGCACGTTAGCATTCATGATCCATGAGAGGTCCTCCGAGATATAAATGCCCAGAAATTTTCAACAGTTGCTTTCTCCAGTGAGTTTCTCCGCATGATATGGTCAGAATAAGTGAAATGCAGTTTTGTGATTTTGCCTTCCAGGGTCAGGTCTGATATCATCATCATCAACAACAACAACAACAACAACAACAACAACAACAACATGGATGGAAACTAATCAAGGAGAGAAGCAACTTAAAACTGAGGAGAAATTTCCCGACAGTTAGAACAATTAATCAGTTGAACAGCTTGCCTCTAGAAGTTGTGAATGCTCCAACACTGGAAGTCTTTAAGAAGATGTTGGACAACCATTTCTCTGAAACGGCATAAGGTTTCCTGCAGGGGGTTGGACTAGAAGACCTCCAATGTCCCTTCCAACTCTGCTATTGTGTCATGTTGTGTTGTGTTGTGTTGCATTGTATTGTATCATCATTTAAAGACTCCACAATCCGTTGCAGGATGGAGTCTGGGCAACTGAATGGAGCTAGTAGAGTGTTTTAATGGCCAGATGCCCTTCCTGTTGCCAATGCGGAGTTTTGTTCAGCAGATATAGTCTTATATCTGATGTTATGTGCTCCAGTATTTCCTTTACTGTCCCAAGAATATGCAAGAGCCTTCTTACACATCACAGCTCAAACAAGTCAATTTTCTTTCGGTCTTGCTTTTTTAAGGTCCAACTTTCACAACCACACGCTCATCATTGCTGTATGGCCCAGTGCATAGAGATATAGGCCAGACTATTTCTTATTTGTACCGTTTTCAGCTGAATTCATTCATGCATATATGTACATGAATGCACATACAATTACCATAAGAAGCCATTTATAAAGACAAAGGGTATGTAATTTAATATATATTCACCAATGCATATTTGTAGGAGAACTGTCTCAGAACATTGAATAACAGCAACAACAACAACAACAACAACAACAACAACAACAACAACAAAATACAAAGACCTACAAATAGAAATAGAACAGCTGTGGCAAAGGCAAGCAATGGTAGAACCAATAGTCGTAGGAACCTTGGGTGCAGTCCCAAAACAACTGGAGCACCACTTGGCATTGACAAATTCACCATCAGTCAATTGCAGAAGGCGGCTTCTATCCTGTGATGATATCTGTTAACATCGTCAAACACCCAGATCTGCCTATCCCAGGTCCTTGGTAAGGACTTGATAGGTAGACCAAAATGCCAAACCCAGTCTGAACATCTGGCTGACTGAGATAATAATAACAACAATAATAATAATACAAAAGATACAAAAAATCCACTGACAATCCAAACTGCCGACTTTGCAATGACAAAGTGGAAACTGTTTCACTTAATATGTGAGTGAGCAAAATTGCACAAACTGATTACAAAGCTAGACATGATTGTGTTGCTAAATTAATCCACTGGTCATTATGTAAAAAATATGATTTACCTGTATCCAGAAAGTCATGGGAACATAAAGTGGAAAAAGTTATCGAAAATGAGAAGGTGAAGATCTTGTGGGACTTTCGAATACAAATGGATCGTCATTTGGAGCACAACATGCCAGATATCACGGTTGTAGAGGGTCGAAGTGTACAGTTTATTGATATCCCTGTTCCTGGAGGTGCCAGAGTCGAAGAAAAAGAACTAGAAAAAATAATGAAATATCGAAACTACACGGCTATGGATGAAGCATGTAACAGTGATATCCATTGTCATCGGGGCACTTGGCACCATGTCCAAGAATGTTACAAGATACATCAACAAATTGCAGCTTCCTGCAATAACACCAGAGGAACTGCAAAAAACTGTGCTACTCCGAACGTCTTATATTTTAAGAAGATACTTGGTTGATCCCTAGGACGCTGGCAGCAAACCGTATCAACCATTAGCACCAGTCACTGGTATTTGTAATGCATTTTTGAATGTTCAGTTGGCTGAGTTTCATGCTTAATGAATAAAGTATATTATTATTATTATTATTATTATTATTATTATTATTATTATTATTATTATTATTATTATTATTATTATTATTATTATTATTATTATTATTATTATTATTATACGATTGTATCACAGCGGCCAGTTGTTTCGCCAGATTTGGCATTGATTACTAGTTGGGCCCCACCCAGGGGCCTAGGACGTTGTAATGCATTTTTGTAATAAATGTGCGGATCCAAGCAGTGCAGCTTTCTGCATTTGACTGATGGTGATTTTGTCAAGTTTTAACTGTTTTAAATGTAATTCCAGTGCTTTTGGAATAGCACCCAGCGTGCCGATTACCACTGGAATTACCACTGCTGGTTTGTGCCATAATTGTTGAATTTGAAATTTTTAGGTCCTGGTATTTTGTGATTTTTTCATGTTCCTTCTTGTCAACCCTGCCATCATCCGGTGTTGCAATGTCTATGATTGTAACTTTATTTTTCTCAACCAGTGTGATGTCTGGTGTGTTATGCGCCAGTATTTTGTCCGTTTGTATACGAAAATCCCATAGGATCTTGACCATCTGATTTTCGGTGACTTTTTCAGGCTTATGTTCCCACCAGTTTGTTGTTGTTTTAATATTATAGTTTTTGCACAAATTCCAGTGGATCATTTATGCTACTGAATTGTGCCACAATTTATAATCAGTCTGCGCAATTTTTTTACAGCAGCTGAGTATGTGGTCAACAGTTTCATCAACTGCATTTGGCATCATCAGAGGATTTTTCGATTTTGGCCTTAATGGCATTTGTTCGGATATCTTGTTCTTGCGCAGCCAGGATTAGTGACTCTCTTTCTTTAATGTGCCTGTTGTTAACCATAACCAAATTAAATCACTGTCCACTTTATTATTATTATTATTATTATTATTATTATTATTATTATTATTATTATTATTATTAATATTAAATTAGTATTCGGCAGTTGGTGCCGAAAAGGTTTGCCAACACTAGTCTAGATTTTTCTTAAAAAACGTCCAGTGATGGAGCACGCAGGATTTCTGGAGGCAAGCTGTTCCACTGGTTAATTGCCTTAGTCCACACTATTAGCTCACCCCCTAAACTTTTAAAAAGGGAGAAGCAGTAAGAATATCATTTGCCTAACCAAAAATACCATTACTAGGCATGAGCTGAAGAAACAAAACAAGGTTAACTGGGGAACATGGAAAGTTTTCATCTGCTTCAATAAACGGCTGTGTTGACTCAGCTCTTAAAAAGCAAATCATAATGGCACTGCAACAAACAAATCACTAAGCCTTTTTAGTAGCTGAACAAAATATTAAAGCTGGTTATACAAAGTCAAACAGAATGAGTTTATTTAGGGCCCCGTATGGAAAAGTCCGTAAGACTTTCCCTAATCCTTTGTCATTTTGAAAAACCAAGATTATTTGACTGGTGGCCAACTTCCAGCTGCATCAACAAGATGTGTGATTGCCAAACTGCTTTCTAATATTTGTACAACTTCTCTGAGACGGCTCCAAATATGGACTGAATGATCCCATTTATGGTCGGGGAAATCTAGTACTTAGAATAGCCACAGACTTTCACTTTAAGGCCCTTTGATGACTTGTGGACTTCAACTCCCAGAATTCCTGGCTCAGGAATTCTGGGAGTTGAAGCCCAAAAGTTATAAAGGGGTTCATAGTTCCCCACCTCTGCCTTAAGGGCACAATTGTAGCCAGGGGTGGGCTGCTGGCAAGGGTTTGGGCGATCCTCTAGCTAGGATGCCCAAATGCCACTCCTGGCTGGCCACGCCCACCCGCCCTGCTTGGGCCCCACCCCTCCCACCTAATCCCGCCCCACCCAGGAGTCGCCACACGGCCTGTTCATTATTCCAGGAAAGTGCCCGACCCATATGGAGGCTCGGGGAGGGGTGGGAAATAGGCCTACCGGAAGTTCCAGAAGTTTGGAAACAGGCCTGTTTCTGGACTCTGGAGGCCCTCTGGAGCCCAGGAGAAGCATTTTTTGCCCTCCTGGAGGCTCAAGGAAAACCTCCAGAGCCTGGGGAGGGTGAGAGACACAACCCCCCCCCCCCCCCCGCCATGGTGCAGGAGACTGACTAGGCCACCCTTGCCATGGCCACGCCCAGCCAGCATCCAGGCAGAGAACCCATTGCTGATATACCCCTGATTGTAGCTGATATTTTGGAGTTAAAGGAGTCTTTGCAAAGATCGACACCAGCTTGAAAGTTTTCGCAACGTTCTGGGAAACACTCTATCATCCTCTGTGAAGCTGGAAGCTGAAGAAGTTATCCATTTAAATTTTAACCCCTCTTCCTAGACCAAGAAGCAAAGGAAATATAGGTAGCCCTTGACTTGCAAACATTTGTTTGGTGACCGAAATTGATCCCTGCATGGAGGAATTAGAAAGACCCACTTTCTTTTCCTCTATGAAAATTGCATTGCTATTGTAGGAAGTTAGCACCCACCCTCTCCTAGAAGAATGAAATCTTCCAGGAAATATTAAAAAAGCAACACAAATATAAAAAGACAACATTAAAAATATGGTTTTCTGCCTGGATGGTCTCCTGCAGTGAGCTGAGAGACAGAAAGGGGGAGTAGTGAGTTCCCTCCCATATTTGGGCATACCAGAGTTTGTAACATACATACATACATACATACATACATACATACATACATACATACATGTAACATACATACATACATACATATATACATACGAATAAACACAACAAACACCATAAAATATCTTCCATTACAAATTGTAAAAAGTGTGTCAATTGGTTACAAACAGCTTTTGTGCATCCCTTTCACGATCATTACCTACAATTCATATCAAGTTATATATATTTAAATCAAATATTACTATCATCATACCTCAATCTTCATATGACTATAATTGTTTTTTTGTATCTTGGTGACTAGAATTGGTTGCAGTACTCCAAGAGTAACATCACCAGTACAGTATGAAGTGGTACTATCACAATACATGGTCAAGAGAGGATCGTTTCAAGACCATGTATTGTGATAGTACCATTTCATACTGTACTGGTGATGTTACTCTTGGAGTACTGCAACCAATTCTGGTCACCAAGATACAAAAAATATATTGGGATTCTACAAAAGGTGCAGAGAAGAGCAACAAAGGTTAGGGGACTGACGATCAAACCGTATGATGAAGAATATGAGGAAATAATGGATGGAAACTGATCAAGGAGAGATTCAACTTAGAAGGAGAAATTTTCTGACAGTGAGGACCATCAACCAATGGAACAGAAGTTGCCTTCAGAAGTTGTGGCAGCTTCATCCCTGGAAGCTTCAAGAAGATACTGGACTGCTATCTGTCAGAAATGGTGTAGATTCTCCTGCTTGGGCAGGGGGTAGGTACCTTCCAACTCTGTTATTCTATCATTCTGTTAAACTGGGGGAACTAGGTATGTCTAGTCTAGCAAAGACAAGGACCAGGAGTGACATGATTGCAGTCTTATGATATTTGAGTGTGAGAAGAAGGAGTCAACCTATTCTCCAAACCACCAGAAGGCAAGACAAGAATTAATGGGTGGAGCTCATTAAAGAGAAATCTATTGATTTGACAACAATTGATCAGGCTTGCTTCCAGAAGGCTTGCTGGAAGAAATGTCCATCTGGGTTCAGTTCCAAGTGGGACTGAGAAAGACACTGGAAACATGGGGACTGCTTGAAGAGATGGTTTAATGGTGAGAGAGAGAGAGAGAGAGAGAGAGAGAGAGAGAGAGAGAGAGAGAGAGAGAGAGAGAGAGAGAGAGAGAGAGAGAGAGAGAGAGAGAGAGAGAGATTTATACCTTCTGTTGGGATTTGAATTGGAGCTAGTATTCTGATTACGGCTCTGACTGAAGGAGGTAAATCTTTGTTATGTAGAATAGACTGACTCAGGCCTTAATGGTCCATTGACAAAGGGGCGAAGCGGCTGAATTACTGCCTCCCCTTTAGGGGAAATATTCTGCCCTTTTAATATTTCCTAAAATATTTCATTTTTCTAGGAGAGGGGTGGGTGGTAACTTCCTGCAGTAGTATTGGTGTAGTCTCCTGTTTGAGGGTTAGAGTAGAAGACCTCCAATGTCCCTTCCAATCCTATTATTCTATGAGTATTTTATATTTTTTAATTCTTACTATGATTCCTCTTCCCCCGGAGTCCATTTCATTTGCTTCCTTCCACTCATTTTTGTTTTACACTTTGGTTATGTATCACTTCTTTTCCCTTGCTGTTGTTTCTTTATTCTCGAAGATATTTTCTTGGAAGGAGGATCCAAGTATTTTAAAATGCCAAGAATAAATTGCAACAGAAACCTTTGCTTAGTCTTCAGCTGTCAATCACGAATGTCTTCAGGCAGAATGGTATGAAATTGTCAAACACCATCCCGTTCCTTCAAGAAATAAAGCCAAGCTAGCTACAGATGAGGTCAAGATGAGTGTGTTTCCTTCATTATTGAACTGCTGCTGTTGGTTGTGATAGTGATGAGGTATGAGTTGGTGTGTACATTAAAAATACTTTCCTCTTTCCTCCCCTGTCTTTCATTTGTGTTGCTAAATCAAACTGCATTTGCTGGCTCCAGATATATACATCAGTTTTCCCTTCCATCAACGCCATATACGATTCAGAATACATATGTTAATTTAAAACTTCCCAGGCATAACCCCGATGTATGCAATTTTAATATATAAAAGTCTTATTGTAATCCCAGGAATCGATAGAAACATTTACTAGGGCAGGGATTACATTTGTGAACCGCTTATTTTGCACAGTCTGACACTCTGAATTACCGTCAAATCCTGCTTCAATATAATGCATTTTCCAAGCAGCCCTATCCTATTTACCCACATCTAACCACAACTGCATGGCTCCAGACTCTTGATTTAGGAGACTGAACAGTTTCTTTGTGAATTTTTCCCCCTCAGAACACCAGGTGAAGATTGTAATTTCCTTCCTTCCTCCCTCCCTCCCTCCCTCCCTCTCTTCCTCCCTCCCTATTCTGACCTAGGCTTTCCCAAAAAGCATGAAGCAGAGCCCTGGTCCCGGAAAAACCCTTTTTATTTAATGAATGTGAATTCCTCTCATTCACATTCAACAAAGGCCTGGTAAACAGTCTTTCAAAGGTGAATTTATGACCACAGACCTTATCTAACTTGGAAAGCTGCCATGTAAATATTTTCCAAGCAGTGCAAGGAAAGATTTGGCACAGAGTCTCTGAGATTCATGGACAGATCTTCACACTCCTGAAACGAATGAATGAACGAACGAATTGTTTCCTGCAAAAGTCCACTCCCCTTTCTCTCCTCTTTTATTTCCTATGGGAGGGGCCATTCACCGTCCACCTGTGGCTTTACTCCCAAGTCAATCCTGAGTTCCGAGCTGTTCTTTTCTTCTGGCAGCTCTGCACATGCGCACACTGGGAACAGGCTCCAGCTGTTCTTCTGCCTCACTGCTGTCTAGCTCCGAAGGCAGCTGAGAACTGCCAGACAGCCTTTGCCCCATCTCTGCCTCTGATGCAGCCCCCTCTTCTGAGCCTTCCCCAGCCTCCAGGACTGGCCCATGTTCCTCCCCAATCTTCTCACTATCCGACTCTGCTGCCAGTTCTACTGACCACTGGCGGGCTACAACCCTCCTTCCTTCCTTCCTTCCTTCCTTCCTTCCTTCCTTCCTTCCTTCCTTCCTTCTCAATTTTTACCCCGTCAAGGGAAGAAGGAAGGAAGAAAAGAATTCCTTACATACAGCTATATTACATGTTTCATAATTTTAGATATGCCATTAATCCTTGACATGAAATAATACTCCACAGTCTTTCCATTCCACTGATAAGAGTGCCACTTCATAAATGGGAAGGGAGATATTTCTATAATCCAGGTTTGTAACTCTAGAATTGGTCTTTTCTTTCGAATGTTAAATCTTCTTTCTTTACAGCCAGTGTGGGATAAATCCGTAATTCATCATATTATGGTAGATGTCAATTTTGAGATACGCAATCTCTTTTAATAATGAGAAACTTTGTAATGTATTTGTGAATATCAATCCAGAATGGAATATTAATTGAACAGACCCATATCATTTTAGTAAATGCTCCCTCATACATATTATACTCCCAATATAATGGAGTTGGTAACCAACTTTTTAGTGCACTCTGAGGAATCTGACAAACAAAAAAAAGTCTATATGGATTAGTGTCATCTTCAGAAAATAACTGACAGACATCAGTTGTACTACTCGGTAATGTCTTCCCTCAAGGCCTGAAATTTTACATATTTCGTCAGCATTTTTTTCTGGCTACCAAAATGTTGCATTTCCTCATAAAATCTCTGACAGAAATCAGTTGTAGTGCTCAGTAATTTCTTCCCTCAAGGCCTGAAATTTGACATATTTCATCAGCGTTTTTTCTGGCTACCAAAATGTTGCCTTTCCTCATAAAATCTTTGAGAAGACAAGAGTTTTATATTGGCTTGGCATCTCAATATCGTTTTTTTTTTAATTGAAATAAACTATTGTTAAAAGGCTGGGAATGTGGGTATACACAGAGTTGTGAGAATCATTTGAGGAGGAACATAAGAACATAAGAGAGATGCTCACCTAATGCAACTTTGTCAGGCTATAATACAGCCATTTTTCAGTGCAATTGTAACTTCGAACGATCGCTAAATGAACTACTGTAAATCAAGAACTACCAGAATAATTCAGGACAAATAGGATAGGATAGGATAGGATAGGATAGGATAGGATAGGATAGGATAGGATAGGATAGGATAGGATAGAATAGAATAGAATAGAATAGAATAGAATAGAATAGAATAGAATAGAATAGAATAGAATAGAATAGAATAGAATAGAATAACAGAGTTGAGGGGATCTTGGAGGTCTTCTAGTTCAACCCTCTGCCTAGGCAGGAAACCCTATACCGTTTCAGACAAATGGCTATCCAACATCTTAGAGACTTCCAGTGTTTGGGACATTCACAACTTCTGGAGGCAAGCTGTTCCACTGATTAATTGTTCTAACTGTCAGGAAATTTCTCCTCAGTTCTAAATTGCTTCTCTCCTTGATTAATTTCCACCCATTGCTTCTTATCCTGCCCTCAGATGCTTTGGAGAATAGCTTGACTTTCCTTCTTTGGGGGCAGCCCCTGAGATATTGGAAGACGGCTATCCTGTCTCCCCTAGTCCTTCTTCTCATTAAACTAGACATACCTAGTTCTTGCAACCGTTCTTCATATGTTTTAGCCTCCAGTCTCCTAATCTTTTTTATTGCTCTTCTCTGCACTCTTTCTAGAGTCTCCACATCTTTTCTACATCATGGCAACCAAAACTGAATGCTGTATTCCAAGTGTGGCCTCACCAAGGCATTATAAAGTGGTATTATACACTTTTGAACATTGTCGTTATTACATTGGCTTGACATTGTCAAGCTAATGTAAAGCTCCCATCTTCTCAAAGATTTCATGAGGAAACACAACATTTTGGTAGCCAGAAAAAACACTGACGAAATATGTATAATTTCAGGCCGTGAGGGAAGAAATTAGTGGCCAGCAGAAATAAACTTAGCAGACTGATTTCTGTCAGCTATTTTCTTAAAATGACACTCATTTAGACTTTTTCAGCTTATGGCTTTTGCATGATGTTTAAGTCCACAACCTCAAAATAGAAATCCCGGAGAATAGATCAAGATCAGGGGAACTTTCTAATGATCCCTAAAATCCATTCCAAAATTCAATCAATTGTCCTCGTCATGTAAGTAAGGAGTGGTTATAATTCCTTTGAAGGGAGAGATGCAGTGATTCACTGCTAAGACACTGAGCTTGTCGATCAAAAAGATCAGCAGTTCGGTGGTTCGAATCCCTAGCACCATGTAATGGAGCGAGCTCCTGTTACTTGTCCCAACTTCTGCCATCCTAGCAGTTCGAAAGCATGTAAAAATGCAAGTAGAAAAATAGGAACCACCTTTGGTGGGAAGGTAACAGAGCTCCGTGTGCCTTTGCCATTTAATTATGCAGCTCACATGACCATGGAGACATCTTCAGACAGCACTGGCTCCTCGACTTTGAATTTGAGATGAGCACCACCCTCTAGAGTTGGGAATGACTAGCACATATGTGCGAGGGGAACCTTTACCTTTACTTATAATTCCTTGCCTGTCCATTTTTAACCTTCAGAAAAACCTTAGAAAGTTAAGGATGACGATTCTGCTGGTTTCGAAGACCAGGCTGAAGGAATGCCTTTGAGACGAAGGTGGATAAACCTCGGATTAATGATATAAAATCATCTACAGGAGGAAGATGGCACAACCAGTGCCATTCCATTTAGTTCAGAAAAGCCGGTGTCCCCTCTTTTCTTTGTGAAAGAATGGGAGATTTCAGCCTTTCCTTTAAAAATAAAAATAAATGAGTAGGTCAACCGGGAACCTTTCCTTCCTACAGCCATTTTCCTCGTGAAGCTTCGTATTTATTATTAACGCTGCAGGAAGGGAATAGATACTTACAGCTCCTCCGAGCTCTTGTTATTTTTGATGGCTGTTTTGCTATCCTGTGAACCTTAGGCGATGTATCTTAAGCAGCTGCTGGGGGAATATACTAGAAGCAGAGTCATCACCCTGCTGTCTCTTCTTGTAAGCTTCCGAAATGCCTCCAGTTGTGGAGGCATTTTGTACTGTGTGACACTGCGCTAAATTAGACGGGGCCGAGTGACTGATCCAGCGGGGGGTCCTCTTAAGTTCAAAAGCAGAAACTGTTTTCTCCCTGCTGAGATTTGTTTTTACTCTGCTAAGAAAATTGCCGTATTTGATCAGTTGCTTCCACATAAAAGGGAAACTGTTGATGCTTCCACTTTCTGGTTTTTTTTTTTTTTTTTTTGAAGTTCAGATTAAGATTCACAACCACTCTTAGTATTACAATGAGATAAGTAGGACATCTGTTCTTCTGAGGAAATCTCTATTGCATCTTCTGGTCATTGGGTTGGTGGGTGGGGAGGGCAAGGAAGGCCACCAGAGAATACAAAGGATGAAATGAATGGTAGAATTAATGTACTGTATTTTTTGGAGTAAAAGACACACCTTTTTCCCTCAAAAAAAGAGGGTGAAAATCTGGGTGGGACTTATACACTGAATACAGCATTTTTGGCCTCCCGAAACCCCTCCCCCTTCAACAAAATGGCTGTGCATAGCCTTTAAGAGGCTTCCAGAGTGCTCCTGGGGGCTGGAGAGGGCAGAAATGAGTGAAAAATGGGCTGTTTTTTGCTTGTTTTTGTCCCCCTCCCCAGCCCCCAGGAGGACTCTATAAGCCTCCTAAAGGCTATACATGCCCTTTTTTTGACAAAAAACAGGCCCGTTTTCATGAAAAACAGGCTATTTTGGGGGAGTCTGCAGAGTGCAAAAACTTTTTCTTTCATTTGCCTCTTCAAAATCTTGGTGCGTCTTATACTCTGAAAATACGGTAATCCATAACCTCCAAAGCGAATTCTTCCCATCCCTAATTTTAGGGATTGTGCAGCTGTAGCATATGACAGAACCTCTTAAATGAATAATAGCAATAGCACTTAGTCTTATATACCACTTTACAGCCCTCTCTAAGCAGTTTACAGAGTCAGCCTATTGCCCCCAAGAACCTGGGTCCTCATTTTACCAACCTTGGAAGGATGGAAGGCTGAGTCAACCTTGAGCCGGTCAGGATCGAACGCCTGTCAGTAAGCAGAGTCAGCCTGCGATACTACATTCTAACCACTGCGCCACCACAACTGATAATAATAATAATAATAATAATAATAATAATAATAATAATAATAACAACAACAACAACAACAACAACAACAACAATAACAGGTGGGGCCCGACTAGTAATCAATGCCAAATCCGGCGAAACAACTGGCCGCTGTGATACAATTGTATAATAATGATAACAACAACCCTTTCACCCCTACTTTTTATACTCTCAATGCTACCACTGATAACCATTTTGAAGAAGGTGAACTGTGGATGTGAACTTGCAAAGAAAGAACTGAAAATTTCACACTTGGTGTACATGGATGATTGGAAGCTGTTTGGTAAAACAAAAGCTGAACTGAATTTATTAATTGAAAACACAAAGGAATTTAGCCAAGACATTGGTATGCAGTTTGGAATGGAGAAATGTGCAACAATGGCAACCAAGGCAGGCAAGGTCCTAGAAGATGATGGAATACAATTTGAGAATGAAGAAATGATAAAGGCAGTAAATCCAGAAGAAGGCTACAAGTACTTGGGGATTTTAGAAGCCTCTGACTTAATGCATAATAAAGTCAATGAATTAACCTCAGCCAAGTACATTCGACGAATTCGCAAGATATTGAAGTCCAAACTGAGTGGAGGAAACATTATAAAAGCAATAAATACATGGGCTATACCTGTAGTTCGATACTCTGCAGGAATAATTGACTGGACCTAGATGGAGTTGGACAATTTGGACAGAAAAACAAGGAAGCTTATGACAATGAATCATGCTTTGCACCGTAAAAGTGATGTTGACCGATTGTATCTACTAAGAGCAGAGAGTGGTCGAGGACTCCTACAAGTAAAGCAGATTGTGGAAGAAGAAAGACAGTTTGAATGATTACATCCAGAAAAGTGAAGAACCAATGATTAAGGAAGTAAATAAAGGAGGCCTTTTGAAGACAACTAAGTTAAAAGCTGAATATAAGAAAGAAGTAATTGAGAAGCGAGCTGAAATTTGGAAAAGCAAAGCTATGCATGGCCAATACTTGAAAAGTATTTAAGGCAAAGCTGACCAAAAACTAACTTGGAACTGGTTAAGATCAGGAGTACTGAAAAAAGAAACAGAATGCTTTATTTTGGCAGCTCAAGAACAATCCTTAGCCACAAACTGCATGAAGGCAAAAATTCAACATGTTACCACCAACAGCAAATGTCGCCTCTGTAATGAGAAAGATGAGACAGTCGACCACTTGATCAGTGGGTGCAGCAATATTTCACAAACTGACTACCTACAACGCCATGACCGCATTGCTAAGATCATTCACTGGAAATTGCGCCAAAAGTTTGGATTTGAGTACAGCAGAAACCACTGGGACCATCAGGTTGAGAAAGTTTTAGAGAATGAGAAAGGCAAAATCTTGTGGGACTTCAGAATCCAGACTGACAGGCACTTGACCCACAACACACCTGACATAACAATAATTGAAAAGAAAAAAGTATGGTTCATTGACATTGCAATACCTGGTGATGCGCGAATTGAAGATAAGCAGCAAGAAAAAATCACAAAGTACCGGGACTTGCAAATTAAAGCTCAGCGACTGTGGAAAAAGAAATCATGTGTTGTCCCAATTGTAATTGGAGCCCTTGGAGCAATACCTAAAGGGCTACCTCGCTATTTGGAAATTCTAAATTTACCTGACTTGAACATTCTGACTCTACAAAAAACCATCCTACTTGGAACAACTTATATCCTCCGACGTTACCTTAACAGTTCCTAGGCCCTTGGTTAGGACTCGAGCTGTTGAGCTACCAATCAGCCCCAAAGGCTGTGAATCTCACCAAAGATTAACCACATCATCATCATCATCATATTCTATATTTATGGACAGGGATGAATCATAGCATTTTTCTTGGTCTATTGGTTGTTTATGGACATGATTCCTAGCAGTTAAAGATGCTGACTTTGGCAGATGGAAACCTGACAGTCTGGGTTGGGTACCCGAGTGCTGCCCGACAGGGCGAGCTCCCGTTTCTTGCTGCAGCTCCTTCCCAACCTAGCAGTTGGAAAGCATGCAAATGCAAGTAGATAAATAGGCGCCACAGCTTTCTGTATGCCTTGGCCAAGAAGCAGAGATGAGCACCGCCCTCTAGAGTTGGACAAGGGAAACCTTTGCTTTTATGGGTTATTTATGAATTGCAAAAAAATCCGGGTTACAAAAATGCGGTAGGTGATTTTCACTTACCATTATTAGGAACACGTGACCATGGGAATGCTGAAATGGCTGTAAGTGCAAGGACTGGCTGCAAGCCACTTTTTTTCAGTGTCTATGGAGTCATCCAGGTCGTGGTTGTCCCAAACATTCTTCTTTGACAAAGAAAAGTAGAAAATCCAGTTGCCTCTTGAAAAAAAAAGCACCTTTTGTACAATTTTTTCAGCGCCATTTTCACTTCAAACAGTTGCTAAATAAATGATTGTAAGCCGAGCAGTGAGGAGTTGCTGCGGGTACGGCCCAATATGGTTGTACCGGTAGTGGCCGGGAGCAGCTGAGAGCATACCGGTACGGTGGCTTGTTTGGCCTGCCCGCCCACCCTCTATAAGCTGTTTTTATGCCAAAAGGCACACTGTGCATGCTTGCACAGCATGCGGTGACTGCATGCGCCCCAACAAGCATCTGGGGTGCAGGGGTGGTGGATTGCACATGTGCATGCAGCATGCAGCATGCGTGTGCACAGCGCACGTCAGGCTCATGCACGGACAGACCGCGATCAGTGTACCGGTAGCGATGATAAGAGCAACCCACCACTGAAGCCAAGGACTAGCCATAATAGGAAAGAAGGGCAGCACCACTGGGAAAAATCCAGAGTTTGATGCTAAGAAACCTGGGGAATATTCAGAGGAAAAATCATTTCTGAATGGAGCCCTCATTAATGCCATTGGTTGCATCTTTTTCAGCACTGACAGCATTGATACCTCTGTGAACATGAAATGGATTTTCTAACTCCAGTTCTCGGTGGAAGGAAATAGATGTTCTGAGATCTGCATTCACAGCTTCAGATTATCCAGCACCTAATTGATCTATTTCTCTCCCCCCAACACACCCCCTCCCACCCAAAGGGCAATGATTTCCTGGAGACTGATCATTCAAAATGGATAAAAGGGTGTCCTGCACTAAGACATTGAATCTCTTGATGATCAATTCTTCACTTCATCAAAGTTACAGTTCGGAGTTTTTGGATTTGCATCCTTGCTTTCTCTCTCTTCCTCCTTCTGCCAGGACGCGCCTTCTTCGGTTCAGGATGATAAAGCAAAGGTAAGGGACAGAATTCATCAACGTGTTGCTGCTGAAAGCACTCTTTTTTTTCACATCCAAAGAGGGAAGAGTTGGATGGGAAATTTGAGGGACCTTACATATTAGCACAGGGCTAGTTTGGGGTCGTGGTTTGAAGGGCTGGATTGGAAGGCAGGCAACCTGAGGTCAAGTCCTTCTTTGGGCCACGATGGAAACCAATGGATGATTTTGGGGGGGGGAGTAATGAGAGCAAGGTGTAATAAATAAATATGTATATATTTATCGGAATTAAGATGTAATAAATAAATGAGATAGATGATTGATAGATAGATAGATAGATAGATAGATAGATAGATAGATAGATAGATAGACAGATAGATTAAAAGAAAGAGAAATAGTTTGTGTAAAAGTGAGAGAGAGGGGGAGGGAGGGACAGAGGGAGAAATAGTGTGTGTAAGTGATATAGATAGATAGATAGATGATAGATAGATAGATAGATAGATAGATAGATAGATAGATAGATGATAGATAGATAGATGATAGATAGATAGATTAAAAGAAAGAGAAATAGTGTGTGTAAAAGTGAGAGAGAGGGGGAGGGAGGGACAGAGGGAGAAATAGTGTGTGTAAGTGATATAGATAGATAGATAGATAGATAGATAGATAGATAGATAGATAGATAGATAGATAGATAGATAGATAGATAGATAGATAGTGTCAGGGTTCCGACGGATGCCCTAATTAAATCATGAGCCTCAAGCCAAACATCAAAATAAATCCAGTTATATATTAGGAGCTTCATGTCAACATGTTCTCAAGTGAAGCCAGCTCTGACCCCATGTAATTTATGGCCCCAATCATGACCCTGTTTCCCCCCTTCTCCCATAGTGTGTCATCAAACACATTCGACAACAGGGCAATTTCGCAGATTGTAGAGGTCACTCCCCTCCGGCCACTGTAAATAACCCTGGTATACAGCCTTGAGAGAGATAAGCCTGGAATGTCCATCTGTCTCTTGCTGCCATGCCATTTCATTGGCTTCCCATCCCCCCTTTCCCTTGGCAACTCGAGAGCAGGCAAGGGATTCTTTGCGAGTTGACAGACAGACAGACAGATAGATAGATGGAGGGAAGGATAGATGATAAATAGATGGTAGGTAGGGGGAGAGAAAGAGAGAGAATTTTGCTCTATCGCTTTCTGCCCTAGAAAGATAACAGAATAACCGGGTAAAGAAATGACAGGGTAAAAGAATAACAGGATAACAGAAGGGACCTCAGAGTTCTTCTAGTCCAACCCCCTGCTCAAGCAGGAGACCCTATATCATTTCAGACAAATGACTGTCCAATCTCTTCTTTAAAATCTCCATTATTGGAGCCAAGTTGTTCCACTGATTAATCATTCTAACTGTCAGGAAATTTCTTCTTAGTTCCAGGTTGCTTCTCTTCTCTGCACCGTTCAGTTTGGGCATGTGCGCATGTATTTTGGACACTTGATGTCTAAAAGGTTCACCATCCCTGCTCTATCATCATTCTCCAGCAACCATGTCTTCCATTGCGCCATCGATCTTTGTGCAAAGCTTCTGATGTTTCTACTATTCTTGCTATTATTATTACGAATTTGAACATGAAAGGATTCTTGTCTTTGATCTGATGCTGCAAAGGGCAACTTACAATGGTGCATGCTTCAAAAATGGTCCAGGAGAAAGGCTTTGGACCCTGTACGTATTTGTTTTTATACATTTATTTATCAAAGGAGGCTGACCTTCTTCAGGTTTTCACATCAGCCTGCAAAGAAAGATCCTGCTAATTTAGCGGTCAAGGTTCTTGAAAGTACTGCCACCGGTTTTTTTTCCCCCTTGAAAAATGTTGTCTCCATTCATAAATTCATAATTTCATACATAGCAGAACCATTTCCATTTGGTAGCACATAATTTAATAAACACAATCATTAATAAATAAAATAACCGTTGAGCAACAAGGCAAAGGATACAAAGTGTTTCTGGAGCCAGTTCTCCTACATTTACATATCTACTGATTGATTTCCTGGATTTACACCCATTACCGAGTGTTTGAAGTTACAATGGAATAGAAAAGAAGTGATTTATGACCTCACACTTACAAACATTGTAGCTTCTCCATTGTCACATGATCCAAAATCAGGTGTTTGGCCACAAGCATGTATTCTTGACCATTGCAGTGTCTCAGGGTCATGCCACTGTCAAGATTGACTCACAAGGCTCTTCTTTCTGCTCGCAACTTGACAAAGAAGCTAAGGGAAGGGGGCATGGGTATGATTGGAATGTGTGGGAAGCTGGGAAGGAGAAAAGGAATGTACGTGAGCCGTCTGTTGGCTTGAGAAGATCTCAAATCCCCAAGGTCAGACGCTGAAAACTTTTGAAAGGTGCAGACTCTTTTCCCAAAATAAAAGGCTTCACCTGGACTGGTGGACAATGGACACTGGGGAAGGAAAAGGGAGTTTTACTATGCTGTGCTTTGTGTCAAAATCTTAGACCTGGTTTTGCTTCTTCTGTGCCTATATTTTACCCTTGGTAGCAAAAATGATGTCCCAGAAGTTTCTTTTGCTGTGTATGCCAACGGGATGTTTTTCAGTGACCTTCCCATCTAACAACTGACAAACAAAGTGAATGAGAGAAGCCAGATTCACTTAATGATAATAACATTCATATAACAAAGGGGGGCGATTCGCTTAACAAGTGCAGCAAAAAAAAAAAAAGTAAAAGCAATGGGCATGACTCACGTAACAATGACAATTCTGTGGGAGTGAGTCAAGGACTATCCGTATTTTTGCAGGCGTATTTCCCATTCGTGCTTTGCTGAATGTTTCAGAACAAAATTAATCTTGCATATATGCCAAGAATCTTCAGGGCTTTCTCTTCATCAGGAAACGAAGTTGCAAATCCCGTCCTTAAAACGTCTTGCCACGCACCGAAACAGAGGAGATGCAACCATGCCTGGCCTTTACAACTTTGTAAATGTATCGTATGAATCATTCTATTAGGAGCACGGCATTTCACGAACACATGAATGAGATTTTAGAAAGAAAATTAGCTAAAGATGCATTTAATCAAGCAAGCAAAGGAGGTTTTGTTGAGACCAGGACTCTGCCTTGTGCTTTTGAGGGAAGCCTGGCTCAGAACAACACCTGAGATACAAATTAATCTTGGCTCCAAAAGCGTGAGATGATCAGCAATTTGAGGTAGACCAAGAAAGGAGCACCTAAGGAATTCCAGAGATGTTGTTTTACTGTTGTAGGGCTGGCTGGAGGATTCTGGGAGTTGAAGTCCACATATCTTAAAGTTTCTAAGATCAGGAAACACTGTTGTAGGGAGTAATGACAGAATCCTCAAATCCTGTGCGGGTTTCTTTCTCTCTCCTCTTATGCTAACTAAAATTAACCTGGGGTTATTTGGAATTTCTTTCTCATACTTCCTTCTAACTCTGAACTATAATTAACTGTGTATAAAGGAAAAGGTAAAGATTCCCCCCGCAAATGCATGCTAGTCATTTCCGGCTCTAGGGGGCGGTGCTCATCTCTGTTTCTAAGCCGAAGAGCCAGCGCTGTCCGAAGACGTCTCCGTGGTCATGTGGCCGGCATGACTAAACGCCAAAAGCGCATGGAACGCTGTTACCTTCCCACCAAAGGTGGTCCCTATTTTTCTACTTGCATTTTTTTTCATGTTTTGAACTGCTAGGTTGGCAGAAGCTGGGACAAGTAACGGGAGCTCACTCCATTACGCGGCGCTAGGGATTCGAACTGCTGAACGGCTGACCTTTCTGGTTGACAAGCTCAGCATCTTAGCCACTAAGCCACCATGTCCCTGTAACTGTGTCTGTCTACAGCCTAAAACCCTAGTCCTAACTACGTATATTTTGAGAACTTAGCTTGGCCTCATGGAAGAGCAGTGGGCTTATGCTTGCCTATTTCCCTTGAAATCCCAATTGCATCCTTTTCCCTCTCTTCCCTTCTCCTTCCTGTCATCTGCTGACAGCAAATGATCCACGCCTCACTTAAGTTATATATATTTTCTGCTAATGTGTGAAAGTGATTCCAAGTGACAAGTGAGAAGTTGTCAATCATTTGTGATTTCTGTCCTCCTCAAAGATACCTTGCCTCCTTGCTTCTTCCCCTCCTTCCCTTAAATTCTATTTTTCATAATTGAAAATTGCTTTCAGATAAAGTTAATGACTTCTCACATTTTATTACGAGAACCAGGGAGATTTTTTTTTTTTTTTGCTGCTTATGAAATTTGGTAGACATGAGGAGAAAACTGGGTGAGGAAGACTATTTATGGGATGCATTCCTCTTTCACCAACACATTCCCATTTTTAAAAAAAAGCCCTCTACAGATAATCCTTGACTTACAATCATTCATTTAGTGACTATTTAAAGTTACAACAGCACTGAAAAAAGAGACTTATGACACTTACAGCATTCCCATGATCACGTCATCAAAATTTGGATGCTTGGCAACTGGCTCATACTTATGACGGTTGCAGTGTCCCAGGGTCATGTGATCACCTTTTCAACCAAGTCAATAGAAGTCAGATTCATTTAACAATGGTGCTACAAATTTAACAACTGCAGTGATTCACTTAACAACTGTGGCTACAAAGGTCATCAGCTGGGGCAAAACACACATAAAACAACCGTCTTGCTTAGCAGCAGAAATTTTGGGCTCAAGTCAAAAACTACCTACATGTATGTATGCAAGAATATTAGGAGAAAGGAAGAAGGTATCTAGCAAGGTGTCAGCCTCTGCTTCGCTTGCTTGCTATCGGCTGCCATAGAAAGCGGGAGGGTGGGGGCATGGTATTTGGGAAGGGAATTATATGGTACTGGAGGAGTATGTAGAAGGGAGGTTTGTTCTCACCATCTTCTGGGCATGCTGATGGCTGATGTTTGGTCTTGGTCAAGGCCAACCGTCTCGCATACCAACCTGATGAGGCCTTTTGAAGATGCACCCCACATGACATCTTAGGGAGTTGCAGATTGGATACTGGGCTGGGGTAATTGGAGGGAGGGGGCTGGGTAATCATTTGAGATGTACTTGTTCGTGCCTTTTTGGCTCAGATCTTGCTTTTCTTTTGCTGCTATCTTTTCATAACCACCAAAAGTATCTTTAATTCCACAAACAATGGAGTTGGGAGTTTTCTTTCTTGGTTATTGTTGGAGGCATGCCTGACACAGGGATTGTTAAAGGAAGTAAAAATCTGTGCAGTGTGTTTTTTAAAAACACTAACTCAATGGGATCAATGCAATGGTAGCACTCTAATGGCAGAAACTAAAGAGGAACTAAAGAGCCTCTTGATGCGGGTGAAAAAGGAGAGTTCGAAAGTTGGCTTGAAACTAAGAAAACTAAGATCATGGCATCCGGCTCTCTCAATTCCTGGCAAATAGATGGGAACAAATGGAGGTAATGACAGATTTTATTTTCTTGGGCTCCAAGACCACCGCAGATGAGGACTGCAGCCAAGAACTTAAAAGACACCTGCTCCTGGGAAGGAAAGCTATAGCAAATCTTGGCAGCATAGTAAAAACCAGAGGCATCACCCTGCCAACAAAAGGGCATCTAGTCAAGGCTATGGTTTTCCCAGTTGCAATGGATGGCTGTGAAAGTTGGACCATAAGGAAGGCTGAGCGCCAAAGAATGGAGGCCTTTGAAATCTGGTGCTGAAGAAGACTCCTGCGAGTCTCTTGGACTGCAAGGCGATCCAACCGGTCAGTCCTAGAGGAGATCAACCCTGACTGCTCTTTAGATGGTCAGATCCTGAAGATGAAACTCAAATACTTTGGCCACCTGATGAGAAGGAAGGACTCCCTGGAGAAGAGCCTAATGCTGGGAAAGATGGAGGGCAAAAGAAGAAGGGGACGACAGAGAATGAGATGGATGGATGGAGTCACCGAAGCAGTCGGCGTAAGCTTAAATGGACTCCGGGGGATGGTAGAGGACAGGAAGGCCTGCAGGAATGTTTTCCATGGGGTCATGATGGGTCGTACAAGACTTCCCAACAACAACAACATCCTAATGTTCGGATTTTGAAAGTATGACACTAGAGGTAAGATAGTAAATTAATTAATCTTACTAAAACAAGTGTAACAGGATATTAGGGTGCATACTCTCACTGTGGAGGCAATTTAAAAGGCAGTCGTGGTTTGGTTAAAAAATATGAAACATTACCAAGAACACAGATAAATTTAGCTGGATTGAAGAACTGATCTTGGCCTTGGTGCATGTATTGCAAAGACGAAATACAATGTTAATTTTTAGGTCTATGCATATAGGAATGTACTGCTTGTTGCTCTCCATGTATAAAAGCTTAGCAGAAATTATATTTAGAACTCTTTAATATAGCATTGTGTTAATGGAATAATGTCTACGATCAAGGGGAAGATAATAGCAAAACTATTAATGCCATCACATACCTCTCATGCAATTTGGGAATATAGAATAGCAATAGCACTTAGACTTATATACTGCTTCACAGTGCTTTTACAACCCTCTCTAAGCGATTTTTAGAGTCAGCCTATTGCCCCAACAATCTGGGTTTTCATTTTACCCACCTCGGAAGAATGGAAGGTGGAGTCAACCTTGAGCCCGATGAGTTTTGAACTGCCAAATTGCAGGCAGCCGGCAGGCAGCAGAAGTAGCCTGCAGTACTGCACTCTAACCACTGTGCGCCGCACAGATCATGATCAGCCTCTCCTATTGACAAGAGTCTCTAGGTTTCATGATCATCAGCTTTGTGTGGTTCGCCACTGGAGTGGAGTTGGTGTCTTGTCTGAAATGGTATAGGTTCTCCTGCTTGAGCAGGGGTGGGGGGCTGGGCTAGAAGACCTCCAAGGTCCCTTCCAGCTCTAGTCTATCCATTCATCCACTTTCTCAGCAGGAAGAAGCCAGAGAAAACAGAGTTCAATTTTTTTTGAGGATATCAAGTCCAAATCCCTATTTATAGCATGAATAAGCAGGAATAACCTGAATAGCCTATTTATAGCAGGAATGACGCAGTGGCTCAGTGGCTAAGACACTGGGCTTGTCGTTCAAAAGGGTCAGCAGTTCAAATTTCTAGTGCTGTGTAACGGAGTAAGCTCCCATTACTTGTCCCAGCTTCTGCCAACCTAGCAGTTCAAAAGCATGTAAAAATGCAAGTAAAAAAATAGGAACCACCTTCGGTGGGAAAGTAATAGCGCTCCGCGCTCCTTTGGCGTTGAGTCATGCTGGCCACATGACCACAGAGACATCTTCAGGCAGCGCTGGCTCTTCGGCTTTGAAATGGAGATGAGCACCACCCCCTAGAGTCGGGAACAACTAGCACATATGTGCAAGGGGAACCTTTACCTTTACCTTAAGCTGAAAGAAAGCATCCAGAGCAAGTCATCTCATCCAGGAGGGTGTGATCAACCACATCTCTGGATAATTGGTTCCAATGTGCAACTGGTCTTCGTGTTAGAAAAAGTTGCAACTTAAATCCACTATTTTATGTCTTAGTTTGGAGCCCTGGAGAAGAGGTATTAACCAACTTCTGTGTGAAGTCCTTTCAGGTGTTTGAAGATTGCTGCCATATCCTTCTTCAGTTTTACCTTTTCAAGGCTAAACTTTCCCAATTCTTTCAATCAGTCTTTGTTTCATTTCCTCTGACTGTCAGGCTCCTTCTGCTTCTTTGAACTTTCAGAACTAAACTTTTTTGCCCCCAGTCCGTTCCATTTTTCTTTACAGATTTTGTTTCCAGTTCTCTGATCAACAAGCTTCTTGCGCTGCTCTGAACTTCTTCTATTTTGTGTGAAATCTTTTTTTAAAAGCGGGGAACCCAAAATGGAAACACAAACCGAGGTCTCAGAGTGAGAATCACTACTTTTAGACTGACAGACACAGACTTCAACAGATAATCAGAACTGCAGAAAAAACAATTACTGCCAACCTGCCTTCCATTGAGGCCCTGTACACTGCACGAGTCAAAAAGAGGGCTGGGAAAATATCTACAGACCCCTCGCATCCTCACATTGTTTCAACTTCTACCCTCAAAACGACACTATAGGGTACTGCACACCAAGACAACTAGACACAAGGACAGTTTTTTCCCGAATGCCATCACTCTGCTAAACAACTAATTCCCTCACCACTGTCAAACTATTCACTAAGGCTGCATTGCTATTACTATTAGTCTTCTCATCGTTCCTTTCACCCATTTCCTCCCACTTTGACTGCAGGACTATAACTTTGTTGCTTGTATCTTTATGATTTATATTGATTGTTTCCTAGTATGATTTGATTGCTTATTTGTACCCTATGACTATCGTTAAGTGTTGTACCTTATGATTCTTGGCGGATGTATCTTGTCTTTTTATGTACACTGACAGCATCTGCACCAAAGACAAATTCCTTATGTACCCAATCACACTTGGCCAATAAAGAATTCTATTCTATTCTATTCTTTTTTTTTTCTTGGTTTGAAACTATAGATTATTTAGAAGAGATATTTCCAGCTGTGGGCTGCTGCTGCTTCAGAACAGTTCAGGTGAACCAATAGTTGCAATCTGCGGGTAGTTGTGACCTGCGCCGCCCACCCACGCTTGCGCTATGCTGTCCTATTTAGCCTTGTTTTGGATGCCACACACAGGCTCATGCTGCCCTTCTCCTCCTCCTCCTCCTCCTCCTCCTCCTCCTCCTCCTCCTCCTCCTTCTTCTTCTCCTTCTTCTTCTTCTTCTTCTTCCTCTTCTTCTTCTTCTTCTTCTTCTTCTTCTTCTTCTTCTTCTTCTTCTTCTTCTTCTTCTCCGTCTTCTTCTTCTTCTTCTTCTTCTTCTTCTTCTTCTTCTTCTTCTTCTTCTTCTTCTTCTCCTTTTTTTCCAGAATTTTTATTTATTTTTCATTCTCTTACATAGCATTTTAAGTATACATTCACATAGTTGTTATTCTTCTATACATTTATCATTCTTATACATTTATTATTTCATTTAATAGGTTATAGTATGCAATTGGGGTTACTTTATTTACCATCCCCTCTTCCTGTTGTAACACCACCTCATTTCCCCTTTCTTTCTCCCTCCCTCCCTTCTCTACTTTCTTCCTTCTTCCTCTCCTTCCCCTTCTTTCTTTCTTTCTTTCTTTCTTTCTTTCTTTCTTTCTTTCTTCTTCTTCTTCTTCTTCTTCTTCTTCTTCTTCTTCTTCTTCTTCTTCTTCTTCTTCTCCTCCTCCTCCTCCTTTTCCTTTCCCTCCTCTTCTTCTTCTTCATCTCCTCCTCCTCCCACCATTATTGGTCAAACTTTCTTTCTTTCTTCTCCTCCTCCTCCTCCTCCTCCTTCTACTACTACTATTACTATTACTATTACTACTACTACTACTCCTCTTCTTCTTCTTCTTCTTCTTCTTCTTCTTCTTCTTCTTCTTCTTCTTCTTCTTCTTCTTCTTCTTCTTCTTCTTCTTCTTCTTCTTCATCTCCTCCTCCTCCTCCCACCATTATTGGTCAAACTTTCTAAATGTAAATCAACTCCCCACTTCAAAAACCTCTCCTAGGGAATAAAGAAAAGCTGCAGACAACTAGAAGGATGCATCTAAAATGAAAAACACGGAGCTCATACTTTCACGGCCTGGCTATCTCATAACTAAATAAGAAGAAAAGTGCTCACGAGAATTTAACCTAAATCCTTTTCTCTTTGAGAGAAAGTGCAAAAACAAATTCCTGTTCATCACATTGAATGAGAAGTGATCGGAGAAAATTTTCTGAATAGCTCAGGTTTTTCCAGAGCTCTGATTTGATTGATGCCAGATAGCTTTACAGATTAGGACAAAAGCCATGAAAGGGGGAGGAGGAGGAGGAGGAAGAGAAGGAAGAGGAGGGGAAATAATTCATCCTTGATCTTAGTAGTACTTTCCATCTCTGCACTCAGGAACAGAGTAATGGGGGGGGGGGGGTTTAATGGGAACTTCCATATTTAGTACTGGTTTCATTATTCTTAAGTGTCTTGCTTTAATTTAGAAGATTCAGTTGAAGAGCTAAGCACTTGAAAATCGAGCTTATTTGACAAGTTAAATCTTTTTTTTTCCCCTCCTTGAGATCAAAGAGCTGCCAACAGTTCGAACTATCTTTCTCATTTTTTGAAATTGTTATCCATTTTGTAATGGAGGGCTGGGTGAATAAGTGAACTAATGCAGAAACAAGCAAGCGAGCCAGCGAGGGAGAAGATTTAATCCCAAGCAGGTGGCTTTTTTTTTTCTGAGAAGAGTTTCAGACTTCTTGGGTCATTTGGGCAGGCAGTGACTATGCGTGGGGATCGTCTCTTTTGCTGAACACATTGACCATAATTTAATAATACAATACAATAGTAGAGTTGGAAGGGACCTTGGAGGTCTTCTAGTCCAACCCCCTGCCTATAACTAAGGTGATAACTAAGTGAAGGTGTTCTGGAATTGTGCAACTGACAGCATCAGCCCCACAGATCCTACAAAGCAAGGTAGCACTTAGCAATAGCACTTAGACCAGGGGTTCCTAACCTGTGGGCCATGAGGAGTTTGCAACTGGGCTGCGAGAATGGCCGTCGAGTGTGTGGCTGCAATCATAGACCCTCACTTGCACGAGCAGTGGGCGAGCAACTGTGGAACAATTCACTCTTCCCCACCACCACCAGTTCGCACAGCTGGAAACATTGGGAAACTCTGACTTAGACTTATATACCACTTCAGTGTTTTATACAGCTCTCTCTAAGTCAGGGTGTCAAACTCAAGGCCCCAGGCTGGATGTGGCCCATTGGGTGCTTAAATCTGGCCTGCAGGTCTGGCCTGGAAATTGCAATAGCGCTTAGACTTATATACCACTTCATGGTGCTTTTACAGCCCTCTATAAGCAGTTTGAAGAGTCACCTCTTGCCCCCAACAATCTGGGTCCTCATTTTACCAATCTCGGAAGGATGGAAGGCTGAGTCAACCTTGAGCAACTGCCAAACAGCTAGCAGCCAGCAGCCAGCAGAGTTGCCTGCAATACTGCATTCTAACCACTGCACCACCTTGGCCCTTGGAGCACCTGAACCCAGAATGCTCGTCCCAGGTGCCATTGACTGGAAATTCGTAGAAAAACAAAAATATACGTAGTTGGATGTGAATATATTTGTTCCTTAATGTGGTTCTACTCCATCAGCCTAAGAGGATAATAGGCTGGCTCAATAGTAGTAACTGTGAGAGGAATCTTGGAGTCCTAGTGGACAACCATTTAAATATGAGTTCTAGGCTGCATAAACAGAGGGATAGAATCAAGATCACGTGAAGTGTTGATACCACTTTATAAGGCCTTGGTGAGGCCACACTTGGAATACTGCATCCAGTTTTGGTCGCCACGATGTAGAAAAGATGTGGAGACTCTAGAAAGAGTGCAGAGAAGAGTAACAAAGAGGATGAGGGGACTGGAGGCTAAAACATATGAAGAACAGTTGCAGGAACTGGGTATGTCTAGTTTAATAGGACTAGGAGAGACATGATAGCAGTCTTCCAATATCTCAGGGGTTGCCACAAAGAAGAGAGAGTCAAGCTATTCTCCAAAGCACCTGAGGGTAGAACAAGAAGCAATGGGTGGAAACTAATCAAGGAGAGAAGCAACTTAGAACTGAGGAGAAATTTCCTGACAGAACAATTAATCAGAGGAACAGCTTGCCTCCAGAAGTTGTGAATGCCCCAACCCTGGAAGTCTTTACGAAGATGTTGGATAGCCATTTGTCTGAAATAGTATAAGGCAGTGATGGCAAACTTTTTCAGCACGTGTGCACTGGAGTGCCGAAAATCTGAAGACCAGCTGGTCAGCGTGCATGTGCATGCCAGAAACCCAAAGACCAGGTGCATGTGTGCACCAACCAGGTGGTCTTCGGATTTTCGGCGGCCTGGCGCACAAAAAGGCCAGCTGGCTGGCTCGCAGGCACATGCCGGAAACCAGAAGAGCAGCTGGCGATGGCACGCGTGCTCACAGGGAGTGCTCTGCGTGCCACACGTGCCATAGGTTTGCCATCATGGATATAAGGTATCCTGCTTGAGCAGGGGGGTTGGACTAGAAGACCTCCAAGGTCCCTTTCAACTCTGTTATTCTGCCAGGAGGATGGTGAGGACAGTACAGTACAGATATCCTGGGCAGAGTCTCTCACTGCCATCGTGCGTCTTTCTATTGTCTCTCCCGCCTCAAGACCATTTGATCACCTGACATGGGGTACTGAAACAAAGCGGTTTTTCCCTTCAATTCGGTCCCCTTCCACTGGAAAGCAAATCTGCTTGGGCAATACTTTCAGAAGGTGGTTTTCTCGTGGTTGTACATATAATCATGTGGAAGCCATGTGTACATGTGTCTCTATGTGTTTGTGTGTGCATGTAAATATCCGGTCTTTCATTCGACACCCAACTTTTCATGGATCTCCGGCCTTCTTATTTATTTATTTGTGCCATTCTGAGCTGCTCTTAACAACTCTGGGTGGTCTCCCCCAAAAAAAAAAACGTGAAACGGTGCTTTATTTTAAAAAATCATAACTAACCACAAAAACAAACTTAACCAATGGGGACACTCCCCCCCCCCCAATCATCTGAACAAACAACCAGTTTGTTATTGAGGATCCTGAGAAAGGAGATGGATAGGACAACATCTCTCAAGCGTGAAACCTTCAGCCCCTGGTTTAATTTCCCTGGTACAGCATTCCTGTATCTTCAGTAAGGTTAGAGTCTGCTACGTTGATTTGATCTCCCTGTATTTCCATATACATCAACTTCAATGGCACTTTAAACGTGCTGCCCAATGAAAGAAATGGTTTAGGACCGTAATGGCGCACCGATGGCATGTGTGCCACAGGTGGCACATAGAGCCCTCTCTGCGGGCATGCCAGCCATCACCCCAGCTCAGCTCCACCGCGCATCCTGTCAGCCAGCTGGTTTTCAGGTCTCTGTTGCGCAAGCGCAGGTGTGGGGCACATGTGGGAGATGTGGGCACATGTGCAGGGGTTGGTGTCTGCACGGGGGTCACACAAAGTGCATGCAGGAGGTCACGTGTGCATGCACAGGGGTGCGGGAAGTCATGCGTGCATGCACAAAGGTGTGCATGCACGCATGAGGTGGAGCGCATGTGGGGGTCACACATGCATGTGCCGGGGCAGCATGGGGGTCTCACACACACACATGTGTAGGGTTAGATGCGCCGCGGTGCACACACATTGCATCATGGGTGCGTGCTCTCGGCATGCAACTACAAAAAGGCTAACTATTACTTTGGTTTAGGAGTTCAAGCTGTTACTTAGGGAAGATAGCTGAGCCGCAGAGTGGACTAGAGGTGAAAATGCTTACCTCCTGCTCGAAAGGTTGAGTATTTCTCTATAAGGGTGCAAAGAGAAAATATCTGCTGTGAACTCCGCATTGGCATCAGGAAGGGCATCCGGCTAGTAAACACTCTGCTCTATTCAGGTGCCCTGACTCTACTCTGAATAAAAGGATGATGGGGCCCTAAAAAGAAAACAAAATTAGGGAAAACTAGCTAAGAAGATCAAGAGATCCTTTTGGGGGCCGATACGCATTTTTATCTTTAGCAGAATAATTGGCTCGACATTTGTCTCTTTTAATAAAAACCGGATTGTCCAACAGCACACACGTGATAGAGTATACATGGCAGAGTAATTAAACGGAGGAGATTGATTGTGTGACATCTCTGGAAAGTAATGAATACAAAGCAGTTAATTAGGCTATAAGCAAACAGATTAACTAGGGACAGGGTGGCTCAGTGGCTAAGATGCTGAGCTTGTCGATCAGAAAGGTCGGCAGTTCGGCAGTTTGAATCCCTAGCGTTGCATAACAGAGTGAAGCTCCCATGGCTTGTCCCAGCTTCTGCCAACCTAGCAGCTCGAAAGCATATAAAAATGCAAGTAGAAAAATAGGAGACACCTTTTCGCAGGAAGGTAACAGCGTTCCATGCGCCTTTGGCGTTTAGTCATGCCATCCCCATGACCATGGAGATGTCTTCGGACGGCAGGCTTATTCTACCAACTGTCAGCAGTTCGATTTTGACTCAGCCTTCCATCCTTCCGAGGTTGGTAAAATGAGGACCCAGCTTGTTGGAGGGGCAACAGGCTTAGAAACTACTGTAAAGCACACTATGGAGTGGTACATAAGTCTAAGTGCTATTGCTATTGTCCCAGCACTGTTACCCCTCTGCTTTTTTGTAAAGAATATAAAGGATACGATCCTAGGAGGTTTTCTGCTTAGTTTCTTTCAATTTGTCTGGCTGAAACTATCCCTGTTCCTCCTAAAGGTGGAAGGTGGAGAAGAACACCCAAGCAGTGAATCCATGTGGCTGAAACAGATGTGGGCGGTTTGTGTGTGTGTGTGTTTTCTTTCTTTCTTTCTGTGAGCCATTTTAAGTCAGAAAAATATGCTGCCGTTAAGAATTTAGCAGGCTGGGTGCAGAACACTTGAAGTCGCTCTCATCTTTCCAGTCACTCGAGGCTTTTATGTGAAAGACTCCAGATGCCTTTAAAAAATGCGTACAAGCTAGCGAGAGCAAGCAAAGAGAAGAGCAGTACAGATCAATCTAATAATAACAATAAGTGTGGTTAAAAATACCTCCCCCCCCCCCCACAAGCGTCAGGAGCATTGTTCTCACCTCCGTTCCTCCTGCGAAGACATTAGTCCCCGGAACGTTAACAGATTTCTCGACTTTACCTAACAAAGGAGATTCAAAATTATCTCAGGCAGATGGGTAAAATCATCCGTAGCAAAAACAAACAAAAGCAAGCGCCGTCGTGCCAAACTTTTACAGTTTGCAAAATAATAATAATAATAATAATAATAATAATAATAATAATAATAATAATAATAATAATAATAATAATAGAATTGGACATCACCTGGAAATGACCAATTACATGGTTTCTGGCTCAAATATCTGACCAGTTTACATGCAATGTTGGCCAGGCAACTGAATGAGATTTTACAAAATGGTCAAATTGATGAATGGTTGACAACTGGAAAAAACATACTTGATTCAGAAAGATGCAACTAAAGGAACAATACCTGAAAACTACAGACCAATAACGTGCTTGCCAACAACCTTTAAATTACTCACAGGCATTATTGCAGATAACATTATGGATTATTTGGAAACAAACAACATCTTGCCAGTAGAGCAAAAAGGCAACAAAAGAAGGAGTAGGGGCACAAAAGATCAGCTCCTAATTGATAAAATGATATTAGAAAATTGTAAGAAAAGAAAAACGAACTTGAATATGGTCTGGATTGATTATAAAAAAGCATTTGACTCATTGCCACATAGTTGGATCATAAAATGCTTAGAAACAACTGGCATTAGTAAAAATATTACATCCTTCACTGAAAAGGCGATGAAACAATGGAGAACTGAGTTGGCAGTAGGGAATGAGAACTATGGAATGGTTAATATCAAGCGAGGAATTTTCCAGGGTGATTCACTCTCACCTCTTCTCTTCATCATTGCGATGATCCCACTATCAGTAATCTTAAAAAAAATGAAATTAGGCTACCAAACAGCCAAAGAAGCTGAAAAAATTTCACATTTATTATATATGGATGATTTGAAACTCTATGGAAAGTCAGAAATAGAAATCCAATCACTGACAAACACTGTCCGAGTATTCAGCACCGATATTTCAATGCAGTTTGGCATGGAAAAATGTGCCACTGTATCCATAAAAAGGGGCAAAATCACTACATGTGAGGGAATTGAAATGCCCAATGGCCAACTAATTAAATGCAACGAAAATGAAGCCTACAAATACTTAGGCATTTTGCAGTTGGATAACATCAAACATGGACAAGTAAAAAATATTGTCAGGAGAGAGTACACCAACAGAGTTAGGAAAATTTTGAAATCTAAATTAAATGGTGGAAATACAATCAAGGCCATAAATACCTGGGCAATACCAGTTATAAGATACACAGCTGGTATAGTTAACTGGACACAAGCTGATTTGGACATTTTGGACCGAAAAACAAGGAAACTAATGACAATGCACTACAGTTTACATCCACGTGGTGACACTGATAGACTATACCTGCCCCGAAAATCAGGTGGCAGAGGATTATTACAAGTGAAGCAAATAGTTGAAGAAGAAAAACATGCACTAGCTGATTATTTAAAAGAAAGTCAAGAACATCTATTAATCGAAGTAAAGAACAAAAATCTACTGAAGGCCCAACAGACGAAACAAGAATACAGAAAAGATGTGATAAAATCAAGAATGGAGAGTTGGCAGAACAAAGCCTTACATGGTCAATTTCTGGAAAAAATAAAAGATAAAGTGGACAGTGAAAAAACTTGGTTATGGTTAACAACAGGTACATTAAAGAAAGAAACAGAGTCACTAATCCTGGCTGCGCAAGAACAAGCTATCCGAACAAATGCCATTAAGGCCAAAATCGAAAAATCCTCTGATGATGCCAAATGCAGACTCTGCAAAGAAGTTGATGAAACTGTTGACCACATACTCAGCTGCTGTAAAAAAATCGCGCAGACTGATTATAAATTGCGGCACAATTCAGTAGCACAAATGATCCACTGGAATTTGTGCAAAAATTATAATATTAAAACAACAACAAACTGGTGGGAACATAAGCCTGAAAAAGTCACCGAAAATCAGATGGTCAAGATCCTGTGGGATTTTCGTATACAAACAGACAAAGTACTAGCGCATAACACACCAGACATCACACTGGTTGAGAAAAAGAAGGTTACAATCATAGACATCGCAATACCAGGTGATAGCAGAGTTGAGGAGAAGGAACATGAAAAAGTCGCGAAATACCAGGACTTAAAAATTGAAATCCAACGATTATGGCACAAACCAGCAGTGGTAATTCCAGTGGTAATCGGCACACTGGGTGCTATTCCAAAAGCACTGGAATTACATTTAAAACAGTTAAAACTTGACAAAATCACCATCAGTCAAATGCAAAAAGCTGCACTGCTTGGATCTGCACGTATATTACGAAAATACGTTACGACGTCCTAGGCCCCTGGGTGGGGCCCGACTAGTAATCAATGCCAAATCCGGCGAATCAACTGGCCGCTGTGATACAATCGTATAATAATAATAATAATAATAATAATAATAATAATAATAATAATAATAATAATAATAATAATAATAATAATAATAATAATAATAATAATAATAGAGCGGTCCCTGCCAGCTGCCTATCGCAGCAACACCTCTGAACGTTGGCCGTCAGTTGCTCGGATGCTCGGGGAAAAGATCTGTTGGCACGTGTTTGTAACAGGCTGACAGCTCGGTGTTTTTTTGACGGTGAAGTTTGAAGAAGGAATGACTTCACATTTCAAATCCAGCGCAGAGCTGGAAGGGACTTTGGAGGTCTTCTAGTCCAACCCACTGCTCAAGCTGTCTGTTGTGGCCCACCAGCGGCTAGTAGAGTTGGCAAAAGATTTGGACAGTGAGGAGGTGGTGGGGAGGAACATGGGCCAGTCCTAGAGTTGGGAATAATTAGCACTTATGTGTGAGGGGAATCTTTACTTTCACCTTTAATAAGGCCTCAGATATCCAATGTTTGACCACCAGGCTAAACAGCAGCATCACGATGTCAGATGGTGTTTTTGAGCTGTAGCTATCCAACAATGGGCACTTGTTCATTTCAAGAGGAATGAGGTGAAAGGGGGATGAAGGCAGGAAACACCCTTTTTTAAAAAAAACTCATTTATAATCACAGCAATCACTCCTAACATTATTTTCCAATTAAGATAACTATTCTAATTACGGTGAGATAGATATAAATGCAGTCAAGAACGTCTGCAGGGGAAATCAACGATTTGTGGCGGTGTATTAAGCCCCACCCTTTTGTATGTAAATTATACTGCCCCTACAAAGAAGAAGAGCTCTGATTGGCTGTCGAAACTGCCTTATTGTGCCCCCGATCCCTTCCCTCCCCCCACAACAGATACACTTGAGTGCAACATTCTGTCTTCAGGCTTAAATTCTATTCAAGTTAGTCATTTCTAATTGCTCAGGAATTGAAATTAATTGCCACTAATTTCCTATGTTGCTTTAAATGTGGTGTAGTCAAATGAAATATTTATGAGTTATAGAGATGCTTTGATTTTTAAGTTGGGAAGTGAGTCTCTTGGAGCGAGTGAGGGATTGAGTGATTGAGTGAGTGTGTTATTCTATTTTTTACCTACTCAATCAGAAGATTCTTGGCAGTTTTCAAGGCCATCCAGTGCATTCCATCATTTATGCTATAATATATATATTTTTTAAAAAAATCACACACAAGTCATGAAAATAACTTGAGACAAAATGGATAAAAAGCAACTGCACAACTAATTAAAAAAAAATAGATAACTAGAGAATAATCACAACTCAGATATTCTTCCCAATAACTCATGAACCATTTATGAAACACTACTGGAAAATACTGCAAAAATTAATTTAATAGTTAGCTCAATGTTATATAAGGTGTGTCAAATTTTTCAACTTTCAATTTCCAAACATTTAGGAGTGCTCAAAAGTTGTGACATGCCTTGGGGATTGTAAAGATATTTTGGTTACTATAATATCATTTAGATGTGCTTGGTAAGTAACTACATAAAATATCAAAGCTTTTTAATATTTTCTCTGTTTCATTACTCAATTACTTCAGGGTTACATCATTCTTCTCCCTTTCCTCCATCTTTTATTGGATGATGATGATTTATTTTTATTTTATTTTTTGAAAAGCAGTTCTGTTAACCCAGCGTCATATAGTCTGCATGCTTCAAAAAAAAAGTGTTATATAATCCCAAAAGAATTAGTGAAGTTTTGTTTGAAACCCTTGTTCTTCTAAGTCACTAATTAGTAAATAATTATATCTGAGTTAGCAGGAACTTAGAATTAGGTTTCTTGTCCTCTTTGCAAACCCAAATGAAAAGGCATTCTACTATTCTACCTTTAAAATGCCATAGGTGTATCTCTGCACTTTGCCTCTGACATCTTCAACAGCCATTCCCTTATATAAGATATGTCATGGTTTATCGCCCCTGAAATGCTTAGGAATTAAGCAGGAGAGGGAGGAGAGGGATTGCCAATAAGGATTGCCAATTTCATGCCAGCATAGTTTTCTGTTGACTCAGATATTGGACGACAGCATTTCAACTCAATAATGAGGAGAGGTCCTTAATTCATCCAACACATCATTGCGCTAATATAAGAATAATGGGGACAGTACTCACATTTCCTTGACAATGGCTGGATAATGGACAATGCTCTAAATCACTAGATAGGCACTGTAGAAATGTGTCTAAAATAATGTGATGTGCTTCATAATAGGAATGATAGGAGAAATGGGGAACTCATCAAATTTGCAGATGACACCAAGCTGGCAGGAATAGCCAACACTCCAGAAGATAGGCTTAAGATACAGAAGGATCTTGACAAACTTGAACATTGGGCACTATCTAATAAAATGAAATTCAATGGTGAAAAGAGTAAGGTTCTACATTTAGGCAACAAAAACGGAATGCACAGGTACAGTATAGGTGGTACCGTGCTCAATAGTAGTAACTGTGAGAGGGATCTTGGAGTTCTAGTGGACAACCATTTAAATATGAGCCAGCAGTGTGCAGCAGCTGCCAAAAAAGCCAACACAGTTCTAGGCTGCATTAACAGAGGGATAGAATCAAGATCACGTGAAGTGTTAATACCACTTTATAATGCCTTGGTAAGGCCACACTTGGAATACTGCATTCAGTTCTGGTCACCACGATGTAAAAAAGATGTGGAGACTCTAGAAAGAGTGCAGAGAAGAGCAACAAAGATGATTAGGGGACTGGAGACTAAAACATATGAAGAACGGTGGCAGGAACTAGGTATGTCTAGCTAAAGAGAAAGAAGGACTAGGGGAGACATGATAGCAGTGTTCCAATATCTCAGGGGTTGCCACAAAGAAGAGGGAGTCAAGCTATTCTCCAAGGCACCTGAGGACAGAACAAGAAGCAATGGGTGGAAACTAATCAAGGAGAGAAGCAACTTAGAACTGAGGAGAAACTTCCTGACAGTGAGAACAATTAATCAGTGGAACAGCTAGCCATCTGTCTGGAACGGTATAGAGTTTCCTGCCTAGGCAGGGGGTTGGACTAGAAGACCTCCAAGGTCCCTTCCAACTCTACTATTGTATTGTATTATCTTTGTATAAATATAGAAACAGGTTTTAAATAATGGACCAGTTAAGCATTATTGGACAAAAATATTGGCATGTCAATGGCTATAAATATCTCAACCGGATGTCAAAATCCTGCTATGTCCTCTCTTCATATTGTTATTTTTCAATACATAATCAAGTTTTATTTTTATTCTGGTCTTTTTTTCCCTTTTTATATAACTTACTAGCTCAGGGTCTTTCAGTCTGGTTACTGGGATTAAGGGGATGGGTGGGGGGAGAGAAGAAAAAAGCAAGACAGCCACTTCAATCTCATTATCATTACCATCCCCTTGACTTGTATGACTTCATTCTCCCCACATGGACTTGTCTCATTTGGTACATTCCAAATATGTAGAATTGTTTTCATAACCTGAAAAAAAGAGGATCTAAACTCCAATATATTCAGGGGGAGATTCAAATTCAAACCTTTGTTGTCAGTGTACAAGATGTGTACAATGAGATTGGCTGAGCCTCCCTTCATGCGCACCCCTACACACATTGGTATCCTTCGGTCTCAAAAGACTGTGGTATCATGGTCTGGAAAGAGATCAAAGCTGGAGTGTCCTCTCCAGAGCACGAGGCCTGGGTAGATTAATATGGAGGATAGACTGTTACCCAAGCAGCAGATTCCCCGCTCTCCACATCGCTGAAATAACCCAATGGAACGGCAGAGCCAATACGATTGCTTCCATCTGCGTCGCAGGAGTTACCAGAACGTGGTTCTACATAGTCACGAACTGCTTCCGGGACTCCAGCTTCGGACATCATGTTCTTAATCTTAGTCTGCATCATTTTACCCCAGAATTTGCCATTTGTGTTCAGATAGAAATGGTTCAAAGACTCAAGCAATGCACTAGAACAGTGATGGCTAACCTTTTTGTTGTTGGGTGCCAAAAATGCAATAGTGCATGTGGGATAGCGGGCATGCATGCCGGCACCCATAATGCAAAGTATGCCCCTCCGCATGTGCACACAACCCCCCACCCCCCCGCATGCATGCCGCACAAGGAGCTAGGGGAAGCCGTTTTCACCCTCCCCAGGCTCCAGGAAAGCCTCCAGAACCAGGGGAGGGCGAAAAACATCCCAACAGGCCTAGTGGAACCTGGATCATTTCTGAATTTCTGGTAGGCCCATTGGGCCCTTTTGTGACCCTCCTCAGGTTCCGCAGGCTTTCCTGAAGCCTGGGGAGGGCGAAAACGGTCCCCCCAACTCTCTAGAAGGCTGAAAATGAGCTGGCCAGTGAGTGCATGCACTCTGGAGCTGACGGCTTGCGTGCTGGCAGATATGGCTCTGTGTGCCACCTGTGACGCACGTGCCATGGGTTCGCCATCACGACACTAGAATGACACTTGTTGTTGTTAGTTGCGAAGTTGTGTCTGACTCATCGCGACCCCATGGACATGGACCTTCAGACCTTCCTGTCCTCTCCCATCCTCTGGAGTCCATTTAAGCTCATGCCTACTGCTTTGGTGACTCCATCCAGCCACCTCATTCTCTGTCGTCCCCTTCTTCTTTTGCCCTCCGTCTTTCCCAGCGTTAGGCTCTTCTCCAGTGAGTCCTTCCTTCTCGTTAGGTGGCCAAAGTATTTGAGTTTCCTCTTCAGTATCTGGCCTTCTAAAGAGCAGTCAGGGTTGATCTCCTCTAGGACTGACCGATTGGATCACCTTGCAGTCCAAGGGACTCGCAGGAGTCTTCTCCAGCACCAGAGTTCAAAGGCCTCCATTCTTTGGCGCTCAGCCTTCCTTATGGTCCAACTTTCACAGCCATCCATTGCAACTGGGAAAATCATAGCCTTGACTATACGTACTTTTATTGGCAGGATGATGTCTCTGCTTTTTAGTATGTTGTATGCTACATTTAGTATGCTTTTTAGTATGCATACTAAAAAAAAGAATGACACTAGGTTGGATATAATTAAACTTTTATAGTATCACACTGCAGGTCTAACAGGATACTCTGTAAACATGATGTCTGGATTAAAATGTTTTGCTAAATTATGATATGAATTCATTGGTTTAACCATGCGATGGTACAAACATCCGTTCATTGTGTTTTGTTAACCATGGTTTACAATACAATAGCAGAGTTGGAAGGGATCTTGGAGGTCTTCTAGTTCAACCCCCTGCCTAGGCAGGAAACCCTACCATTTCAGAGAAATGTTTATCCAACATCTTCTTAAAGACTTCCAGTGTTGGGGCATTCACAACTTCTGGAGGCAAGCTGTTCCACTGATTAATTGTTCTAACTGTCAGGAGTTTCTGCTGACAGTTTCTCCTCAGTTCTAAGTTGCTTCTCTCCTTGATTAGTTTCCACCTATTGCTTCTTGTCCTACCCTCAGGTGCCTTGGAAAATAGTTTGACTCTGTTAGATCTGGGCAACGAGAGACAGACTGCGGACACGAAGTGACTTAACAGCTCTTTATTAGTAGTAATAGTGATCCAGCTTACTCTGAGGTCGGAGGGTTCCCCTTTTATAGGGAGTGGGCACGCCCCTCGACCAATCAGAGGAATACCTGTTTCCCGCTGTAGGAGCGGACCAGAGGGAAGACCTATCCCGATATATGTTAATATCTAACACCCCTCCCCTCCTAGATGGGACGTTACGGTAGGTGACATAGTCCTTTAGGTAGGTGGGTGTTTGTCTTGCTCGGGCGGAACGTCGTAGTTCAGGTTGGGTTGAAGTGTTTGCATGATCGGGTGCATGTTGGTTCGAAGTAGTTGCAGGATCGGGCGCATTTCCTTTTTTCCGTTCTGGAGGTCTTTCGCTTTCGTTGCTTGGGCATTCAGGAGCTAGTTCGGCTGCGTTGACTGGGGGTTCTTCAGCTGCGTGCGTGTTGTCCTGTTCTACGCTTAGCTCGCCGGTGTCATTGTTCCCTGCGATGGAGTTTTCCTGCGGTTGGCTCTCTGTAGACAGGAAACTTTCGCCTTCATCCCTGATGTTGGAGTGTGTAAGGCGACCTCGAAGTTGATCGATGTGCCTTTTCCAATTTCGCCCATCTTCTAGCTCCAGCAAATACGATCGAGGACCCGTGATGCCAATGACCCTTGCTGGCATCCACAATGTCCCCCCTGTGTAGTTGTGGGCATATACTGAGTCCCCTACTCTGAAAGACCGGACCTTACTTGTAGAGTCTGGGGGAGCCGTGGCAGAGTAATTCGGGTGGAGCCGGTCCAGGTGAGACCGTAGGCGGAGACCCATGAGTAGTTCAGCGGGGCTCCTACCCGTCGTTGCGCTCGGGGTAATGTGTTGAATGAGGAGGTAATGGTCAATGCGTGTTTGCCAATCACCTGGACCCATCCTAGCGAGGGCCTCTTTCGCGAATCGCACCATTCTCTCTGCCTGACCGTTGGATGCTGGATGGAATGGCGCGATGAGGGCATGCCTGATTCCCAAACCCGCTAAAAATGTTTCAAACTGCATGGCCGTGAATTGGGGCCCGTTATCGGATACTAAAAGATCTGGTAGACCATGGGTGGCGAAGAGCCGCCGAAGAACCTTTATGACTGCCTCTGCCGTGGTTGACGTCATTAAGACTACATCTAGCCATTTAGAATAAGCATCTACAACTATGAGGAAGGTTTGACCCTGGAATGGCCCTGCAAAATCAATGTGAATACGTGACCAGGGTGCCTTGGGTTTCTCCCATTCTGTGGCGGGCGCTTCCGGGGGTGCTGGTCTCGACTCCTGACATGGGTCGCAAGTGGCCACCCACTCCTCTATTTCTTTGTCCATGTTTGGCCACCACACGTAACTTCTCGCTAACGCTTTCATTCTCACGATCCCCGGGTGACCCATATGCAAAGCATCTAATACATTTTTTCGTAGAGCATACGGAATAACAACTCGATCCCCCCACAACAAACATCCCTGTAATACTGAGAGTTCGTCCCGTTTCGACCAAAACATTTTGAATTCCGGGTCCACATTTCCCTTCGGCCACCCCCTCCATACCCAAGTTTGCACTTGCTTTATTAAACTGTCTTTAGAGGAGAACCTTGCAACATCGTAGGAAGAAACCGGTCCCGAATCCAAACAGTCAATGAGCAATACCGGTACTTCTGGAGTGGGGTCTGGCAAAATGTCTGGTAATGGGCAACGGCTGAGCGCGTCTGCGTGTCCTAGAGTGGAGCCCGGTCGATGAATTAACTTGTAGGAGTACGCAGCCAGGAAAACAGTCCACCTGGTCATGCGTGGAGAAAGGGAGACCGGAGTGGGGCGGTTTCCCGCCAAAAGTCCCAACAGCGGTTTGTGATCTGTGATCAGTTCAAAATCGCGGCCGTAGAGGTATTCATGGAAACGTTTTACACCCGCTACGGCAGCCAGCGCTTCTCTGTCCATTTGGCTGTAGTTCCTTTCGGCCGATGAAAGAGTTCTGGAGTAGAAAGCAATGGGTGCTTCTTTTCCGTCGGGCATCCTGTGGCTGAGGACTGCTCCAACTCCAAAAGGCGATGCGTCGCAGGTCAATACTAGCGGTAGAGTCTGACTGTATTGAACAAGTAGTGAGTCAGCGGTGAGCAGGCGCTTTACCCCGGCGAAAGCTGCAGCTTCGGCTCGTCCCCATTTCCATGGTGCGTTCCTCTGGAGTAGACGGTGTAGAGGCTCAGCAACGGTCGCCTTCTGTCTCAGAAAAACGCTGTAGAAGTTAAGTAATCCGAGGAAGGCCTGCAACTCGGTCTGATTCCGTGGTGTGGGGGCGTCCTGGATCGCCTTAATTTTCTTTGAAGTGGGGTGTATTCCCTGACCATCGATTCTATAACCCAGGAATTCTACACTAGGCACGTTAATTTGGCATTTTTCTTTTTTAAGGCGGAGACCCTTTTCTCTGATTCTGGCCAAAACAGATCTGACTCTTTTGTTTAATTGCTCCTCATTTGCAGCGGACACCAAGATGTCGTCAAAATAGGGGACGACTCCTGGTATCCCTTGCAAAAGCCGTTCCATGACGCTCTGGAACAATCCTGGGGCAATGCTTACGCCAAATTGTAGCCGGTTGCATTTGAATGCTCCTCTATGCGTCACTATAGTTTGGGCCTCCGCTGTGGCGCTATCCACTGGCAGTTGCTGGTAAGCTTGTGCCATGTCTAACTTTGCAAATATCTTTCCTGGCCCCAACGAGTGCAATAAGTGCTGTACTACAGGCACAGGATATGCGCTCTGTTGTAGCGCGACATTAATTGTGCACTTATAGTCGGCGCAGACGCGGACTGATCCGTCTGGTTTGACTGGGGTCACGATAGGTGTTTCCCAGCGCGCGTGATCTACCGGCTCAAGGATCCCTTGTTCCACTAACTTATCTATCTCCTTATCTATTTTTGGGCGGAGTGCAAAAGGCACTCGTCTCGGTTTAAGTCGGATTGGCGCCACATTTGGGTCTAAATTAAATGATATTGGTTTGCCCACATACTTACCAAGACCGGGGCTGAACACATCCTCGAACTCCTTAAAAATCTTTTCAGCGCTGCTGTTTCTCACGGCGTTGATTCCGGTGACTTCTAATCCCAGGGCTTCAAACCAATCAAGCCCCAGAAGGTTCTGCAATGGCGCGCTGGCGATGGTCACGGGCAGCTGGGCTTCGATGTCCTTGAAACGGATGCGGAATGTGCCTTGGCCCACGATGGGGACTTGGTTCCCCTGGTAGTCTCGTAGCAGGACGTCTGGAGCACGCAGTTGGCTCTTTCTGAGGCTAGGGATAGCCTGTTTCATGGATGCCCATGAAATGATCGTCAGGGTTGATCCTGTGTCAACTTCTAGCTCGCAGGGTGAGCCCTCCAAGAGGACTGTGACTTTCAGCCTTTTGGGCCGCTTAGGGCGGACCTGATGTATCGTGGTGAGATACGTTCGCAACTCCTCTCTCTGGGTCAACTCTATCTCATCGTCAACATCCTGAAAATACTCTTGTTGAGCGTCTTGATAGAACGCTCTTTCAGCTCTCTGTGTGTATTCTCTCTGGGGATACGCTCGCTCACTTCCTTGTGAGTAGTCTCTCTGGGAATACGCTCGTTCAGCTCTTTGGGAATTTTCTCTCTGGGTAAACACTTGTGGATTTCTCTCTGGGCGCCCTTTTTGATTTCGCCAAGCCCCTGGGTTGGGCTTCTGTTGGCGGTACATGGGTGGCTGCCGTGAGGCAGGGACTCCGCTCCGGCACACTCGTGCGATGTGCCCAAGTTTGTTGCAATGCGAACAAACAACGTTCCTGAACCTACAAGTAGACCTGGGGTGATTCCCTCCGCAGCTTGCGCAGGGCGGCAAACGGGATCCGGGTCTCCCCCCAGGCCTCACGTGACTGCTCTGCATTAGGTGACTGTCCTCGAACTCGGGATTCTCGTAGTCGGGGCTTGTGTCCTCGTAGTGAACTCTGGTTTGCCTCGGTGCTGGCTGGTTTACGCTGGCCCCTCGTTGTATGGTCACCGATGATTTCTCCGCTGATTCTGACGCTCTTGCTTCGTTTAACGCTGTCTGTAGGGTTAAACTCGGGTTTGCCAACAGCTTCTTTTGCAACGAAATGTCTCTTATCCCACAGATGAGCCGCTCTAAGATGTGTTCTTCCAGATCCCTGTATTCGCAGTGAGCTGCTGCTTTTCGTAGGGCTGCAACATATTGATTAACGGATTCTCCCGCCTTCTGAGTCCTCATGTTGAATTCCTTGCGGCAGACATGGCGGGAAGGTTTTGGCGCGTAATGGGTTTGCAGAGTCTGTTGCAACGTTGTCCACGATACTGCTTGTATTGGAGTAGGCGCGGTGAGGTCTCTGGCCGCATTGAAGACTTCTTTTCCGCAGTAGCCGAGGAAGATGTTTTTCTTCCTCGCATCGGTGATCCCCGTGTATTCGTTCGCTTCGAGGAAACACTCGAAACGAATCATGAAGGCTTCCCATTCGTCGTTTTCTGGGTCGAAAGGAGCGGGGGGAGCATGCATCACCATCTTCTCTGTTTGAATTTGCCGCGCTGCGGTGATCTGAGATGGCTGTCGGAATTTCTGCCGAATTCCTGGGCTGGATCAAATCCGGAGATTCTGGAGGTAGCGTTCTTCGTCCTATCTGTCTCTCAATCCCACCCTCGTCGCCAATGTTAGATCTGGGCAACGAGAGACAGACTGCGGACACGAAGTGACTTAACAGCTCTTTATTAGTAGTAATAGTGATCCAGCTTACTCTGAGGTCGGAGGGTTCCCCTTTTATAGGGAGTGGGCACGCCCCTCGACCAATCAGAGGAATACCTGTTTCCCGCTGTAGGAGCGGACCAGAGGGAAGACCTATCCCGATATATGTTAATATCTAACAGACTCCCTCTTCTTTGTGGCAGCCCCTGAGATATTGGAAGACTGCTATCATGTCTCCCCTAGTCCTTCTTTCTCTTAAGCTAGACATACCCAGTTCCTGCAACCGTTCTTCATATGTTTTAGTCTCCAGTCCCCTAATCATCTTTGTTGCTCTTCTCTGCACTCTTTCTAGAGTCTCCACATCCACTTATACCTTAGTGTAATAGAGATATTCAAATATTGTTCTATTGTTTTACTAACATAACACCATGGCCTAGTGCTATGAGTGGAAGTCATTTCAGCTTTCAAGCCACACGTATCCTCTGGTGTCAATTTCTCAGGAAACCATCGCTTGTCACAATTTCTGAATCCAAGCAGAGAGAAATGACATTGTCACGCTGAATTATTAGTGTGGCTAGGTTGCATTTTATAGGGCAGCTGCGGATATGGTTTTGGCTCAATTTTATTTTTAAAAAAGCACTAATGGATAATGTAAGTAAAGCACATCAGAAGGAGAGCTGGGAACTAACTCATCACAAGGATTTTCATATCCAAAAATCCCATAATATGTATCTCAGGCAAATAAGCTAGAAAGCATTAGATGGAACAGTGTGGAGCCAATAAGAATGAAAGTAGTCTATATAATTTTCTCTTTAAATGGAAATTCCACCCTATTAAACAAATTCCCTTGCCTACAAATATATCTCTGACACTCGCTAATCGCTGAACTTAGTTTGGGCCTGAAATATTTCCAATGGAATGATCCAGAAAGTACTTTCTAACATTTAAGTTCATCGTAAACAGAGCTAAAGTATCCTAGAGTTTGGCTAAATATTAATAATAGGTTTATGTGATTGTCTTTCCCTTGCCTAGAATCAAACAGTTGGAGAGAGAACTGTTTGATCTAACTAATCTTCCATAAATATTCTCAATTCACCTATCCATGCAATGTGCTTCACAGGAAGAGAACAGATGGGCTGATGAACTGTATGATATGACCAGGTAAACTGCTCCAGATGGTGTTTCTGATTGTTCTCTGCTTTCTTTCCTTTCTTCTTATGGATGTGTCTATTAGCTAACAATTTCTTGATGTCTATTTTTAAAACCATTTTTTGCACAGGCTGGATTGGAGGCTTTAAGTACTGTTGGTTCCAAAGCATCAGCTTTGGAAAACTCCTTCCCTATCCTTTCCCATCCAGCTGTGGACACACTTGTCCTTCTCTGAGCCATTCGTGTCAAGCAATGGGTGGAAACTAATCAAGGAGAGAAGCAGCTTAGAACGAAGGAGAAATTTCCTGACAGGGTAGAACAATTAATCAGTGGAACAACTTGCCTCCAGGACTTGTGAATGCTCCAACACTGGAAGTTTTTAAGAAGAGATTGGACAACCATTTTTCTGAAGTGGTGTAGGGTTTCCTGCCTAAGCATGGGGTTGGACTAGAAGACCTCCAACGTCCCTTTCAACTCTGCTATTCGGTTATTCATCAAGATGGTCTCAAAAGTTCTAAAGGTGTTCTTTGTGGTCTTCACGTCTGTTGGAGAGTTCATTTCCTCTCTGCTACTGAGCCCCCGTTGCTTAATTATTTGCCTTCCTTCTTATTTTGTAGTTCTTAATATATCTTCACTGGCCCATCAATAGTTCTTAGTACAGGTTGTCCTCGACTTACAGCCACAATTGAGCCGTGGAGATCCAATTTGCTCCTTTTCTCTTGTGCTTCAGGAGTCCAGATAAGGCTTAATTTATATCAGGGGTGTCCAAACTTGGGAACTTTAAGACTTGTGGACTTCAACTCCCAGAATTTCCCAGCCAGCATGGCTGGCTGGGGAATTCTGGGAGTTGAAGTCCACAAGTCTTAAAGTTCCCAAGTTTGGACACCCCTGACTTATATACTAGCCCAGGAGAAAGAGATGTTTTCATTTGCTTGCTTGCATTTATTCGCTTACTTACCTGGTCATTTCAGTCTTGGGATTCTGGGCAGCTCATAATAGAAGACAACAATCTTTAAATATCTTTCAGTCAGAATAAGAGAGTTGGAAGAGACTTTGGAGATCTTTTAGTCTTTAGTCTTTTAGTCTTTAGTGGAAGTTCAATTTTCTCTTAACTGCGCATGCGCGCTCAGCAAACCGGTAGTGAAGCTGGTAGGATCCCACCCCTGGTGGCAACCATAAAACAATGTTAGAATAAAGCTAAGATCGCTAAAAACAATTCTACCTGTAGAACCTAAAATTCTACCTGTACCTCTAAAAGCAACGTCCTACCTGTCAATAACTACTTCACCTTCAATCTCAATAATACACGGGCAAACAATAGATACAAACTCAAGACAAATCGCTCCAAACTCGATTGCAGAAAATGCGACTTCAGCAACAGAGGGGTCAACGCCTGGAATGCCATACCTGACTCAGTTGTTACATCCTCAAACCCCCACAGCTTCAACCTCAAACTGTCTACCGTGGACCATTGCTAAGAGGTCCGTAAAGAGGGCGTGCATAAGCGCGCCAGCGTGCCTACCCTCCCTGTCCTACTGTCCCCATTTATTCGTACCCATTTCCTTTGTTCATATCCATGTCTATACTTATACCTGTTATCTTGTACATGTTTGACAAGCCAAATAAATAAATAAATAATTTAAAAAAACCCCAAAATCGCATTGCAATCATGCTGTAATGTTTTAAGCGCTGCAACATTTTGGATCTCAGCAAAGGAAGGGAAAGTAGCCCCGTTCTGACTATTACATTATCTTGGATGCTGCAGCATTTGAATTGTGCTTATCTATGATATCTAACACCTTTCAAGTGGACAACTTTATCCTGAAATTCCTTTTTTGGGGGGAGGGGGGTGTAATTCAGTGCCTCCGCAGCTACAGGGAGTAGCTTAAGCGTCGGCAGCTTTCTTTCCCCTGTGCTATTATGCTGTCTTTCTTTGACACAAATGGAAGAAGAGCATTTAGAGTAAATTGACAGATTAAATGGAAAAATAAATCTCCAAGACCAGATGGTGTGCACGCCCGGCGTTAGCTCAAATATGAAACTGCTGAGCTATTGATTTTGGTATTTACCCTCTCACTGTACATCCGTATTTATGCCATCAGACTGGAGAGAATTATCTGGAGTTCAGAACTGATGCTGAAAATGGGGAGAGGCTGAAATCTTCATCAGGCAAATTGATTGATAGCAATGAGCTGAGGAGGTGTTTGGCGAGGTTCCCGCACTCAAATAATGGACTCTCAATTCTCCTATTACAGGCTTTCATCAGGACTGGTCACCACTTAGAATTTCCCATCATGCTTGGGAAAGCCAAACTTTACTACTCAAACTTTACTAGGGGAGACTACGGGAGACATGATTGCAGTGTTCCAATATATCAGTGGTTGCCACAAAGAAGAGGGAGTCAAACTGTTCTCCAAGGCACCTGAGGGTAGAACAAGAAGCAATGGGTGGAAACTAATCAAGGAGAGAAGCAACTTAGAACTAAGGAGAAATTTCCTGACTGTGAGAACAATTAATCAGTGGAACAACCTGCCTCCAGAAGTTGTGAATACCCCAACACTGGAAGTTTTAAAGAGGATGTTGGATAACCATTTGTCTGAAGTGGTGTAGGGTTTCCTGTCTAGGCAGGGGGTTGGACTAGAAGACCTCCAAGGTCCCTTCCAACTTTGTTGCTCTATTCTATTCTAAGATGCATCTCTAAATTGTCTGAACCCATTTTAAAACAATCTAATTTAAACTGGCAACCTTTCTCAAATCCAAATTCATGGTTTAAGAGTTAAATTTATTCATCCATGTTTATTGGTGCCAAATCTCTCTGCATAATGCAAGGAACAAATTCTAACCTTGTGAGAATCAATGCTATTCTCTATCTTCATTTCACACATGCATGTATACTTGTATAGTTCTATCAACGACCTTTACAAGTTGACTTTCTATTTTATTTTTAACTGAACCCTGTATGCATGTATGTTAACACATTAACGGACTTGAAAGGGACCCTTTAGGTCATCTAGTCCAACCCCCCACCCAAACAGGAGACCCTACACCATTTCTGGCAGATGGTAGTCCAGTCTCTTCTTGAAAGCTTCCAGGGATGAAGCTCCCACAACTTCTAAAGACAACTTCTGTTCCATTGGTTGATTGTTCTCCCTGTCAGAAAATTCCTCCTTATTTCCAGGTTGAATCTCTCCTTGGTCAGTTTCCATCCATTATTCCTTGTCTGGCCTTCAGGTGCTTTGGAAAACAGCTTGACCCCTTCCTCTCTGTGGCAGCTCCTCAAATATTGGAACACTGCCATCATGTCTCCCCTGGTCCTTCTCTTCACTAGACTAGCCATGCCCAGTTCCTGCAACCGTTCATCATATGTTTTAGCCTCCAGTCCCCTAATCATAGTCTTGAAGAACCAATGGAAGTCAAACCTACTGGGGAAAAAAATTAACTATTACTTAAACCCCATACCATCTACGGAGATCATGTCCCAAAGTAGAACAGCCTTTTCATCCATCTTGGAATTGCAAAAATGCCTTGTGTGTCCAATCATACTTGGCCAATAAATAATTCTATTCTATTCTATTCTATTCTATTCTATTTTATTCTATTGTAGTATGTTTGTGAGCGATTGAATGACTGACTGATTGATTGATTGATTGATTGATTGATTGATTGATTGATATGAACATCCATCTTCAATACCCTGGGTATACCCTGACCCCGGGTGTCTGTATAAATTGAATAAAACAATATTATGAATAGATATTTCCTCTCGGGATGGTTGTTCCAATCCTCTAACCATTCTGATGATCTTTTTTTTTAATGGAGAAAATATAAGGCAAACATTTTCACAACAGACAGATCTAAGCAGAAAAATCGCCTGAAGGTACTACACTGAAATCTGTGCTTTTCAACCATTCCCCTCCCACCCACCCCTGCCAAAGAAAAGATGTGAGCACACTGAAGTGTGAAAACGTCCAAGTGATAGAAAATGATGCATGAGGCCTGCCTTGGAATGAAAGAGGAATGATTCACACCGCTTCTGATTTACTTCACTTCCACACACTCTCAACCATCAACTCAACATCTCCCGTTTCCTTACTCCATCTTCATTTTTTTAACCAAAGAAAATCCAGGCGGGAAAAAAAAAATCCACCTGAACGTATTCTCAGTTTTAAATCTTTTCTTTTAAAGCCTGCGATTCTAACTTCGGTTTCATTGCAAATATGCCCCGATAATGAATTTTAATATTCTTTTTTTTTAGCTACAGGGTACAGAGGATGGACAAAAGGGAGGGGGGAGTTTTTCTCTCTATAAAACTTTCAAGGAATAACAGTAACATTCTCCCTTTTACATAAATCTGGGCTGCTTGAAATAAATGAAATACACAATACAGAAATAAAACACGTAGCAACCGACCAGTATCCAAACCAATGGACCCATCGTTCATTCCTAAAGTTAATGCACGCTTTCACAGGTCTCAGGAAGTCATATAATCTGACTTTTGTCCCAACGCCAGCCATCCCACCAAGAAATGGTGGCATAAATTGGACGTCAGAAGGGCGATTCAGAAGAGGACGGCTTCCTTCCGTCGAACTGAATATTTTGTTGTTTCCTTTCAGCCCGCTTCCATGGGCAAGAAAGTGTCTCCTTCCACTATGGGCAGATGGTTGCGGGCCACCACAGCTGCCTAGGCCACTCAAGCATCAGTGGAGGAGATTTGTGGCGCGGCTACTTGGGCCTCTCCATCGCCGTTCAAGAATTATAAGCTGGACTCGTTTGCCTCGTCTGAGACGTCGTTTGGGTGGATGGTCCTACAGACAATTCACAAAGCAGACAGGACCCTGGACGATCCAATTTCCCGCCCATAAGACATTAAGCTTAGGTATATCCCATGCTTGGATTCTCCAAGGAACACACAGGAGAAAGACCATTGTCTTACCTGAATGGTAGTTCTCTGGGAGAATCCAACCCCACCCGAGTGTCCTGGTTCAGGTGCAGCATTTATGAAGATGACCACATCGAAACACGGAGCTGGTCGCCACAAGTCTTCTTCTAGTCCACGTCTTTGTTGAGAAACTGGAGGCAGTCAAGCCTAGGTGGCGTGGCTAAAGACTCTAAAATAACTCAGTAACCGGACAGACAAACACAAGTTGAACACAAGTAGCAGATATTATGCCTATAAACCCTGTCTGCCAGGTTCCAAAGACCAAGAAAGGCACTTGAGTGTCTTTTAAGCAATTGCCTTTATTGTTTCTCACCTATAGATGGAGACATTCCCAGTCTAAAACAAACCACTTGCACCGTGAAGGATATAGTCTAGGAACTCCAACAAAGCACCCGAAGGTCCGGACAAGGAATAATGGATGGAAACTGACCAAGGAGAGATTCAACCTGGAAATAAGGAGACATTTTCTGACAGTGAGAGCAGTCAACCAATGGAACAGAAGTTGCCTTCAGAATTTGGGGGAACTTCATCACTGGAGGCTTTCAAGAAGAGACTGGACTGCCCTCCGTCAGAAATGGTGGAGGATCTCCTGCTTGGGTGGAGAGCTGAACTAGAAGACACCCAACGTCTCTTCCAGCTCTATTCTGATTGATTGATTGATAACTAGGGAAGGTCCTCTCCGAGTCTCTGGCCGCACCCAATACAGGTAGTCCTCAATTTACAAATATTCATTTAGTGACTGTTCAACGTTCCAACAGGATTGAAAAAAAGTGACTTTTGACCGTTGCCACATGCTCAGTTCAGACCCTTGGCAAGTGGCATGTATTTATGACAGTTTGCAGTTGTCCCGGGTCATGTGACCACCTTTTGCAAACTTCTGACGAGCAAAGTCGATGGGGAAGCCAGATTCACTTAACAACTGCGTTACTAACTTAACAACTGCAGTGACTCACTTAATGACTTTGGCAAAAAAAACGTAAAATGGGGCAAAACTCGGTTATCAACTGCCTTGCTTAGCAATGGAAATTTTAGGCTCAATTATGGTCGTAAATCAAGGACTACCTGTACGCTGTCTCTTATCTGACCATTCTCTAGACCAGCGATGGCTAACCTTTTCCGGACCGAGTGCTCAAAGCGCATACATGAATGCGCACACTTGTGTCTGAACCCCCAAAATGCAATGCATGTGCAGCCCCCGTGTATGTGCCCCGCCCCTGCACATGCATGTGTTCCCCACACACACGCCCCGCACATGCTCTCACTGCCCCCTGCATGTGACTCGTCCCCAGGCATGCACACACAGCCCCCCCGCACATATTCCACCCCCTGCGCATGCATGGCAGACATCCAAAGACCAGCTGGCCAGTGGGAGGCGCTCGCGCATGCTATGCATGGCAGAGTTGAACTGGGGCAACAGCTCGTGTACCCACAGAGAGGGTGCTGCGTGCCACCTCTGGCACACATGCCATAGGTTCGCCATCATGGCTCTAGACCAGTGGTTCCTTTTTTTGGCTATGCTCCACCTAAGCATCTCTCAAATCATGATGCCCCCCTTGTGACATATAATTCTTACTCTGCTCAAAAAGTGAACTCTACTCACGTGGAGGAAGCCTAAAAGGCCATTAACCTGGTTTAAACAAGGTTCAAATTGCCCCCATTAAAAATCAAATTACCCCCTTTTGGACATGGGCCCCATGTTGGGAACCACTGCTCTCTAGACTATTCTCTAGAGAAAAGCTGGCTGAGGAACTCTGGGAGTTAAAGTCCAAAAGTCTTAAAGTTGCCAAGGTTGGAGACCCCTGCTCTAGACAGGGCCTTTTGCCCCGTATTCCACATACAATACAAGAGCAGAGTTGAAAGGGACCTTGGAGGTCTTCTAGTCCAACCCCCTGCCTAGGCAGGAAATTCTATACCGTTTCAGACAAATGGCTATCCAACATCTTCTTAAAGACTTCCAGTGTTGGGGCATTCACAACTTCTGGAGGCAATTTCTGTTCCACTGATTAATTGTTCTAACTGTCAAGAAATTTCTCCTCAGTTCTAAGTTGTTTCTCTCCTTGATTAGTTTCCACCCATTGCTTCTTGTTCTACCCTCAGGTGCCTTGGAAAATAGTTTGACTCCCTCTTCTTGCCTTTACATGATCCTTATTTGTGCCATAAGTTATACATTATCCCTTTATTTCTCGTCTGTCTGGACAAGGCCTCGATGCTTCCTTGCCTTGTATATTTTAATACCAATAATAAGCTATGATGATTAGAGGGATGATTGCATTCTTGTTATAAATAATGATGATGATAAGGGGATTTCAACAAGTTTAATCTACACCTGCAGAAATCCGTGGAGGTAGAAAACACGCCTTTGCACCCTGTGAATTTTGACTGCTTCATCCAAAGCCTCCATAGGTTTCATTTTGTTTATTTTTAAGAGAAGAAGAAGAAAATACACGTTCTCATAGCAGGCAGTTATTCACTGTCAATTATTCCGGTTAAAGCATGGCTAACTTTAAAGACCTCTTGACATTCTGTGTGGTTGTCAAATGAAAGACCCACAATGGGAGAGGGAGTCACACCAACGGAGAAGTAGAGCTTTAATTAAGGCAATTTTTTTTGCTGTTGTTACAGCTTGAAAATGGGCTCTTATTTCACCTCAAACTGAGACTCTTCACGGATGAACTTTGACCTTTAAGTCGGCTTGTCGCAATAGGAGTGGGACACTTAGAAGATCTGAAGCACAATTTCCCAGAGAGAGATATAAATCTCACGTTCAGGGTAGCTGTTCGCTGGAATGCGCAGACGTATGAAATAAGAGCATGAGATGATAATGGACAAAGACATGCATCTAATGTACATTTATTGTAATACAGGCAGTCTTTGGCTTACAACCATTCATTCAGTGATCGTTCCAAGTTGTAACAGAATTGAAAAAAGTCATTTACGATCGGTCCTCGCACTTATGACTGTTGCATCATCCTGCATTTGTTTACAAAAGTTGTAGCATCCCAGGGTCATGTGATCACCTTCCCAGCTGCTTCTGACAAGCACAGTCAATGGAGGAAGATGGATTCCATAAGATAGGTAGGGTAGAATAGGGTTGGGTAGAGTAAAGTAGAATAGAGTAGAGTAGAGTAGAGTAGAGTAGAGTAGAGTAGAGTAGAGTAGAGTAGAGTAGGCTGGAAGGGACCTTGGAGGTCTTCTAGTCCAGCCCCCTGCTGAAGCAGGACCTATACCATTTCAGATAAGTGATTGTCTAGACTCTTCTTAAAAACATCAAGTGATGGGGCGCCCACGATTTCTGGTGGCAAGTTGTTCCACTGGTTAATTGTCTTCACTGTTTCTCCTTAATTCCAGGTTGCTTCTCTCTTTGATTAGTTTCCAACCATTGTTTCTTGTCAACATCTTTTTTGTCATGTGGTGACCAAAATTGGTTCCGGTATTCCAGGTGTGGCCTTACTAAGGTTTTAGAAAGTGGTACTAATATAAAACCCTAGTAAGACCACCATCATTCAATTACAATGCAATTCACTTAATGGCTGCAGTAATTTGCTTAACCACCAAGTTTAAAAAGGTCATAAAATTACATTCATTGAACAACCACCTTGTGCAGCAACAAAAATAGTGGTCTTAGTTGTGGTAATATTGACTGTATACAGTTGTTCTGCTGAGGGACTACTTTCATCAGAGGATGTTGTGGCCCGCCAGAGGACAGAGTCAGACAGTGAGGAGGTTGGGGAGGAACATGGGCCAGTGTTGGAGGCTGGGGAAGGCTCGGACGAGGGTTCTGCATCAGAGGCAGAGGTGGGGCCGAGGCCGTCTGGCAGTTCTTAGCTGCCTTCGGAGCTAGAGAGCAGTGAGGCAGAAGAAGAGCTGGATTCTGTTCCCCGTGTGCGCATGCGCAGAGCTGCCAGAAGAAAAGAAACAGCTAAGAAATCAGGGTCGACTTGGGAGTAAAGCCACAGGTGGACAGTGAATGGCCCCTCCCATAGGAAATAAAAGAGGCGCGAAAGGGGAGTGGGCTTTTGCAGGAAACAATTTGTTTGTTCGGTCATTAGATTAGTTTCAGGAATATGAAGATCTGTCCGTGAAGCTCACAGACTCTGTGCCCAGTCTTTCCTTGCACAGCACCTCGTTTGGAAAATATTTACATGGCAGCTTTCCAAGCTAGATAAGGTCTGTGGTCATAAATACACCTTTGAAAGACTGTTTACTTTAGAAAGGCCTTTGTTGAATGTGAATGAGAGGAATTCACATTTGTTAAATAAAAGGGGTTTTATCGGGACCAGGGATCTTCTTTGTGCTTTTTGGGGAAGCCTAGGACAGAACAGAGGATTAGCTGAAGTATTAGTAGTTTTAAGATGGGAGACCAAATCCAGAAATATTAATGGGGCTAGGTCTTGTTGCCAAAGTGAGGAAACCACTTTGTATCTTGTACACCTCAAGTGCATGTGTTGAAATTCCATCTCAGAAAGAAGCTAGGCCCTCCAGATGTAATGATGTCATAAAATGTTTCTTCTATCATCTCTGTTAAAATATTTTACTGTCTACTTCTCATCTCAATGAGCCGACCACCAAGAAATCTAATCCAATATTTAAGTGCAGAATTGGAGCTCCTGATGGGCCATTATTCAGGGCTAAGTGCTCCACAGGTCTAATGAAGTCGACAAAATCCATGAACGCTTATTTCATAAAATAATATGGTGCAGTTTCTAAGGTGCATTTCCAGATTTCTGGGTTTTGTTCTTTTGTTGTTGTTGTTTCTGTAGAACATTGATATAGTTATCTTTTGAGAAACCTTTGAGGGGGAAAAAAAACTGGAGGATATTATAGATTTTCAAGGTCTATTTTTACTCCTGATATATTTCCATACTATAACCAAGAGCCAAAATTTTAAAAACCCATTTTTTTACTATTTTTCTTTTACATCATTGAAATACAAAGTGCTGAGATTAGGATAATACCTATGTGGGACTCTTCTTACAAGGAGAAATGTCCTAATGATGAGAGCAATCAACTAATGTTTATCTCCAGAAGTTGTGTATGCTCCAGCACTGGATTTCAAAAGGACACAAGGCAGCCACTTGCCTGAAGTGGTATAGCATCTCCTCTTCGAGCAGGGGTTGGACTAGAAGACCTCCAAGGTCCCTTCCAACCTCTATTATTCTATGTTCTAAATGTAGGCTACGTTTTGGAAGTTGGAGGCTTCAGAACTAAAAAAGCTTTTTGGATGAGAAGCAAAGAAGAATTTGTATTCCTTGCATCTGGTCATTCTGCACTCATACTGACAGTCTTTGAGACCATTGTAGGTTTATCTGTGTCCTCAGGGTCACCTGAATAGTGCAAGTCGGTGCTAAGTAAGTAAGCTCCCCGTTAGGAGAGCGAGTGTGCAGAGAAGAGTAATGAGAGTGGTATGGAAAAACACGCACAAACCAGCATACAGGGACACCAAATAATATAAAACTCAGTCCAGTATCAAATAATCAGTTTAAGCTAACAGTAGCAAAAACACAGTACCTCACGATACATCTCAAGCAGTAACCAGTGATCAGCATCTAACAAACAGAGAGCTAACAGTTATTCTGGCTCCCTCTTATGGCTGCTTGAGGTAACAGCAACCAATCACATTACAGCAATACTTAAAGAAACAGTACTACCATCCTGGTTTATATATTGCTAACCCAACTGTTAGCTTACATTCCTAACAGTGGGTATGGAATTTCCATGTGGCCCAGTGGTGGGCTTCAAAAAATTTCAGCAACGGGATCTCTGCCTGGTTGCTGTGTGGGCGTGGCCATAGTGGGCATGGCCTAGTTGGCATCCTGCCCTGGGGAGAGGGGATTTTCACCTTCCCCAGGTTCCAGAGGCTTTCGTTGAGCCTCTGTGAGGGTGAAAACTGCCTCCCCACCGGGCTCCAGAGGCCTTCCGGGAGGCCCATTTTCTCCCCGAGCCTCAGCGCAGGCCCTGTACTTACCTCACATCCACAACGGGCTGCGTGGAGACTCTTGGGGTGGGGGGGAGGGAGGGGCAGGATGGGTAGTGCCAGCCAGGGATGGGATTTGGAGATTCTCCAAACTGGCCATAACATTAGCTACAAGTTCTCCCAAACCCGGGCAAACCTGTAGCAGGAACTGGGTATGCTTAGCTTAAGAGAAAGAAGGACTAGGGGAGACATGATAGCAGTGTTCCAATATCTCAGAGGTTGCCACAAAGAAGAGGGAGTCAAACTATTCTCAAAAGCACCTGAGGGTAGAACAAGAAGCAATGGGTGGAAACTAATCAAGGAGAGAAGCAACTTAGAACCGAGGAGAAATTTTCTGACAGTTAGAACAATTAATCAGTGGAACAGCTTGCCTCCAGAAGTTGTGAATGCCCCAACACTGGAAGTCTTTAAGAAGATGTTGGATAGCTATTTGTCTGAAACGGTATAGGGTTTCCTGCCTAGGCAGGGGGTTGGACTAGAAGACCTCCAAGGTCCCTTCTAACTCTGCTATTGTATTGTATTGTATTGTATTGTATTGTAGCAGCCTCCCCCTGATGTTGCCTCAATGACTCTCAGAATGAGTGCTAATGACCAGATGACTGCAAGGAATACAAATCCTTCCATCCTCCACCATTCAACCAGAACTGAAGAAGTTGCTTGGCTGAGAAGCGAAATGTCTTCAAGGGGGGGGGGAAACAGTTGCCTTTTGAAAAAGCACTTTTGGGACTACTTCTAACTGAACCCTTCTTTAATTTTTGTCCATCAGCTTGCTTCATCCTGTTCCTTTAACAGATGGAGAATGTGAAACAAAGAACGACTTGCACAATGTTTAACGTTTGTCCCCCACAAAAAAAATATGTACTGAGATGATGGAAGCTGGATCAGAAATTTTGAGCAGCGTGCAAACTGAAAAATATATACCGTATTTTTCAGAGTATAAGACGCACCAAGATTTTGAAGTGGCAAATGTTTAAAAAAAGTTTTTGCACTCTGCAGACCTCCCCAAAACGGGCCCGTTTTTCATCCAAAAAGGCATCCCTCAAAAAAGAGAGTGAAAATCTGGATGCATCTTATACACTGAATACAGCATTTTTGGCCGCCTGAAACCCTGCCCCCTTTGCAAAAATGGCTGTGCATAGCCTTTATGAGGCTTACAGAGTGCTCCTGGGGGCTGGGGCTGGCAAAATTGAGCAAAAAACAGCTCATTTCTGCCCTCCCCAGCCCCCAGGAGAACTCTGAAAGCCTCCTAAAGGCTATGCACAGCCATTTTTGCAAAGGGTGCAGGGTTTCGGGAGGCCAAAAATGCTGCATTCAGTGTATAAGATGCATCCAGATTTTCACTCTCTATTTTGAGGGAGAAAGGTGCGTCTTATACTCTGAAAAATACGGTATATATATTTATTATTTTCCTTATCATTCTGGGGCACATGAATCTGGTCAGCCAACGTGAACAGGCGGACTGAACTTAAATCCTCAATCCTCCTTAAAATACAGGTAAGCCTGCAATTTCATTTCTCCACCCCCCGCCTCAAGGTTTCCTGATGCATTTCACCGATCCGTAGTCTTTGCCTACCTAGGTAATTTCTCGTGATGATGGTAAAGAATCTGAACAGTCAGCTAGGATTTCTCTTAATGGTTTCTGAAGGCAGCTGAACTTTATGACATCCAGGTTCAGTCCTGATATTAAAAAAAAAAAAGTCATTTCAGTTCCATTAATGCAACCAGGAATTGGCTACTTAGAAAGGCACTGATCTTACCATTTCAAGAGGCGGTAATAGGTCATTATCGCAAAAGTCAGAGCAGACTGTAATTTACAAGCAGCCATTATCTTGGAAATGGAGAGGGGGAAAAAAGAAGTCAGGCTAGCAGTCCACACCACAATAAAAGTGGTGCTTGGAGTGCTGAGATGAAATTCTAGGCGCTTCTTTAAAAAGGGTTGGGCAGCAGGTCTTAAATCTGCCATAGCTGCCCTTTGGCCAATGAAAAACTTTTAGCTATGCAGTTTGAGATGAACGTCCTTTGAATGTTGTGTGAGCATGAATGGATTTCCAGAAAAAAGGGAAGAGTACAGGAACCATTAGCACTACTCAGGTGACCCTGAGGACACAGATAAATATCCAAGTGTTTCAACGATCCTCAAAAGTGGATGCAAATGTCCAGCTATCTGCAAGGAGTATAAATCGGAGGTGCTATTCAGCAGGTTCTGACCAGTTCTGGAGAACCGATAGTGGAAATTTGGAGTATTTCGGAGAACCGGTAAATACCATCTCTGACTGGCCCCGCCCCCATCTCTTCTGAGTCCCAGCTGATCGGGAAGGAATGGAGATTTTGCAGTATCCTTCCCCTGGAGTGGGGAGGGAATGGGGATTTTACAGTATCCTTCCCCTGGAGTGGGGAGGGAATGGAGATTTGACAGTATCCTTCCCCTGGAGTGGGGAGGGAATGGGGATTTTACAGTATCCTTCCCCTGGAGTGGGGAGGGAATGGGGATTTTACAGTATCCTTCCCCTGGAGTGGGGAGGGAATGGAGATTTTGCAGTATCCTTCCCCTGGAGTGGGGAGGGAATGGGGATTTTACAGTATCCTTCCCCTGGAGTGGGGAGGGAATGGAGATTTGACAGTATCCTTCCCCTGGAGTGGGGAGGGAATGGGGATTTTACAGTATCCTTCCCCTGGAGTGGGGAGGGAATGGAGATTATGCAGTATCCTTCCCCTGGAGTGGAGAGGGAATGGAGATTTTGCAGTATCCTTCCCCTGGAGTGGAGAGGGAATGGAGATTTTGCAGTATCCTTCCCCTGGAGTGGAGAGGGAATGGAGATTTTGCAGTATCCTTCCCCTAGAGTGGGGAGGGAATGGAGATTTTACAGTATCCTTCCCGTGGAGTGGGGAGGGAATGGAGATTTTGCAGTATCCTTCTCCTGGAGTGGGGAGGGAATGGAGATTTTACAGTATCCTTCCCCTGGAGTGGGGAGGGAATGGAGATTTTGCAGTATCCTTCCCCTGGAGTGGGGAGGGAATGGAGATTTTACAGTATCCTTCCCGTGGAGTGGGGAGGGAATGGAGATTTTGCAGTATCCTTCCCCTGGAGTGGGGAGGGAATGGAGATTTTACAGTATCCTTCCCCTGGAGTGGGGAGGGAATGGAGATTTTGCACTATCCTTCCCCTGGAGTGGGGAGGGAATGGAGATTTTACAGTATCCTTCCCCTGGAGTGGAGTGGGAATGGAGATTTTGCACTATCCTTCCCCTGGAGTGGGGAGGGAATGGAGATTTTACAGTATTCTTCCCCTGGAGTGGGGAGGGAATGGGGATTTTACAGTATCCTTCCCCTGGAGTGGGGAGGGAATGGGGATTTTACAGTATCCTTCCCCTGGAGTGGGGAGGGAATGGAGATTTTGCAGTATCCTTCCCCTGGAGTGGGGAGGGAATGGGGATTTTACAGTATCCTTCCCCTGGAGTGGGGAGGGAATGGAGATTTTGCAGTATCCTTCCCCTGGAGTGGGGAGGGAATGGAGATTTTACAGTATCCTTCCCCTGGAGTGGGGAGGGAATGGAGATTTTGCACTATCCTTCCCCTGGAGTGGGGAGGGAATGGAGATTTTACAGTATCCTTCCCCTGGAGTGGAGTGGGAATGGAGATTTTGCACTATCCTTCCCCTGGAGTGGGGAGGGAATGGAGATTTTACAGTATTCTTCCCCTGGAGTGGGGAGGGAATGGGGATTTTACAGTATCCTTCCCCTGGAGTGGGGAGGGAATGGGGATTTTACAGTATCCTTCCCCTGCCACACCCACCAAGCCACGCCCGCCATGGCATGCCACCAAGCCATGCCCACAGAACTGGTGGTAAAAAAAATTGAATCCTACCACTGGTATAGATCCTTCCATTCCCCACCATTGCGTCAAAGCTGAAGAAGCTTCTCGGATGGGAAGCCAAACGTCTTCAAAGAAAAATCAGAAAGCCCAATTGCCTCTTGATAAAAGCACTTTTGGGACAACCGTGATCTGGATGGCTAAGAATCTCCAGAGACAGAAACAGAACTCAGTTTCTAGATCACGTGACATGGAGAACTAGAAATGAGGGTCCTTGGTGCTTTCTGAGTTTGGTTGTTTTCCAGCAGTCATTTCACTACCCAAACTTGGTTTATCAGCCAACAATGATAAAAGCCTTTCTAGTGTTACTTACGTGTCCAGCATCAATACTAAATCAAGGATTCAAGTCAGATCCATAAAGGAGAGTGCAATCCCAATTGACAGGAAGAGTACCTTGGAGGTGGAGATCCCTGTCGTTTAGTACACTTAGGTAAAGGTAAATGTAAAGGTTGCCCTCACATATGTGCTAGTCGTTCCCGACTCTAGGGGGCGGTGCTCTTCTCTGTTTCAAAGCCGAAGAGCCAGTGCTGTCCGAAGATGTCTCCGTGGTCATGTGGCCGACATGACTAAACACCAAAGGCACACAGAGCACTGTTACCTTCCCACCAAAGGTGGTCCCTATTTTTCTACTTGCATTTTTACATGCATTCCAACTGCTAAGTTGGCAAAAGCTGGGACAAGTAATGGGAGCTCACACCATTACGCGGCGCTAGGGATTTGAACCGCTGAACTGCCAACCTTCTGATCAACAGGCTCAGCATCTTAACTCGTGAGCCACCATGTCCTTTATGCACAGTTTCGCACACTTCCATGTAATTGCAAAATAGTGAGAGCAAACCCCATTGCCCCCAGTTTTGGTCACCATATTATTAAAAAAAAATAGTTGTAGATACTCTGGAAAGAGTGCAGAAAAGAGCAACAAGAAGATCTCCAAGGTCCCTTCCAACTTGGTTATTGTATTCTATTCCAAGATGCATCTCTAAGCTTTTCCTTGGGCAGGAAGCATTTCTTCTGAGTAGTTCTAATCACAGCCAGTCCTCGCGGAGTGTTTTTAATCTCATCACCACCAAATCCAAATAAATGGATTTGCATGCATTTCCAGTTTCCAGCTGAAGTGCTCAATGTTACTCGCCACTGGTGTAATCACACCCTACTCTTTCCCACAAGCTACAGAACCTTTTTTTTTTTTTTTTGGCAGTGGTTGAACTCAGAGGCGATCCAAAAAAGAAGGGCTCTTTACAGGATAATTATAACATTTGTACAAATGGCTGATGCATGTGAACTGATATGGTGACTTACCTTGCCAAGCACTTAGGAAGAGATTGTTCCTGCCCCCTTCATGATTGTGCGTGGAAATACACTTTGCTTAAACTATCAAGTGGCCTCATTAACCCTCTCCATGTGTAGGCTCAATCACCATCCCATTAATGCAGATGGCAAGAACCAGGATGCAGATGGTCAGGGAGAATGGTTCTTTTTAATCTCTCAATTGGACTTGTTCATGTCTCACTGGATCACCCCTTTTTCTTCCTCAGTGTATACTGCAAAAGGAGGAGGGGGGAAAAAAACACCACATCAGCCAAAATTCTTGGCCATTTGAGCAGGATAAGTTTTCTGGGACACTTGATGGTCTTTCTAACAATGGAAAAGTGGAAAAGCACATTTGCTCACTCGGCTGGCTGAGCCGGCAACCAAGCTTAAATCCACTTGTTTGCAAAGGTTTACAAGAGATAGCAATAGCAATAGCACTTAGGCTTACCCTGTCTCCCCGAAAATAAGACCTCCCCGGATAATAAGCCCAATCAGGCATTTGAGCACATGTGCTAAAATAAGCCCTCCCTGAAAATATTGCAAGACAGCATCAGCCATGAGGTGACTACACTGGCTGCCTCCTACACTTCAAAAATAATAAGACCTCCCTGAAAATAAGGCCAAGCGCTTATTTTGGGGGGTCAAAAGAACATAAAACCCTGTCTTATTTTCAGGGAAACACGGTATATATATACAGCTTCACAATGCTTTCTAAGCAGTTTAGAGAGTCAGCCTCTTGCCCCCAACAATCTGGGTCCTCATTTTACCGACCTTAGAAGGCTGGAAGGCTGAGTCAACCTTGAGCCTGGTGAGATTCGAACTGCCAAACTGATGGCAGCCAGTGATCAGCAGAAGTTGCGTGCAGTACTGCACTCTAACCACTGTGCCACCGAGATATCCACCTTGAAGGCATTCTTCTTGTCTAATCTGGATTTCCTTCTCCTTTAAGGATCTGTCTTGAATCCTTCTTGATTTAGTATTGATGCTGGACATTTATGTAAGACTGAAGAGACTTGTTGGCTGATAAACCAAATGTGTCCATATCCAGCAAAGAGAGATTTGATTGATGCAAGCCCTAGTAAATTCAGTTAAGTGAGACTTGCACTACAAGTAGTCCTTCATTTATGCTGATTAGTGTACATTCAAAGTGACAATAAAGTTTATCTATCTATCTATCTATCTATCTATCTATCTATCTATCTATCTATCTATCTATCTATTTATCTATCTATCGGTTCGAATCCCTAGGGCCGCATAACCGAGTGAGCTCCCATTACTTGTCCCAGCTTCTGAGAACCTAGCAGTTCGAAAGCATGTAAAAATGCAAGTAGAAAAATAGGGACCACCTTTGGTGGGAAGGTAACAGCATTCCGTGCGCCTTCGGCATTTACTCATGCCAGCCACATGACCACAGAGACATCTTCGGACAGCGCTGGCTCTTTGGCTTTGAAACGGACATGAGCACCACCCCCTAGAATCGGGAATGACTAGCACTTATGTGCTTTACCTTTACCTATCTATCAACTATCCATCCATCCATCCATCCATCCATCCATCCATCCATCTATCTATCTATCTATCTATCTATCTATCAACTTACCTACCTACCTACCTACCTACCTACCTACCTATGGTTATAGGTCACTTTTCTCAGTGTCGTTGTAATTTTCAGCAGTCACTACTGGTAATTGAACTGTTGTGAGTTGAGGACAACCTGCACTTATTCTTTAATTTAGGCTTATTGTAAAGCTCTGTTTTGGGAGCTTACTTGAAGATAGCATGGCCATCTCAGCTGATAGGGAACGCAGCAGCAGGGGCAGCAGAGGGAATGAATGAGGCTTCCCAATTATCCCATTCAGTCCCCATGATGAAAGCCCATCGCTGGTTGCCGTCTGCCTTCGGAGTCCAATTTAAGGTGCTCACAATGGTGTGCAATGTCATATTCAAGATGAAACTGAGCTATGAACAGCATCAGCTGTCTGTGTTTGTGTCAGAGGCACCGACAAAGCTACTAGGTTGAAAGGATTTGCCAGTGACAGCCCTTCGGCCCAGGGGGCTCCCAATTGCCAGAAGTGATGTGATCTTTAGCGATGCTCCTTTCACATCCCCCAACGCAGTCAGCTTCAGGTAGTCCTCAATTTGCAACTGTTTCGTGTCCATTTGAAGTGATAGTGCTGCTGGAAAAAATGAACCTTGTGGCCAATCTGGTGCTTACTACCATTTAGTTATTTGTTCGTTTATCGTTCATGCATGCATGCATTCACTTTCTACAGCTGCCTATCTCTATCAAAGAATGGAATGGAATGGAATGGAATAACAGGATTGGAAGAGACCTTGGAGGTCTACTAGTCCAACCCCCTGCTCAGGTAGGAAAATCTCTCTATATATATACCCTTATGAATCTGGGTGGCTAACAATGCAAAAAAATATTACAATTAAGACACTAAAACATTTTAAAATAATAAATAATAAACCCATCATTATCTATGTCTCTATATCTATCTATCTATCTATCTCTATCTATCTATCTATCTATCTATCTATCTATCTATCTATCTATCTATCTATCTACCAACCAACCCTACCTACCTACCTACCTACCTACCTACTACCTACCTACCTATCTTGTATCTATCTACCAACCATATCTATCTATCTATCTATCTATCTATCTATCTATCTATCTATCTATCTATCTATCTATCTATCATCTATCTATTTATCTATCTATCTATCTACTTACCTACCTACCTACCTACCTACCTATCATCCATCCATCCATCCATCCATCCATCCATCCATCCATCTATCTATCTATCTATCTATCTATCTATCTATCATCTATCCATTTTGTCTGAAATGCTATAGGGTTTCCTGCCTAAACATGGAGTTGAACTAGAAGACCTCCAAGGTCCCTTCCAACTCTTCTATTCTGTTCTATTCTATTATCTACAATACAAACACACACAGAGAGAGAGGGGGAAGAGAGAGAGAGAGAGAGAAAAGCCAAGATCCTTGACCAGTTAGCAATACAGCCAAGAAAGTATGGCCCTTACCACATTTAGCACCACAGGCTCGGAAAGATAGCCCAGTTTTGAGGGCCTTGGAAAAGACTAACAAGGTTGGGACTATTCTAATCTCTGAAGGGAGGATGTTCCATTGAGCAAGGGCCACTGCTGAAAATATGACCACTGCAGCATCTCATAGACACATTGTCAATAGTTGGGCACTTGGCAACCCGCAATGGCTGCAGCCTGCTAGTCATGTTTTCATCATTTCTGACCTTCCCAGCCAGTTTCCAATAAGCAAACTCAATGAGGAAGCCATGTTCACTTAACAATTGCACGAATCGCTTAACAACTGCAGTGATTCGCTTAACAGCTGTAGAGAACAGCAGTAAAACCAGGTGTGAATTACTTAACAAGTCGTTTGATACAGGATAGGCAGCAAATAACATTTCTAAATGAATAAGTAAATCAATCAATTAATTAAAAAAAACTACCTTGATTGGGAATGGAAATTCTGACCCCAGTTGTGGTGATAAGTCAAGGAATACCTGTATTCTAGTCCAGAGTCCTCCATTTTATCAATTCACTACCTGGATACCCGTGCTCAACTATGAAACTAGGTGATCAGGCTAGATAAATCCACATTTACAGCTTGAAAATTAATGAGTAGTTACGATCGGCGTCTCGTCTCCCCTTCTCTCCTTCAGGCTTGCCCCACAGAGGCCTCTCCTATCTTATCCCCTTCTCTCCCTCAGTCTAACTCCTTAGCATCAGAGCATTTTTCAGGTGTGGAGGGGGTGTAGAAAGTCTAAACCCAGCCTGCAGGCCAGATGAGTCACGCACTGGCCATGCCCAAGTGGCAGTTGAAACAGTGTTCTTTTCAGGCGGGGAGGGGGAGTAGAACATCTAACTCCTCCATCAGAGCGAGTTAATAATAATATAAGAAATACTAATGATCTGATGGTCATTTCAAAAAACCCTTTCTTAGCAAGCACCTAGAAGCCAGGAGGAACATACTGTATGTGCCAAATTTCAAATTTGTAGGGTTTGCAGTTCTGGAGATTTTGTGATGATGCATGAGCTTTTATATATATAGAGAGAGATTAGTGTGACAAATGTTTTGGACTGAATTGTGTGAGTCACAATGCACAACCTACCTTTGGGCTGGATGCAATCCCTGTTTTCTTTATAATTTAGGAGGGAATTCAAAATATTTGTTTACCCAAGCCTTTAAATTGTTTGAACTGTTTAAATATATTTATTTCTTATAAAATAGGCAGGGTGTTTTATTTTAATAATGTGTTGAGGTTTGTTTTAACAATATGACTCTTTTAATTACAGTTTAGAAGCCACCCTGAGTGGTTAAGAGAGCGGGCAGCATAGAATTACTTCAATATAACAATATGCAGATTTTTCTTTTTAAAAAATGCTTCCCTTCAACTTCTTCCCCTAATGTTAGGCAGGAGGCCATAACAAATTTTCTGGTATCCAGGGAAATGTGGCAGTACATTAATGCTTAGAGAGAGCAGACATTCCCTAAATATGACATTCTTTCATTGCTTTCTAGGTGATCAAATGGTGAACAGCTTTTATCCATGCAAGTTTTCCCAGTAAGTGCAGACTTTGGAAAATTAAAAACATCCCATATCCCAAAAGTGCTTTTTCAAGAGGCCACTGGACTTCCTGTGTTTTTCCTTGAAGATCTTTTGCTTCTCATCCAAGAAGCTTCATCAATTCAGTTCAGTCACATAAGTTCCTCAACTTATGACCACGGTCAGTTGCTAAGTCATTTGTTAAATGAATATTGCCCCGTTTTACGACCTTTCTTGCCAAAGTTGCTAAGGGAATCACTGCAGTTGTTAAGTTAGTGACACGGTTGCGAAGTGAATCTGGCTTCCCCATTGACTCTGAAGGTTGCAAAAGGGGATCCCATTAACCCTCGGAGACTGCAACGGTCGTAAACACGAGTCAGTTGCCGAGCGTCTGAATTTTGAATTTCACATGACCATAGGGATGCTGCAATGGTTGTTAAGTGTGAGAAATGGTCATCATAAGTTACTTTTTTTTTCCGGTGACCTTGTAGCTTTGAGCTGTCACTAAGTCAACTGTTGTAAGTCAAGAACTACCTGTCTGAAATAAATAAATAAACTACAAGCAATTGCCTTCTATATATGGAGATAATTTAAGAGCAAGCAGCTTAATACATTTGTCCTGGTTCTGAAATGCAAGCGTATTGTCACCGGTTTCCTTCACGCCTGAAGCACACTGATGTTTCAGCTTCAATCTGTAGCACTAACCACTTTTGCAAGTCTGTTGTATTGATTATTCTCAATAGTGCACTGAACGCTTAGAGCCCTTTCAAGCACTCAATGAAAGTAATTATGGACTTTTATGTTCATTCCTCTCTCATTATTCCTTCTATTTGTTTTTATCACCTGCACTTCTCGTTTCATTTTAGGATTACGATTATTTTATTTCTTAATCATTGCATTATTGGACTAAATATTAGATACAAAATTCTGGTACTTAGCATTTATGTGGAGCTTTCTTAGCCTATTTGTTTTATTTGCTAGATTAATGCCTCGTCTTTATTTTGTACAACTCAAGGTGACCTCCGTAATGTTCCTGCCTCACAATATTTTCCCCACAATATTTTCCCAATTTCCAATCGGCCAGCTGAGCCGGCACACCAGAATGTGTGTTGTTGTAAGGTTTCTTTGGAAACCTTGCAACAGATCAGCAGTGCTTAATTCTTAAATAACACAGAGATGAGAGTATAATGCAAATAAAGCCATCAGAGCAATTAAAAAAAAACCTTAAAGTTTATATATTTTAAGAGTGGAGGAATAAAGAAAAAAACAGATGTATTACAGCACCATGGACAGCATCTCTGTTTAGATTTTGATGGATACAAGTAATCTTCTACAAGTATGACCACAATTGAGCCCAACATTTCCTTCGCTAAGTGAGACACTGGTTAAGTGAGCTTTGGCTCCATTTTATGACCGTTCTTGTCACAATCGTTAAGTGAATCACTTGCCATTTTTTTAAGGTAGGAACACAGTTGTCTAAAGGGGAATCTAGTTTCTCTATTGACTTTGCTTGTCAAAAGGTCAGAAAAGGTCATGACCACATGACCCTGGGACCCCTTCAATCTTCATAAATATGAGCCAGTGGTGAGGATGGCAGAAAAGATCATTGGTAGTTCACTTCCTTCTATAGTGTGTGTGTGTGTGTGTGTGTGTGTGTGTGTGTGTGTGTGTAAATATTTGTATGGGTGTAGGTATATAACGTCTATGTGTGTCATGTGTTTGTAGATATATACTTTCTTTTGAGAGCAGGCAACAGAATTTCATTTTTAATGTCTGTTCACGGTAAAAAAAATAAAGGTTATCTTATCTTATCTCATCTCATCTCATCTCATCTTATCTATTTTATCTTGTTTCCAAGCATCTGAATTTTGCTAATGTGATCATTGGGATGCTGCAATGGTCGTAAGTGTAAACAATGGTCCTAAGTTGCTATTTTTCACTCCTGTGTTGTAATTTTGGCCACTAAACAAAAAGTAATAAGTCGAGGACTACTGGTATTTTGGACATATAATTTCTCAAAACAAACAAAACGGGGCCAGTTTATGAACACGTAGGAGATTATAAAGAAATAGAATTTGTAAGTTTATGAGCAGGAAAATTCAGTGCAATGAGTCTGGCAAATTGTTGGCAAATTATGCTTGAATGCTTAATGAGTTTGTTAATTTGAACTATAGTTAAGTCTATGAGAAAGAAATTGAGAACTGACAGCAACTGAGCAATGAAGTGAAGGCTCTGTTTTCCTGTAGGCTTCCGTTTTGTCTCCACTGGAATTGTATTTCAATTAGACTTTTAGTATGGCTCTTCTTTAGGAAAGTCTACCTATCTTGAACTCTTCTTCCCATTATCAATTGTAGTCATGTAACACTACTTATAGGATATAAAGATCCACCCTCTCTCTCACACACACACCTAGATAGACAGAGAGAGAGAAAGAGAGAATTTGAAGTGGTATAGTCTTATGAAGACTCTTGACAGTCCCTCGGACTGTAAGGAGATCCAATCAGTCAATCAACCCCAACTGGTTTTTTTTGGCAAGGACAGAAACTGAAGCTGAAGCTCAAATCCTTTGGCCACCACATGAGAAGAGAGGACTCCTTGGAAAAGGCCCTGATGTTGGGGAAGACTGGAGGCAAAAGGAGAAGGCGGTGGCAGAGGATTAGATGGTTAGATAGTGCCATCAACACAATGCACGTGAATTTGGGGAAACTACAGGAGACAGTGGATGACAGGGGTGAGGCTGGGGTGCTATGGTCCATGGGGGTCGCAAAGAGTAGGACATGGTTTAACATCTGAACAACAAAAAGTCCTTATGCACCATATCAATTTCGTGAGACATATTCAATACTAGCAACAGAGTTATAAAGCACACACAGGTAGTCTTCAATTTGCAACCGTTCATTTAGTGTCCGTCCAAAGTTACAGTGGCACCTGAAAAAAGTGACTGACAACTGGCCTTCACACTTACAATCATTGCAGCATCCCCACAGCCACATGATTGACCGATTGACAGAGTTGGAGGGGACCTTGTAGGTCATCTAGTCCAATCAAAATCAAAATTCAGATTGGCAATAGGCATCCAAGCCAAGTCAAGTAGGTTTTATTGTCATTTCAACAATATACAGTACAGTACACAGTGAGAGGAAACAAGGTTTCCCCAGGACCAAGGTGCTACGTCACATAGATAAAAAGAAAAAGAGCAGAACACAGAGCTACATATAGCTCTAAATCTATGAACTTAAAGAGTGTTGAGGAGTCTGATGGCTTGTGGAAAGAAACTGTTACACAGTCTGTTTGTGCGGGCCTGAATGCTTCTGTACCTTTTTCCAGATGGCAGGAGAGTAAAGAGCGTGTATGAGGGGTGTGTGCGTGGTCAGCCACAATGTTTCTGGCTTTACGAATGCAGCGTGTAGTGTATATGTCCATGACAGAGGGAAGGGCAACCCAGATGATCTTCTCTGCTGTTCTCACTATTCGCTGTAGGGTCTTGCGATCTGAAACGGTGAAATTCCCAAACCAGGTGGTGATGCAGCTGCTCAGGGTGCTCTAGATGGTCCCTCTGTAGAAGGTTGTGAGGATGTGTGGTGGAAGATGTGCCTTCCTCAGTTTCCTAAGAAAGTAAAGACGCTGCTGGGCCTTCCTTGTTATGGAACCAGTGTTGAGGGACCAGGTGAGATTTTCTGCCAGGTGAACACCAAAGAATTTGATGCTCTCTACGATCTTCACAGAAGAGCCATTGATCTTCAGCGGGGAGCGGTCGTGTTGTGCCCTCCTGAAGTCAACAACCATCTATTTTGTTTTGTCTACATTAAGAGACAGGTTGTTGGCTTTACACCAGTTTGTTAAATTCTCCACTTCCTCTCTGTATGCTATCTCGTTGTTCCTGCCGAAGGCACACGTAAACGCCAGTTGCTCTGATGTCCATATGTTTCATGGGACGGGATACAACATAAAAATAGCACCACTTTGGATCCAGAGTGGCCGCTGCGAGCTACTGCCGCGCCGCCTACACCTCCATCCTACACCTCAACACACCTTTCCTAACTCTCCTGTTTCTAGCTACAGCACTAAAAAATTATTCAGAGAAACACTCCTAGCTACAGTACTAAAGACGTTACTCAAAGACACTCCTACTTATTGTACTAAAAACGCTACTCAGAGAAACTCCTATTTACTGTACTAAAAGTCAGCCGGAATGTGAGAAGGCAGCCAGCTGCTGGCACCTGGCCTTGCACTCCCACAGGCAGGAAGGGAGGGAGAGAGGCAATATCTTACATTGCAAGACTGAAGTTACTTAAGAAAATTCTACTAGAAAACTGGGAGTACATCTGAATAAACCTTGTACTAAAAAAAATTACTAAAAAAAATGCCTACCTACTGTACTAAAAACATTACTCAGAGAAACACTCCTAGCTACAGTACTAAAAATGTTACTCAAAGAAACTCCTACTTAAAGTACTAAAAAAATTACTCGGAGAAACACTCCTAGCTACAGTACTAAACACTTCTAGTTACAGTACTAAAACGTTACTCAAAGACACTCCTATTTACTGTACTAAAACGTTACTCAGAGAAACTCCTACTTACAGTATTATAAACATTACTCAAAGAAACTCCTACTTACTGTACTAAAAACACTACACAGAGAAACTCCTATTTACTGTACTAAAAGTCAGCCGGAATGTGAGAAGGCAGCCAGCTGCCGACAGGAAGGGAAGGAGGAAGGGAGGAACATTTTTGATGATTGTAGTCTTCTGAGATCATGGTGAACATGTGTGGCCTTTTCAGACAGCTCCTGACAAAGTCAAGTGGGGGAAGGCAGATTCGCTTAACACAACTACAGTGACTCACTTAACAACTGTGGCAAAAAAGTTGTAAAATTGGACATGACTCGCTTAACAACTGCCTTATGTAGCAGTGGAAATTCTGATTCCAATTTGGTGGTACGTTGAGGGATACCTGTATAGATATGTGGGGAAACTCTAAAAGGAAGCACATTTACACGCTGGACTTTTGTAAGGCATATTTTTTCTCCTGAGCTGTGGGTGATTATCTCTCAAAATGAGACAAGGTGACTTCCCCTGGGGAATGATAAGACATTATCTCTCTTTTCCCAGACAAGTAATTAAACAGTCCTGTGCAGTACCAATAGGTGTATTGTCATGTCTTCATTAGTGTCTACAAAAATTAGTGTCAGGTACCAAAACTCAGCTGTAATAGAAAAAGGCATTGGAGAAACATGATTAGGCAATCATGGCCTAAATATCTCAGGGGGAAAAATGGATTATGTTGGCACTGAAAGCTTTTCAACTCTGGATTATCTATTTCTTCTTTAGATGATTATCTGACTTCTCACACTTGTCCTTTCTTATCATCTCTCTCTCTCTCTCCTGCTATTGTACAGTCATTCCTGCCAATGCCACACAGAGTTATGGTTTGGAATGGGTGGCCATAGAAATTGAATAAAGAAGCGAGTAAGTAAATTGTCAGGGGATTGCGCGGCATGTGTCAGAGTCATAGATGCCGACACAGACTTGCAGTTTTATATAAATAAATATATTTTGCATCAATATAGACAGCAAACTAGATAGTCAGGTAAACAGAGGAACGTCATGAGGTAAATCACAGAGCACACAAGGCATGCAGCAGAAAAAGGCGGGAAAAAAGGGAAACTCCCCTTCACGCCCACCGCAACCAATCATAGGGCAGATTGCCTCACGCTCTTCAACCGCTGAACTATAACTGTGTGTTCTGGTTGATTGCATAATCCCACCGCTCCAGCTACAAAATTTAAATATCCTAACATAAATAGATAAATAAATAATTGAATTCATGAAAAGGAAGGAGGAAAGGAGCCTATATTTAGGTCTCTCCAACTGCTTCTTCTTCATGGATTCAGACTCCAGGTGTGTGTGTGTGTGTGTGTTGTGTGCCTTCAACCCAGTGTTGCCTCCTCATGATTGCTTGGATGAGTTTCTGCAGTTTTCTTGATGAGATTTTTCAGAAGTGTTTGCCATTGCTTCCTTCCTAAGGCTGAGAAAGAGCGGTTGGCTCATTCAGCTGGCTTCATACCTAAGGCAGGATTAGAACTCATGGTCTCCCAGTTTCTAGCCTGGTGCCTTAACCACTACCTGAAACTGGCTCTAGACTCCACTTTGCAATATTAATTTACACTTCTTCTGCATCTTAATATAACTACATAGACAGTCCGCTCCAGCATCACCTACTGATAGGTGATGTCTCTGAAGATAAGTTCTGGTTGACAAACCACAATCCAAATGACAGATGACACTCGTATCCCAAAAACAATAGAAGCCGGGCTGAAGAGTAAAGTTTGCTAACAGCTGGAAGCTACCTGAGGTGTAGCAACAAGGACAGGAACGAAACTAGGAAATAGTATCATGTCACAAAGTAAAGAAAATGAACAATGGGGTCGAAAGATTCAGGCACCGAGATATAGAAATAAGTTAGAAAACAAAATACAGCAGCAGAACAGCAAGATGGATACTAAGGTTATTCCATTATTAAACCTTCTCTAGACCCTAAAGAAGACTGTCATGCTTCTATCGTGTGTGCTTTGTCATTGGTGGTAAAAGCTGTTGCCAAGGGCTAAGCACCTTATAATGTTATTTAGGAGTAGATCTGAATTTTTTTTTTACGTTTTATTTATTTTATTTGTAATATTTTTCACCTCCATCAAACAGTGTGTGAACTGGGAACAAATGTTTGATAGTTCATAGTCCACATATTTGTTATATTCATTACAATAACATTTATAATACGACGATATATCAAGATGATTACAATAATATATAATATCATTATAAACTTCTCCCCAGAGTAACATTTTCTCTTCTTATATCTCCTCCTTCCTAACTTCTGTTTCTGTTCTCTAGCCATTGATAAAACCCATCCCACGTCAAAACATATTGTTTCTTTTCTGTCCTTGATAATAAGCGTTAATCTGTCCATTTCTGCGCATTCCATTATTTTCTGAATTATCGTCTCATCTGACGGGATCTCCTCACTCTTCCACTATTACAATCCTAGCCACAGTCAGTTTGTGTAGAATCAAATATATAGCCTTTTTGTCATATTTTTCCGGTAGGATGCCCAACAGAAATGTCTCTGGTCTCAGTTCAATATGCTTCTTCGTCATTTTTTCCAACCAGATATGTATTTTTGACCAGTATTTTTTAATTTTGGGACATGTCCACCACATGGTAAGTACTCCCATGTGACACCTCTCCTGCGCGAGCTGCACTGGCTTCCTGTGGTCTATCGAGTGCGTTTCAAGGTCTTGATTACGATCTTTAAAGCGCTCCATGGCTCAGGACCTAGTTACCTGCGGGATCGTATTCTGCCCCATACATCCCTACGACCCATCCGCTCGCACAGAGAGGGACTTCTCCAGGTGCCGTCCACCAGACAGTGCCATGGGGCAGCGCCTAGGAGCAGAGCCTTCTCTGTGGCGGGCCCAGCCCTGTGGAATGACCTCCCCCCGGATATTAGGACCACTACTGACCTCCGCTCCTTCCGTGTTAAGCTCAAGACCCACCTTTTCCAAATAGCTGGCCTGGCTCAACCATAACTTCGTAACGCTCCTGATGGGTTTTTTAATTTAGTAATTTTATTTAAGGGGATTTTAAATTGTGTTTTTAATTGTGTTTTTTAATTGTGTTTTTAATTGTCTTTCACTTATAAGTCAACTCTCCTCCATGCACATATGTATATGTCTCTGTTCTTTTTGTATATATGTTTGTCTTATGTGTATTTTTATCCGTTTTGATTGTACGCCGCCCCGAGTCCTTCGGGAGAGGGTTGCGGCTAATCAATAAAATTATTGAAAAATTATTGAAATTATTGAAATCAAATAAAATTATTGATATTATTACGAACCCAATGTTTGGTTACATTTCCAACATTTGCCTGATCTATCTTTATACATTCTAGCCAACCTTGCTAGTGCAAAGTGCCATCTATAAAACATTTTGTACAAGTTTTCCTTATATGCAGTCGACATTGTCATTTTTACATTCCTATCTCATAATTTCTGCCAGGAGTAGATCTGAATCTTGAATAGGTCTTTTACTCTGAGGAGTTTTACCTACATGGAACTCTCTTGGTGTCCTCACTTGGAAGGATACAATATCTGTCTTCACAAAGTCTCCATCTGTAGCTCAGATCTGAGGATCCATATATGGGGCACTGCAGATATTGGACTTGGAATAGCCTTTGCTAGTGATTTTGGGTTCACGGGCTCTTAAGACTGTTTCCACTGTAGAAGACACCCCTTCCCAGGAATCCAGGTCACTAGTAAGGAAATCAATTATTTCCCATTATTATTCATAGGTGGCATGAGACACAGAGAGGGGCTGAAGAGAACTAATCTCTTTGCTTTGCTTTCATCAGCATACCTGAAGCGATGGACTTCAGAACACATGAATTGCCAGAGATGCAAAGACAAAAATGCCTCTTCGCTAATGAATTGCCAACTATATATATATATATTGCTAAACATGTCTCTTTTTTTTAATGGCCTTTCCCCCCAATATTGGAAACATCACATAAATAGATCTTAAAATAAATAATGACCATAATAAATTTCTAGTTAAGAACATTACATTAAATAAGCACAGTAGAAACTGTCCTTTAAAACAAAATTGTAAACTTGGTGGGGAGGGAGAAAATGTAGTATTTGGGAGAGGTATGCCACTTTCTGAGCGATCATTATATGAAATAGCCTAGATGGCGATCAAAATGCATACGAATCATTCATTATATGTGTGATTGGGACCATTTTTCTGCTTTGCTCACTGCTTTCTTTTATATTATGCTGTGCCTACTCTGGGCTTCCCCATCCATTCCATTGTTGTTTTTTTTCATATAAATTCAGTAGGAACCTGCTCTATGATTTTTGGCCATGTGATCAGAGAAGGGTCATTAAACATGAGTCCAGAAAGCTCTTGACTCTCTACTCTTGATCAAAAGTTAGCGTCCTGCTCAATGAAGCTCAGAGACAATAGGACTTGGGGAAAAGAATGGAGAACTTTTGACTTTTCAGGTGTTGTTGGACCATAACCACCAAAAACTCTGGTTGCTCCTAACAAGACACAGTATTTTGTTGCCAAAATAATAGCACTCAGGGCGTAAAAGATTGAATGGCATTATAATTAGGATATTGGACAGCCAAGAAATTCCAAGTTTCAGAAGGGTGATTGGATCATTTTGGGCTACTTGTATTCTCTCAGCCCAACCAATACTATTGATGTTAGGATACAGGTAGCTCCTATGTTGGCATGGAGAAAAATCAGGAATGGATCTACACCGTGGAAATCAATTAAATTTTTGATGGGGCACTGTTCGAAGATCTGAAAGGCCAGGTCAGGGATAAATCATCATGGAGAATATCTATGCGGTTGCTCCAAAACAAATTGCTAGAAAATATCTCGATGGCACATAGTCAATCACGTAGAATAACAGAGTCGGAAAGGACCTTGGAGGTCTTCTAGTCCAACCCCTTATTCCTTGATTAGTTTCCAGCTGTTGTTTCTTGTCCTGCCTTCAGGTGCTTTGCAGAATAGGTTGACCCCCTTTTCTTTATGGCAGCCCCTCAAATATTGGAACATGGCTATCATGTCTCCCTTGCACTAGACATACCCAATTCCTGCAACCGTTCTTCATATGCTTTAGCCTCCAACCACCTAACCATCTTTATTGTTCTTCTCTGCACTCTTTCTAGAATTTCAACATCTTTTTTACATGATGGTGACCAAAACATGATACAATCAAAGAAATAAACTGCATATGTCTAAGATAGGTCAATCATATACTAATTGTCCTTTATTGCGGGTAGAAAGGCTAAAACTATGTAAGAATGCCTTGTCCCATTGCAGCTCACAAATCCATAACTGGAATGAATATAGTTTCTTTGCCGCACCAACTTCTACTACGGTTTCAAAATTTGGGGGAAACAGGTTGAGGATATATAGGGTTTTGTAAAAACAAACTGCACTGTTCGGGAGTTCTTAATAGGCATCTCATGGTGATTTTGACAATGGCATATATTTTTAGAAAAGCTAACTAGCATTCAGAAGAATTTGCTACTGGCAGAAAAGTCAAATAATACAATGAGTGGTGATTGAAGTTTCCCACAAAGAAATATTATTTCACATCCTGGATTGGATTTTCCCGCCCCTGAATTTATAGTTTAAATATGTGGGAGTGAGTAGTTAAGAATAATGCACTAAAATTGTTATGTAAGATATAAAAGTTCTGGTGTAAATTTGCATTCATGGCGCTAAAGATAAAGAAGGGGAAGAGCTCTCTGTTTCTTTTTTTTTTTGTCCTTCCTGGTAATAATGGGATGAAAAATATTTCATACAATATATTGTTTAATTGTTGTTATGCACATATTCCTTCCCAAAATTTTCATCAAGGTTAAGATCCTACCTGAATCATTTATCTTGTTAAAAATTGCAACCATCCATGGAACCAGAGGTGAAATTCAGCAGGTTCTGACCGGTTCTGGAGAACCAGTAGCGGAAATTTTGAGTAGTTCGGAGAACCAAAAAATACCACCTCTGGCTGGCTCCAGAGTGGGGAAGGAATGGAGATTTTGCAATATCCTTCCCCCAGGAGTGGGGAAGAAATGGGGATTTTGATTTTCCACCCTGGAGTGATTTGGAAATGGAGATTTTGCAGTAGTGCCCTTCCCCAGAGATGCCCACCAAGCCATGCTCACAGAATCAGTAGCATTTTTAAAAAAATTTCATCACTGCATGGAACTGAATGGAAATTGGCATGAAAGCCGTGGTTTTTATAAAGAAATTTTTAAAAAGCATTTATAGAGACTGTGCTTCAAAGTCAGAAAGTGAGAGGACTGGCCCACCAGTTTAAATTGTCGTGCTAGAATATTGCATGTACTCAAATAGAGGCACAGACAATGAACAAGGAAATGGAATTTTAGAATCCCGAAGTTTGATTTCTTGAATAAGCTACAAGTAGCATGGGTCCATTCATCATCAAATTATATAACATCCCAAATAATTTCTCTTCCCCTATGTTGTCTAAATATTTATGGCTTGTTTCTTTTAGCAAAGAGGCATGGTGGCTCCGTGGTTAAGACACCGGGCTTGTCAGCTAGAAAGCCAGCAGCCCAGGTTCAAAACCCGAGCTTCATGCGACAGGGTGAGCTCCCCTCCTTGCTCCAGCTCCTGCTAACCTAGCAGTTCGAAAGCATGGATAGGTGCAGGTAGAACTCACCTCTGGGGACAAGGTGTTCCAAAGAGCAGGGGTCACAGCAGAAAAGACTGTCCTCCTAGACCCAGCCAGCTAAAACTCTTTGACCGCTGGGGTCTACAGCTTGGCCTTTCTGTTGGAGGGAGTGGAGCAGGCCCATCCCTTTGAGACAACACAATTCCTCAGATAATTTGGCCCCAAGCCATGAAGGACTTTAAAAGTGACAAACAACAACGTGAACTGGACCTGGTAGCAAATTGGCAACCATTGCAGCTCACGCAACTGCAGTGTTATGTGTGCCAACCATGGACAACCAGAACTGTGCACTCTGCCACATTCTGTACCAACTGCAGCTTCCAAATATCTTCAAGGGTAGCCCCATGCAAAAGGTAACGGTTTCCGTGTCCAGTTGTGTCTGACTTTAGGGCATGGTGTACATTCCCGTTTCTTAGTTGAGCCATCCAGCATCGTCTGAAGACACTTTCCATGGTCATGTGGCCAACATGGCTGTACACTAAAGGTGCACAGAATCCTGCTACTTTCCCACCAAAGTGGTGCCTATTAATCTACTCGCATTTGCATGTTTTCAAACTGTGAGGTGGGCAGGAGCTGGAGCAAGGAACAGGAGCTCACCCCATCGCACAGCGCTTGGGTCTTGAACCTGGGCTGTTCAGCTTTCCAGCTGGCAAGCTCACCAGCTTTAACCACTGAGCCATTGTGCCCCAAGTAGAGCACGTAAACACCTTGCAACATAGTCTTCCAAGCCCATTTCAGAGAACTTGCAACATCATCTTTATTTCTTGACACATTGCACCCAGAAGAATCTTCAAATGAGTCAACTCCACTGCGCCGTGATCTTCAAACACCCTTTCTTCAATGTAGTTTGTTGATACCTCTTAACAGCCAGCAAAGATAGCTGTCAATTTGCCTCCTCATGATGGGAAGGTGTTGGACTAACTTGGCAAACAGACCTGGATTGCTGTCACTTTGATGGGTTTTGGTTGTTTTGCTATCTGATGATTGCAGCCGATACCGAAAATAACGATGAAAACATTTCCATTTACGTATCACCTTTCCTTTTTCCTCCTTTACATTAACAAGAAAGTCCAAAGGGCCAGAATTTTCTTGCTAGTATCTTCTTTCCACCAGAAATGATTCCAGAAAGCCTTCTCGGCAGATTGTGAAGGAAATTGTTTACGCCAAAAACATCATAAACATGTAGATTTTCCTGCTACAAGATGCAATGATGACAACAGACCTAGATTTTTGCTTTATGAGGCTTGGCTAAGGGTATATCTAGTCTAACTATTTGCCATATGTTACATGACCAGAAATAAAAATAGCTCTTTTAGAGTTACTTTATAAAATGTTATTTATTAGAATAGTTATATTGTCCTGAAAAGTGGGGGGGGGATCTTACATATGCTTACAAAATAAGAACATTAAATAGCAAATATGTGCAGCTAAGCACATCCCAACACACCCCTAAGGCAGCATATTAAAATAGAGGAATGGATGAATGTATCTAAAACTATTCTGAAAATTCTCACTAGATCCAAAACTTGTGAGTGATATAAATTATTATATTCTATTGAGGAACTACTTATCTTTTCTAAAGGTTTTAGAGAAGAGACGGTAGGTATATAAAATGTAATAATTCTTTATATCTGCCATCCAAGTACAGGTAGTCCCCAGCTTACAATCGCAACTGAACCCAAAATTTCTATAGCTAAACAAAACAGTTGTTAAGGGAGTTTTGCCCCATTCATGTCCTTTTTAGCCATAGCTATTAAGTAAATCACTGCAGTTGTTAAAGTTAGTAACGTGGTCATAAAGTAATCTGGTTTCCCCATTAACTTTTCTTGTCAGAAGGTCGCAAAAGGTGATCAAGTGACCCTGAGAAATTGCAACCATCATAAATACATGCCAAGCGTTCGAATTTTGATCAGGTGATCATGGGGATGCTGCAACCATCGTAAGTGTGAAAAAGGGACATGTCACTTTTTTTCAGTGCTGTTGTAACTTCGAACTGTCACTCAATGAGTGATTGTAAGTCAAGGACTACCTAGAGGTTGTTAGCATTGTTTGAAAGCAAAGTTCCGTAAAGGTTTGTCTCAGGTAATGGGATGCCAGAGACTGTAAATCGTGTGAAATTCCTTGTCCTTCTTTTAAAAAGTTGATAACCGTGTTACCAACTTAAGCTTACATACCCGCTGTCTCTTATCTAAAATTCTTAAACAATAAGTAACCCTTCAATGGGATGTAATAAGTTATGTCGCTCAGCAGTTCCTGAACTACCAAGAATTTGAGGTCCTTTCAGAAAAACTACATGGTGGGGCCAACCATATCTTGGGGAGAATGATGTTCCATTCAGAAGGGGAGGCCACCGAGAAGGCCCTTTTCTGTGGTTTCACGTCACACATTCTTCATCAATGAGACCTGTAATGTGCCCTCCCTTAGTGGGTCAAGTAGATGTAATGGGAAAGAAGTGGTCCTTCAAATAGCCTGGCTCTAAGCCATGAAGGACTTTAAGGGTGATAACCTTGAATTGCACCCAGAAGTAGATTGGCAGCTGGTGCAGCTCCTGCAAATTTCATTTGCTGTAGTCCTCTCTGGAAATGTTACTCTCTTTCTGCATGGCACAGCATGGAATGGTCTTCTGTCACCTCTCCCAAAACTCCAGCTGTAGGGCCCATCACAATTAATTAAAGAGTCATCCCTCATTCAAAGAAGCTCAGTTGGAGTAGAATCCATACAACCACCTTCTCCACTGCACTTTCTTTTAACTCTAAACTCTTCTCTGAGGTCCAGTGGCATACCAACACAGTTGTAGTTGGCCATTGTCCTTGGTTCATCACTGATCTTTGAGATATTACCCTCTTTCTAACTGCCTAGGGCAGTGATGGCGAACCTTTTTTGGCTCGCGTGCCACAAGTGGGGGGAGCGCAGGGGGGTCGAGTGCGGGCGTGCCGCACCCATAATGCAATGCGCGACCCCCCCAGTGCGCATGCGCGCACAACGCGTGACACCCCCCCCCATTTTTACATGTTTTTTTTTGCCCTCCCCAGGCTCCAGGGGCTTTATAGGAGCCTGGGGAGGGCGAAAAGAGCCTCCCCCGACCCCCCGGAGGCCCTCCGGAGGCTTCAGGGACTGTCCGGAGGCTTCCCTGAAGCCTTCAAAGCGCTTAAAACCACCCTCCAAGCAAACCGGAAGTGACTTCCGGGTTGCTCGGAGGGTGGTTTTAAGCGCTCTGAAGGCATCAGGGAAGCCTCGGACGGTCCCTGAAGCCTTCGGAACGCTTAAAATGACCCTCCGAGCAACCCGGAAGTCACTTCCGGTTTGCTCGGAGGGTGGTTTTAAGCGTTCCGAAGGCTTCAGGGACAGTCCCTGAAGCCTCCGGGGGGGGGGGGGAGGCTCTTTTCGCCATCCCCAGGCTCCTATAAAGCCTCTGGAGCCTGGGGAAGGCGAAAAATAGCTTTTAAAAAGGTGAACTCAGCTGGCCAGCGTGCGCATGTGCGCTGGCCAGCTGACAGGGCAGCGCCTCGCATGCCCTGACAAATGGCTCCACGTGCCACTTGTGGCACACGTGCCATAGGTTCGCCATCACGGGCCTAGGGCTTCCTACAGCCTTTGAATTTTCTCATCTTTTTTTCATCCATGTATTAACCAGAGCTAACTCTAGTTAGTTATTTTTTTAAGTGGAACCATAGTAGACTAGGAGCTTCTAGGTAAAACCTGCAAGAACAATGATATGCAAGAATAATTAGTCAAAAGAGGACAATGCCCCACCAACAGATAATATCCAGTTCATCATTCCTGTGGTCTATATTGCTCGTAAAAACCTTTGATTGGAAGCAGAATAGACCAAGTTCCAGCTCTGACTGAATTAATCTTTATGACTTCTATTTAAAGACAATATGAAAGCACCCTCCCTGATTTCAAAGACCGGGGTGGGCTGTCTACTGCTGAATTTTATCATAGAATTTGGTTGCGTTCCCTGTGAGGTGTTGAATCCAAATCTAGTGAGTTGCTCATTTAGAAGCACAAATTATCTCCTTTGCTCTTTAAAAATAAAATTTCAAACTACAAAGACCCAATCTTGTTGATCGAAGGCAGGCAAGCTTTGGAAAAGTCACAGCAGAAAAAAGTTCTAGTTTGAAAAAGGTTTATTTTCAAAACCTGAGTGTATTTAAACACGATCAGTTGGGCATTGTTTTGATGTGCGTTCTCCTATTAGCAAGCCATAGATAAGGGAAACTAATTATAGTATTAAATTGAGGGTTTCGTTTTGCCTTTTGTAAGCTTCAAGAACGTTGTCAGGGATGTAAGAATTATATTCCTTTTCTTCTTTTCCTTTGCCAAAGACAAGAGAACTAGAAAAAGAGTAATAGGCACTAACGGATGCTTGAAGAAGCTTTTTTATTTTATTTTTTGAAGCACAGAATTACAGGGATTTTTGGAAAAAGCAAAAGTCAGAGTTGATGGAGAAAGGTTGCAGAAGAAACCAGGACCGAATATGTAGAAAACCTCTCCAATAAGCAAAGTGAAGCATCCCAGTTGCTTTGCTCTGCGGAATAGCAACAAATTATCCCTTCAGTTGACAGAATCACTTCAAAATGGTGGCTTCTTCAGCTAGCTGCTTAAATGTCCCATCAAAGATCAGCCCAGCTTGGGAGCATCTTCAGGGGAGGTTGAAAAATAATGAACCGTGTGATCAAAGTCCGTGTCACAATAGAAATAAAAAGGGATGCCACCAGTGGTGGGTTGCCATTTTTTTTCACTACCGGTTCGGGTGTGCTCGCGCGCGCATGCACACAAAAGCATCTGGGCAGGTGGGCGGAGCCTACCACCGCTGCTACTACCAGTTCGCCCAATCTGGGCTGAACCAGGAGAAGCCCAACTCTGGATGCCACTGTGTTAACTTTGTTTTTGCCTCCTCTGTGTATGCCTGGTCCACCTATATTTAAAACAGGTAAAATGTAAATTCTCTTCAGAAAAAGAGAAAACTCAGCTGCAGTACCATCTGGCTAACTTGGAAGATTAACCCTGTTCAGATCTGGTTAGGATGTGGTTGGGAGACCGGGACCTAAATCCTGGTGGAAAATTGAAAAACTTCCCGAGAGGAAATATTGACAAAATGTTTGTGAATTTTTGCCAAGAGAACTAACCAGGCATGTCTACATTATCTCTAGATGTCACGCTCAATTGGAGATAATCTTTACTAATTTCTGCCTAAAGTCGTTTGCAAACACTTCATGTATATTAAGAAGTTTTCTGAACCATTCAATTTTTTAAGATTGGTGTTCTTATTTCTGTGGTTCTGGGTGTTCTCTGCGTTTGTTGTTTTCTTGCAGACATTTCATTACCCAACTAGGTAATGTCATCAATACCGGAGGATAGTGGGGTTTGCTCTCTGTTCATATACTAGAGGTTTGCCTTGCCAGTGATGGTGGGAATCAGTGTTGGGATTCAGCTGGTTCGGGCGGGTATGGACGAACTGGTTGTTAAATTGCTGGCTGTCCCCGCCTCTTCCTGCCCCGCCCCTTCCAGGAGTCCCCCATGTCTCATTTTGGCTCCCAGATAAATGCAGGGAGGGCTACTAGGCCCAAAATGGGGCGTGCCCCCCAGAGCCCGTTTTTGCTTCTGGAGGGGGAAGAGGGTCGAGTGCTGTCTGTCACACCCCATGGCCACGCCCACCATGGCCACACCCACCCAGCCGGTCATTAGAGCAGAGAACCAGTTGTTAAATTATTTGAATCCCACCATTGATGGGAGTGTTATTGGGGGTTGCCATTTGATTGTTTGTGCGAGTTGGTAGTTCCTTGATTGGTGTATTGTTTATTGATTGATCGTTGGTCTAGTGTTGAGCTTGGTGTTAATCGTTGCTTATCTGGGTGATGATTGCTGATGAGGAGATGTTTTGGTCTTTTCTTATTCGATTGGTGACCTTCAAAGATGGGCAACTTATCCCAACTTAGCTACATAACGAAATACAACTGAAGTAAACACATTTGGAAGCCATAGTAAATCAGAGTGGGAAACATCAAAGGGGGGAAAAGGACAAGAGAGAAGCAATAGATTTAGCTGAAGGGTGTGACACATTAAAAACTGGTATTAAGCAAACTATGCATGATATTTTACGTGCAATACATTTAAAGCTGGAACGTCTGGGCACCAGATTGCTGATGAACAGTTTGCTTGGTGCCAGTCAGTCTTCCAGCCCCATTCTAGTTTGTGTGTTTACTTATTTAACATAAATTTTATTGTAGCTCATGTCTTTTTATTCACAATAAAAGGAAAGAGGAATGCTGCAAAATCATGCATTCAGTCTCAATGCTCAAAAAAGAAATAGTCATCAGATTTCAAAGGTATTGCAGACTAGACTAGGCTAGAATAACAGTCGGAAGGGACCTTGGAGGCCTTCTAGTCCAACCCCCTGCTCAAGCAGGAAACCTTATACCATTTCAGACAAATGGTCTCTTCTTTAAAGCCTCGAGTTCCGGAGGCAAGTTATACAGCACGAAAACCTCCTTGTCTTAATTTTTTTTTTAAATGGACATCATCTGGATTACAAAATAAAGCTATTACAATATTGATCGATGACGGGACTAAAATCACATAATAGCATATTTTGAAGGAGTGAAGATTATCCCCCCTTCTATAAGACAGTTTTACCTATGGAATTTAACAAGATTTATTTCCTTGGCACTGTAGATCAGGTTTTGGCGTTAGCAAATAGAATTTCTAAGGGTTGTGCTTCACAGTCCCAAAACATTCCTTCAACATCAATTAATCCTTTTGTTTGTTTTATTAGACTTTTATCTCACCTTTTTTTATAAATAACTTAAGGTGATGATCATACCTGATGGCCCTTTTTTCCTTCCTTTTTTTCTCCACAGTAACAACCCTGTGAGGTGAGGTGGGACAAAATGGCTGACTTAAAGTCAACCAGTCTGGTTTTCCCAGATAATAAGATTTTTTCCCCATTTTCCCTGATAATAATGTAAATTGGATAATCATACCTTAGAACAGGCGTGTCCAAACTTGGCAACTTTAAGACTTGTGGACTTCAACTCCCAGAATTCCCCAGCCAGCAGAGCTGGCTGGGGAATTCTGGGAGTTGAAGTCCACAAGTCTTAAAGTTGCCAAGTTTGGACACTCCTGCCTTAGAAAGTTGACTTGGCACCACCGTCAGTGGTGGGCTGCAGGTAGTACACCCCGGTACAGGCGTACCGGTGCCTACCCGGAGCAGGAAACCCTACACCACTTCAGACAAATGGCTATCCAACATTTTCTTAAAGACTTCCAGTGTTGGGGCATTCACAACTTCTGGAGGCAAGCTGTTCCCCTGATTAATGGTTCTAACTGTCAGGAATTTTCTCCTCAGTTCTAAGTTGATCCTCTCCTTGATTAGTTTCTACCCATTGCTTCTTGTCCTGCCCTCAGGTACAATTTGTTCAGTTGTATAGTTTAAATATAACTGAACTGGATCCTGTGGCTCAGTGGCTAAGATGGTGAGCTTGTCAATCAGAAAGGTTGGCAGTTCAGTGGTTCAAATCCCTAGGACTTCATAATGGAGTGAGCTCCCGTTACCTGCCCCAGCTTCTGCCAACCTAGCCGTTAGAAAGCACGTAAAAAATGCAATTATAAAAATAGGAACCACCTTTGGTGGGAAGGTAACAGCATCCCGTGTTCCTTCGACGTTGAGTCATGCCGGCCACATGACCACGGAGACATCTTCGGACAGTGCTGGCTCTTCGGCTTTGAAACAGAGATGACCACCGCCCCCTAAGGTCAGGAACGGCTAGCACATATGTGCGAGGGGAACCTTTACCTTATAGTTTAAATATAATTTTAGACATTGCTTTAACTTTTGATTGGGAGCTGCCCATAGCAGGTTAAAAGATGTGAAGCAATATCAATATTTTAAATAAATAAATGTATAAAATAATATTTGTGCTTGTAACTATCATGAGCAAGGTTGCTTTTTTCCCTTGTTTGTTAGCTCTTTGCTGATTTCCGTACTGGAAATGCAGCCTGTGCCAAGATGAAAGATTATTCTTTGCTCTGATAAGGAACATTCAGAAGACACCTAAAAATAATAACAGGGCTGTGTGGGTTTCCTATTTTCCTTGTCCTTTGGATAATTACAAGTCCATTTCCCCATATCTGTCTGGTCTCAGAGGAACTGGAAAAAAAATATGTAGGTCATCCCCCATTAGTCAGTTCCTGGGCTGTTGTCTTTGATCAGGAGGAAAAAGCAGGAAGGGGAGTGGGGGGGAAACCAGCTGTCAAACCTTGTTTTATCATTTGAACAAAGTTAGCAGATCTGCGCTGGCAGTTTTCTAGCCGTCTTAAGCCAGGAGTAATGGCATTTCTCTTCCTGTGAGAGAAAGAGGCAAAAGGTTTGTGTGCGTGGGTGAGTTTGGGCATGGGTGGGTGGGTGCTTATGTGGGTGTACTGCACATCAGGGGGCATCTACTGTGAGCGATGACGTCAGGTGTCTCGTGATTTCCTTGTGCAAATGCATCGCATAAGAAGAACATCGTCATAAAAAAGTGTCAGAATTCTGCAATTCTGTAGTAGTCCTTGACTTACGACCAGAAATTGAGCCCAATGTTTCTGCTCCTAAGCAGGATATTTGCTACGTGAGCTTTTTCCCATTTTATGCCCTTCCTTTGCCGACGTTGTTAAGTGGGCTGCTGCAGTGGTTAAGTTAGTAGAATGGTTGTTAAGTGAGCCTGACTTCCCCGTGGGGATTTTGCTTACCTGTAATATATTAACTGATTACCAGAGTTGGAAGGTACCTCGCTTAGCTCACTCGCCTGTCCGCCCCCCCCCCCCGCCGTGCGTTGCTGCGCATGCAGAATTGACTGAAAACTGTTCTGTGCATGCACAGAAACATGCCGGCGACAATAAAAAAGACCAGGGAACCTGTTCAGCGGGTGTGGAAGGCCTGGGTCACTGCCAGTTCCAAAGACCCAGGCCACCATACCACTAATGGTCCAAACCGGTAGGAACCCCCACTGGTGTGTGTGTGTGTGTATGTATGTGTATAATATGTGTGCGTGTATGCATGTGTATGTATGTTTCTCTCTATATATGTTTGTGTGTGTATATGAATGTGTTTGTATATATGTATATATATATATATATATGTATGTATGTATGTATTTATGTTACAACCCCTGGTATGACTAAATATGGGAGGAAGGTCACTACTCCCTCTTCCTGTCCTTCGGCTTATCACAAAGACCATGCAGGCAGAAAACCATATTTTTATTTTTACTGTTGCCTTTTTATATTTGTGTTGTAATTGTACTGATAAATAAATAAAGGGAGACTAGGATAGATCTATTTCGAGCTAATTAGCTCTCATCAGCTAGCCATCCCTTACTGGGATTAGAACCCGGGCTGTATATATCTTAGGCAGGAGTCTTAACCACTAAGCCACGGGTTCTCTTCCTTATCAGTTGAGCCAGGGAAATAGGTATGTGTTACAACCCCTGGTATGACTAAATATGGGAGGAAGGTCACTACTCCCTCTTCCTGTCCTTCGGCTTATCACAAAGACCATGCAGGCAGAAAACCATATTTTTATTTTTACTGTTGCCTTTTTATATTTGTGTTGTAATTGTACTGATAAATAAATAAAGGGAGACTAGGATAGATCTATTTCGAGCTAATTAGCTCTCATCAGCTAGCCATACCCTTACTGGGATTAGAACCCGGGCTGTATATATCTTAGGCAGGAGTCTTAACCACTAAGCCACGGGTTCTCTTCCTTATCAGTTGAGCCAGGGAAATAGGTATGTATTTATGTTACAAACCCTGGTATGACTAAATATGGGAGGAAGGTCACTACTCCCTCTTCCTGTCTACCTACCTACCTACCTACCTACCTACCTATCTCTAGATCAGATCATGGAGAGAAGTAACCAGAACTAAGGAGAAATTTCCTAACGGTTATAGCAATCCATCAATGGAACAGCTTGCCTTCACAAGTTGTGGGTCACTGGTGGTTTTTAAGAAGAGATTGGACAACCATTTGTCTGAAATGCTTTAGGTTCTCCTGCTCGAGCAGGGGGGTGGACTAGAAGACCTCCACGGTCCCTTCCAACGCTGCTATTCTATATTTTCTACAGCCCTGGCCTTGTGGTACACGTGTTCATTGTTATATATGCACACATTTATTTTGTAATTGCACACACTTCCAAAAGGAGCTGGCTTTTTATCATGATGCTGGACATTTTTGCAAATGTTTTGTCTGTGTGTGTGTGTGTGTGTGTGTGTGAGAGAGAGAGAGAGAGAGAGAGAGAGAGAGAGAGAGAGGGAGAGAGAGATTGAGAGAGGGGGGGGAGATTGAGAGAGAGAGAGAGAGAGAGAGAGAGAGAGACCCTTAAATGACCCCCTACCCACATCCCACCCTTCCTGCCCACTAGCCCATATGACAGCTACGTACAGTTGTGATGGATTTGTTTACGCAACCAAGAACCAAATGAGGTGGACTTACTGAGACATTCCACCCCTTCCCCCAGCCTTGCTTATAATATTGAAAACACCCAGAGAAAATAGTTCTGAATTTATCTCGTTCCTTATTTGTGAGTGATGAGATATATAGAGGGACTGCATTTCCCTCTGAAGAGAAGCTTTCTTTCCAGCAGTAAATACAATGTTTGCGAAATGGAAAAGAGCCATTTCGGAGCTGTTACAAGTCTCCTGAATAATTGAATTATTACTCATTGGTGACCAACGGAATTTGTTACCTGCATGGTTCCAGGCCTGAATCAAAGTAATTACACTCACAGTGTCAGCAAGGTGAAATAATAGCACCAGGCTGTTTGGAATGCATAGGTAATGCTGAACGGAGGGCTTGGGGGAAAGGGAGGGGATGTAACAGCACCGGTAGAATCGCCTTCTTGCTTTCTTCCTGGTTCCCGCGACTAAAGACATTCATTCTGTTTTGTTTCACGGGGGATGACAAAAAGAGAGCTGTAACGCTCCATCTTGGGAGAAATTAGCACACGGTCTTTAACAGAAGTAACGTGAATGGGCTGTCATCCCGATTCCGTGAATGAACCCTACAACCAAGGGGGGAATCGAACCGGTTCGGACCGGTTCGCCCAAACCAGTAGTAAAAAAATGCTACCAGTTCAGGCAAACCAGTAGTTCCGATGATCAGCTATGCAACAATCATCTGGAACTAGCTGTTCCTCTTTCTCTCTCTCTCTGCCAGATCCATTCCCTCTTCCCCCTCCGAGCTCCCAGGTTGCCTTAATGCTCATCCTGACTTCCACGTCTCCTCCTCCTCCTCCTCCTCCTCCTCCTCCTCCTCCTCCTCCTCCTCCTCCTCCTCCTCCTCCTCCTCCTCTGATTTGGCTGCTGGAGGGGCCGATGGGCGACAGGCCACAACACCTTGTTAATCAGCTGCAAATCCCCCAAATATCCATCAGCTTGTCTACCTTCTGTTTATTATGCTTATTTTTTTCTATTTTTTATATATTCTTAAAATTTTTAATAAATTTTACAATTATTACCCCCCTTACCCTTCCCTCTTCCCCCATCCCTCCCCCTCTTCCCACCCTCCCTCCCCCCGACCTCCCAGAGCAAAATACAGGGTATAAACATTTAACAACCATACGCTAACATCCGCTAACTAATTTTAACATGTTACTATTCTTGTGCTTTAACTCCCCCTTTATTAAACTAGCTTTGAATAAATTGTAGCATTCCTTATGCCTTCATTCATAAGCTAACTGAAATTTTTTAGTCCGGTATTTGTTTTGAATATAGTCAATCCATCTTCTCCAGTCCAGCTTGTACTTCTCATCCGAGTGGTCCTTCAGATACGCTGAAACTTTGGCCATCACTGCTACGTTTACTACTTTTAACGTCCATTCTTGGATAGTGGGCAACTCTTCCTGTTTATTATATCTATTATAGCTTTTGAACTAGGTGAGGGGAAGGTACATTTATTTTTGTTTTCATTTAATGCTTCTCTGCTTTATTATAAGGGCCACACATTACTAGAAGAAGATGGGACAAGAACATAAAGCTCAATTTCATGAAATGCAGGGGAAAGTATCAATTAAAGCAGGTAATACAATAATTTGAGAGGCTTGGACCCCCTCAGATTTTGCGCTTGTGCTTTGGGGGACAAATGCATCTAGCAAGCCACTTGGAAGAAGACAAGGATTGCTTCAGTCACTAAAGTCAGATTATATTCCACGGTCTCCGGGAATCAATGTGAATTGCCCCGCCACCCCCATTTGTGACTTCATCTCACTATTTATCCTGATTAAACTGCTCATCATCAACGGATGCAGAAGGTCCAGGCAACTGGTTTGATAAAAGCAGAAGATATCCAAGCTATCAGATTTTTTGTTTTAAAAAAAATTGCTGGCTGCTGCAAGACAAAAGTTCATGATTTCAATTATTGGAGCACTGCCGTCAAAAATCCTTTTGCAAATTAGATCCACTCAGAAGCGAGTAGAGTCCCTGGAGTGAATTCATAATTTACAAGACAGAAAATACTTGGCTCATTCAAGACGAGGTCATGAATTCCTTGGCTAATGAAATGTTACATGAAGTGTTTCTTTCACTTTAACAAACGCACCATTTCATGCTTCTAGAAATGACTAGCGGGAGAATTTATTGGTGTAGGTAGCAATTTGGCCTCTTGGCAGGAAGAAAACGGGACTCCGTATCTGTGCAGTAGGGAACTAAAAAAATCCCTAAGATGCTACTTGTTGTAGGATAAATTCCTTTGCGTTTGGACCAGTGATTCAAATAGGTATCAAGCTTTTCTCCTTTCATTCCATGAACTTAGCTCAGGGAAAAAAAAGCAAATCTGCTTTATGCTTCATAATACAATACAATACAATACAATACAATACAATACAATACAATACAATAGTAGAGTTGGAAGGGACCTTGGAGGTCTTCTAGTCCAACCCCCTGCCTAGGCAGGAAACCCTATACCATTTCAGGCAAATGACTATCCAACATCTTCTTAAATACTTCCAGTGTTGGGTCATTGACAACTTCTGGAGGCAACTTCTGTTCCACTGATTAATTGCCCTCACTGTCAGGAAATTTCTCCTCAGTTCGAAGTTGCTTCTCTCCTTGATTAGTTTCCACCCATTGCTTCTTGTTCATCACTGAATATATGGTGACCTGGATAAAATCAGGAGAAGGTAACTAGAGTCCCGGGAGAGCACAAATAACAGAGTGTATCCAAGACCTACATCAGGGGACAGCGACGTGTGGCTCAGGAGCCGCATGTGGCTCTTTCATCCCTCTGCTGCGGCTCCCTGTCGCTCAAAATAGGTGTCACTATTGCCAATGTGCGACACCCACCAGCATGCAATTTATTGAGCTTTTCGACTCCCGGTAGGTTTTGTGACTCCCGGTGTTTTCTTTGCTGTGGGGAACGGATCCAAATGGCTCTTTGAGTGTTTAAGGTTGCCGACCCTTGACCTACCTGCTCCTTCAAAAGAATGACAATTTAGGATTTCAAGATGGCACCTAAATGAATCTAGATTGAGATTATAAAGAACCATGGGGATGATTTTGGAAAAGAACATGGTGGCTTTAAGCAAAACATGATTTAACCCAAGAGAACATTAGGAAAAAAATTAAACTGGCTCTGCCTTAACTCCTATAGTTAAGGAACCCACATATTTGCTTGCCTGAATATTGGTTGTCCTTGATTTTCATCCGTTTGTTTAAATGGCTCAAAGTTACAAAGGCACTGAAAAAAGGAACCTATGACCATTCCCCCCCCCACTTACAACTGTTGCAGCATCTCCGTGGTCATGTGATCAAAATTTAGACTCTTGGCAATTGTATTTATGATGGTTGCCCTGTCCTGGGGTCGTGTGATCACCTTTTGCGACCTTTTGACAAGCAAGGTCAATGCGGAAGCCAGATTCACTTAATAACCACGTTGCTAACTTAACTGCAGTGATTCGCTGAACAGCTGTGGCAAGAAAGATCATAAAATGGGTCAAGACTCACTTAACAACTGCCTCTCTTAGCAAAAGAAATTTGGGGCTCAATTATGGTTGTAAGTTGAGGACTACCTGTATAATCTTAGTAAACTCTCGTTGGGAGAGCTTGTACTGTATGCGCTGCCATGAAATGGAGACCAGGGAAGACCCCGGAACTGCTACGGTTGAGCCGCCACGCCATGTGAGGAGAGAGCCATGGGCTTTATAGTAGAGCCCCTGGAGAGTGGGGGGAGTACTGTAATCTGGACAGTAGTTGACCTGCTCTCCAAGCAAGCCCACCTTGTAGCTTGTCTGAGCCTCCTGTCAGCCCAGAACTTAGCCAGGAAGTTTCTTAGCAGATCTATATAGACTGCATGGAGTGTCAAAACACATCATCTCAGACAAAGGGGTGCAATTTATGGCTAGGTTCTGGTGGGAATTCATAAAGCTAATAGGGTCCTTCCAGGGGCTCAGTTCTACATTTCATCTCAGCACGAATGGAGCCATGGAATGAGCTAATAAAATGGTGGAGCAGTACCTACGTTGCTATATCAACAGAGATGGCTTCCTACCGGTTCAGACTGATTCAGCCAAGTAGGTAGTAACTTGGCCACCCACACATGCAAACTGGTTGTGTCGGCCGCGCCATAGGCGCCACCACCTTGTTTTTTTGCTTCTGTGCATTTTTTTTACTAATGTGCAAGCGCGTGCACCCAAAGCGCATCCCTGAGCGAATTGGTAGTAAAAGAATCCGGAATCCACCCCTGTTTGTCAACTATCAGCAATCAAACTGGGCAGAATGCCTGCCATTTGCTGAGGTTGCACACAACAACACGGCGCATAGCAGGGCTGGACTCACCCTGTGTAAAATATTTACAAGGATGGAATATGTGCCCATGCCATACTTAGCATATATTCATTATTCATTCTTCATTCATTCATTCTTAATTCTTAGCACATATTCATGATCCATATCAGTCACTGTTTTGCAGCTGAATCATCTTGATAGATTTCCATGTTGTTTGTTGGACTCAAGTAGCAAAATAGGCTAGACTGGTCCAACATATTCATCTAACATTCATTTGATGTCTCTATTGAAAGCTTCAAAGGATTACGCATCCAAATTGCCAACCGGAACTCAAAATTTCATAAGGATTATTGGCTACAAACTAAGAGATGGGTGGGTGGGTAAATCATGGTGCTATTATATCATTGTTGACTATTGGTGACTGTTGTGGCCCAGCAGGAGCCGTTGGAGTTGCCACCAAACTCCGACAGCGAGGGTCCCTCTGAGTCGGCTCAGGAGGATGTGGAGGACCCTGGACAGGGTCCCGACTCTGAGCAGGGCGCAGAGAGGCTGGTTGGCCACCAGGAGGCGCCTGAGGCATGGAGCAGTGGTGAAAGCCAAAGGAAGGGGGCTCCTGATGTCATGCCTTGGAGCAGTGGGGAGGAGTCACGGGACAATGAGTCAGACATCAGCAGTGAGCTATTAGATGCTCGTTACCGGCGTGCTACCTGGCATAAGGAGCAATTGAGCAATTACAGGAGTCAATTGCTCTCAGCTGCTGATAATTAGACTCCTCTCCAGACTATAAAGGGACTGCTTGTGGACACGCCCTTTGCAGGAATCAACTGATCATTGGAGTTGGAGAAGGGTTTACCTGGTGCCAAAGGGTTTACCTGGATTGCTGCCAGTCTGTTCCCTGGACCTTGGCAGGCAGGAGTGCTGCTAAGGTGGTTATCTGCAGCTTGGTAGCTGGATTGCTGCCAAGGTGGAACTTGTATGAAAATAAACATCTTGAAGAGTCTTTGTGTCGGAGTGACTTGGTAATGAGAGGGGGGGGGGTCAGAACAGGTGACCATGTAGATGCAATTTCTCCATGACGATTTGCCCTGAATCTGATCATCCAACGGTGGACTTGTCCCCACTGTAACTCAGTCCATCCACATTACAACTGGTCTTCTCCTTCCTTCTACCTTTCCCAGCATTAACATCTTCTCCAGAAAATTAGGTCTTTACAGATTGTGAGTGAGGTAGGATCATTTTAAGCCTGAATAAGGAATAGATACTTCAAAACAAGCTTTTGAAATGAAGGGATGAATGCACTGGACGAATGCTCTTGCGGAAGAATGAAGAGGAACGTCGCCTAAGGATTGAGGCAAAAAGCAATTTACGGCGTGAACATCTGCATTCCCTTTCTTTCCTGTAATAGTCTTGACAGCAGCGAACTACCTACAATATACTAGCGCAGTGATTTAGACCGCGGACAGTTTCTTTTGAATGCAGAATCCAATTATACGAGAACACCTGGAGTGGTTGATACGAAACTTTGCCTAGGCAGAAGAGCCAGCGAAAATATGTTGCTTCAGGTGATGACAATGGTTATGTGTGGGGGCACTTTGGCACGGTTCTAGAAAGACTCTTACAATTCAAACAAAGATGAAGGACAAGCTGGCAATTTAACAAATGCTAGAACCGGTGGCAAAAAATTATGCACATCTGAAGAAGACAAATGTCTATGCTACAGTGATAATTAGAGGACCAGCTGTGTTGGAAGGGAGTTAGAAAGCATGTTTCATGGAGGCAATCATTACAAAGAAAAGGAGAAGGGGAAAATATATTTTATGTATAAGCAGACAGATATGGGCCTGTGTCTTACTTTCTAGTAAAGGTTTTCTTTTCTTTTTTAATGTGACATGCTATATTTATTCTTCTGGGCTGCCACCAGAAATCAGCATATCTCTCTCACATTAATAGTTAATAGTTTCTTTTTTACAAATACGAAAGGTCACATTAGATTTTCTTCTGTTATCTGGGTGTCGGTCATGATGTATGCCCTCTTTTCCCAATGTGCATTGGTTTCCAAGCCATCGCCCCTGGTGTTAAGTGTTTTGTGATCGCTTAAATGAATGGCCACGTACCTGTACTTGGGAGTTGAAAAACTTCATCACAAAATTGTGAAAAGTTTCAGTTTTAGCAAGCAGAAACTTTGAAAACTGGGTATTAACTTGAAAGGTTAGAATTCAATAATGGATACTTTGATAGCCTTAGTTGTTATTATTTATTTAGCATGTGACATATGGACTAGCAATATATATTTAACTTCACCTAGATTAGTAAAACACAATAAAATGGCTAGGTCATCTAACCATTGAAGTGCAGCATCATTTATATCTATCTATCTATCCATCAATCCATCCATCCATCCATCCATCCATCCATCCATCCATCCATCCATCTATCTACCTATCTATCCAATCCTCTGTCACAGTATATTCATGAACTGGAATAGAGCATAGCAACAAGGTCAGCCAATGGGAGTTGAAACACTTTGGGACCTGGGCGTGGCTTAGCTCTGTAGCTCTGAGTCTGTGCAAAAGCTAAGAATAGGTCTGTGCTCTGAACTGAAACTGGAAACTGATCTCTCCTCTCTACCATGTTGGAAGAACCACTCTTGGTATTGTATATATGTCTCATGTGTTATATTATATATAAAGAGAAGTTAATGAATCCTTCTGAATCAGTTACCTCTGTGTGCTTTCTGGATGTGATTGCTGCAACAAACTTTGACATCTTCCAACTACAAAGCTTTGATGGTCTTTCCCACCTGCTTCTTCAAAATCCAACTCCACTTCCATAGAATGTCCACAGAAACTGCCATTGCTTCCATGATTCTACTTGTAGATACTGTGTAAAGTTTCCTTAATGTCTGAGCTGAATTCCCTACTTTTGTCAGGAAGAAATGTGAAATGTTGCAATTTTTTTTTCTTAAAAAGAAAAAAAAAGTTTCCCAATGCAAAGTTGTTTGAAGAAATTGTTGGAAGAAATGTCCTTCTGGGTTCAGTTCCAAGTGTGGGAAAAGACACTGGATTCATGGAAGATGCTTGGAAAGAAGGTTTATTGATGGTGGACAGGACCACATGGTTTGAGGTCCTGGAGGAAAAGGGGGCAGAGATGTTCAGAGGGCCCTGGTTTTATGCCCTCTCTGGGCTTTTGAATTTGAGCTTGTATTCTGATTTGTTGTCAGACTCCCATGTGGCCATGCAGGAGTAACTCTGTAGGCTGTCCTGAGTCCCAGGCTTGGTTGAGCCTTGCTGGGTGATGTAAATCTTCCCAGGTGCCATGTGGTGAGATGGGTAGAGGGCTAATCCTATCATGGCCTGAGGGCCATGTGTTAATTCCATTACCCTGGATCTGAACGGGGGCAGGGAGCTGCTTTGTCTTTAAAAACATGTTTCTCCATTTCTCATCCAGGGAAATATAACATTCTGCCTTTTCAATATTTCCCAGAATATTTCATTCTTCTAGGAGGGTGGGTGGGTGCTAACTTCCTACAAAAGAAAAATTAAAAAGCATTTCTGACTTCAAAAAAAAAATATGCTTTACTTTCCCTGAACACTAAGATGTGATATCGACGGTCATCCTAGTATATTAGGCACCATGTTCCTTGGTGCCCATTACTTCATTCAGATGTTCTTCAGGGACTCCTTGTTTCCTCTTAACACTTTACACCTTGTGATGCACAGCTTGGGGTCTTCTTACCAAGAAGGAAACATTTCACAAAGTTGAGGAACAAAGAACACTTTCGTATTGCTGTTTTCTCTCTCTCTCTCTCTTTCTCCATGGCTAAATTCAAACTTTTCTGTCTGAGGATGCCCCTTAATCCTGAACTGAAAAGGCAACAAGGCACCAAGTCCACAATTGAGGTGTCTCTAAGGTGGAACTTTTAACTAGGCAGGCATTCATTCTATCCTCTGTATTTCCTCTTTCCTTCATCAGAAGGGTTAGAAGAATCAGAGGGCAGCCGTGAGGAGAGGCAGCAGCAGAGTGGGAATAAAAAAAAAAAAAATACAGAACCGATTCTGCCTAAATACAGATAACTGAGCCACAAATATTATTCATTATTTTTAGAAGGCAGGGGGAAGATCACACAAGATCACTCGAAGGAAGTCAGAAGCAATTTATTTTCTGCGGTACTTACATTCTTTGGTTAGCAACGGCTGTAGATTAAAGCCTATTTACAGGCTCAGTATGTATTGTGAGTTTGGGAGAAAGGAGGACAGAATAAATTATAGCCCTTGGCAAATAACTGGGAAGCAGACTCTCTCTCGTGTTTAAGATCATCATTTTTTTCTGAATCGCTCTGGGGAATGAAGCAGCAAAGGACTAAGCGTCAGATGAATTCTGAGAGATTTACAAGGGCAGCAGAAAGAATGGCCATTTTTCCTCTTGTTTCCATGGCAGGGCTCCCATGCCTTTAAACAAATATATCTAGAAAAATAAAGGGACGGGGTGGCTCAGACGCTGAGCTTGTCAATCAGAAAGGTGAGCAGTTTGGCAGTTTGAATCCCTAGCACTGCGTAACAGAGTGAGTCCCCCATTACTTGTCCCGGCTTCTGCCAACCTAGCAGTTCGAAAGCACATAAAAAATGCAAGTAGAAAAATAGGAACCAACTTTGGTGGGAAGGGAACAGCATTCTGTGCGTCTTTAGTGTTTAGTCATGCTGGCCACATGACCACAGAGATGTCTTCAGACAGCGCTGGCTCTTTGGCTTTGAAACGGTGATGACTACCGCCCCCTAGAATCTAGAAAAGTATTGTAGGCCAGGAAAAAACTAATAGTTGGAAAGGCTTTCCCTATTGACTGTTTGTGAGACATTTTTATACCAATAGCATGTAGAATTATTAACTGCTTTGCAGTGTTTTTACAGCCCTCTCTAAGCGGTTTACAAAGTCAGCGTATTGCCCCCAACAATCTGGGTCCTCATTTTACCCACCTTGGAAGGGTGGAAGGCTGAGTCAACCTTGAGTCGGTCAGGATTGAACTGCTGGCAGTCGGCAGAGTTAGCTTGCAATACTGCATTCTAACTACTGCACCATCACGGTGCCTTCCTTCCTTCCTTCCACACCTAGACTTGTATACCACTTCACAGGGCTTTACAGCCCTCTCTAAGCGGTTTACATGGTCAACCTCTTGTCCACAACAATCTGGGTCCTCATTTTACCCACCTCGGAAGGATGGAAGGCTGAGTCAACCTTAATTCGATGAGCATCGAACTCCTGGCAGTGAGCTGAAGTAGCCTGCAATACCGCATTCTAACTACTGGGCCACCACAGCTCTTATATCTAAGACAAGGATGAAGAAACTGAGGGCTAAAGTGAGATACATGCCCAAACATCATTTGGGTAGACAAAAGCTCCAAAAAATTGAATTGAACACAGCTCAGCTCAGGTAAATTCAGCCCAGCCCAGCTATTCAGAATGCAGAATGCAGAATAATAGTGTTAGAAATGACCTTGGAGGTCTTCTAGTCCAATCTCCTGCTCAAGCAGGAGACCTTATATCATTTCTTAGAAGTGTCTCATCCAAGTCCCAAGCAAATCCATTCTTGCATAAGGGTTTTGTTGTTGTTCTATATTGTACTGTTGAGATTCCACATGTTTGGCTAGATACTTCTAGTTTTAAAAAGAAAAAAGAAAAAGATGGCAATCAATTTCTGGCCATTTTGAGATAAAAACCTCTACTGGTATCCCTGGAAAGAGTTCAGAGAAATGTAAATTGTAAAGAGAAGCCTTAAACTAAGCAGTTTTGGACTCGGTAGTATTTCAATGGAAGACCATTATGGAGTGTGACATATAAAATCAAAGGCCCAGCTTTGATAATAGCATTGTGGTGAACATCTTCTTGACATTAGTTTAATGTACCCTACAGACCAGGTGTGGTGTGCACTTACTTTCCCTACCGGTTCCAAAATGTGTCCATGCACCCATGCGCTCAGCCTTCTGTGCATGCGCTTTGGCTTGAAAACATGCCTAAATAGGATGGCATAGAGCTGGGGCGAGTAAATGGGCACATCCATGCACGATTTCCATTACTGGTTGGGGAGAACCGCTCTAAACCGGCTGAATACCACCTCTGCTACAGACACCTTTGGTGGAATTATTAGGGTAGCAGACTAAATGGAAAACTTTGGGGGAGGAGAACCATGGGGATGAAAAGGCAATGAAAAATCAGTACCATATTATTCCCAAGAAAATTCACTCATGAGATCAGCAAGAACATCTTGCTGGACTCTTTCTCTTATTTAGCCTAATGGCTGTAGGGGTAGTCCTCGGCTTTTGACCATGATTGAACCCAGAGTTTCTGCTGCTAAGCGAGGCAGTTGTTAAGTGAGTTTTGCCCCATTTTACAAAGTTTTGGGAACCATTGTTAAACGAATCGCTGGTGTTGTTCAGTGAATCTTGTGGTCATTAACTCAATCCGGCTTTTCTGATTGATTGATTTCTTATTGGACGCAGGCGGAGGTAGGTCACAAGTGGTGATCACATGATCCCAGGATAGCGCAACTGTCACAAACACAAGCCAGTTGCCAAGTGCACGAATTTTGATCATGTGACCATGGGGGATGTTGCCATGGCCCCTGAGTGTGAAAATTGGTCTTAACTCACTTTTTTTTCATTGCCATTGTAACTTCGAACTGTTGGAAGAGATGTCCTTCTGGGTTCAGTTCCAAGTGGGGAAAAAGACACTGGAAACAATGGAGGCTGTTTGGACAGATGGTTTTAATGTTGGGCAGGATCACATGCCTTGAAGATGTTGGGTGAAGAAGAAAAAAAAGGGGGAAGAGATGCTGAAAGTGCCTGGGTTTGATGCCCTCTCTGGGCTTTTAAATTTGAGCTTGTATTCTGATTGGTTGTCAGACTCCCATGGGGCCATGCAGGAGCAACTCTGTAGGCTGTCCTGGGTCCCAGGCTTGGTTGAGCCTTGCTGGGTGATGTAATCTTCCCAGGTGCCACGTGGTGAGATGGGTAGAGGGCTAATCCTATCATGGCCTGAGGGCCATGTGTTAATTCCATTACCCTGGAACTGAAGGGGGTGCAGAGAGCTGCAGGGAGCTGCTTTGTCTTTAAAAACATGTTTCTCCATTTCTCATCCAGGCAAATATAATATTCTGTCTTTTTAATATTACCTAGCATATTTCATTTTTCTAGGAGGGGGGTGGGTACTAACGTCCTACACCAGAATCCAGCATTTCATCTCTTTCCTGAAAAAGGGTGGGGAAGGGAAATAGGAATTTGCTCACCTTGTTTTTTGGCCCGCAAATTTTACTAAGAATTTTTAAAGACCATCTGGTGACATCATTTTATCACTTGCCTACTCCCGAACTAGAAATCTGAAGAGTTTTAAAATCTCCCACAACACTGAATACCGAGGTGAGCAATATTGTGGTGGCGGTTTAAGCATTCATCCTTATTAGCTTTGAAAAAATAAAATAAAACACCAGGTTTTTATAGAAGATCAAATGGGATATAATTATATCACCAGTGATGACAGGACTGGAAAATTTGTGCCTCGTTTGCCAAAGCATTAAATATTAGGTTGACTTTCTGCTAGAAGTAATTAAGAAATTAAGGGATCAGGTAGAAGGCAGGAGTTTTTGAATTCTAGTTTAGGCATGAAATCCAGCTGGGTGATTTTGAGCCAATCACCAGGAAACATGAAAACTGGTTAAGCCACTTTGCGCTAGTCATTCGCTCTATGTCCAGAATAACAGGTTATCTGAGGAGAAGAAAAAAGCTTTAAACCTGGGAAAATTTGGCCCAATCAAATGTGTATCACGTGAAGTGTTAATACCACTTTATAATGCCTTGGTAAGGCCACACTTGGAATACTGCATTCAGTTCTGGTCACCACGATGTAAAAAAGATGTGGAAACTCTAGAAAGAGTGCAGAGAAGAGCAACAAAGAGGATTAGGGGACTGGAGACTAAAACATATGAAGAACGGTTGCAGGAACTGGGTATGTCTAGTTTAATGAAAAGAAGGACTAGGGGAGACAGGATATCAGTCTTCCAATATCTCAGGGGTTGCCACAAAGAAGAGGGAGTCAAGCTATTCTCCAAAGCACCAGAGAGCAGGGCAAGAAGCAATGGATACAAACTAATCAAGGAGAGAAGCAACTTAGAACTGAGGAGAAATTTCCTGACAGTTAGAACAATTAACCAGTGGAACAGAAGTTGCCTCCAGAAGTTGTGAATGCCCCAACACTGGAAGTCTTTAAGAAGATGTTGGATAGCCATTTGTCTGGAACGGTATAGGGTTTCCTGCCTAGGGAGGGGGTTGGACTAGAAGACCTCCAAGGTCCCTTCCAACTCTAGTATTGTATTGTATTGTATTGTATTGTGTGGACTAAATTAAGACCATAACTCACAGTCTCTCTGCCCAAAATCACCCACCCGGATTTCATGCCTAAGGCAGGACTAGAACTCACATCCTCCTGGTTTCTAAGGCCAGAGCCTTAATAGCGGTTCCCACAAATGTGATCAAATGAGTTATTTTCTAGGGCAAAAACTGAAAAGAGTTTCGGTTTTCCGACAAACTGAGTTACCAAGTGATTAAAATTAACCAAGGGCTAGTTAGCATGCTGTGTTTACGAAGCTGCTGGGTTGTTTACCGATCTGAAAAATATCCCGCTGTGAATTTAGCAGGAGGGTTTTCTGAATATGTTTACCCCAGATTGCGGCTCTTGAGAGCTATATCTAGGTTAGGCTTAAATCAAACCTAGGAAATTCTGGTTCTACAATGTGTTTTCATTGATGTATTTGTTCTGTTTGTATTCCTGTGAGAGCCACTGACCCATTTTATCTTCCAGCCTATAGCATCTGCTTCCTTCCATGCTATGCTCTACGGGGAACCTAGCTACCAAAAAATAACTAAACCGAGGCATATTTGATGCCGGGCTGGGAAGTCAAAGAATCCCAGGGTCCTGGTTGCCATCTTGACTTTTTTGACCTGTGGGCCTATCTGCTAAATCCCTCATCATTTATGATAAGGCTCTTGTAGTGTAGAGGAATGTGATGCAGTAGGTTAACAAGGAACAATTTACGCAGGTTTTATATTTGGGATTCTTTCTTTGTTCTTGCTGGCTTGATACATTTTTTTTGCCCTGGGCCTTCCTACCATTTAGTATCCAACTGCAACATTTGGTGTTGAAATGCAGACACTTAAAAAGGAATATGTCTGTTACTGATTTTCCTTTTCCCCTTGCAGAATTACCTTCATAATGAGCAAAAGCAAAAGAAATCTTATACTGCCACCTCTTGGAAAACCTGCGCCTTTCGGGGAGGTAAACTCTGCGTCCCTTTTGTAGGCATTTGAATATTTGTATTTTAATAAGAGCACAGTGCAGTGATTTAAAAGTGGGGAAGGAAGGGAGGGTGGGGGCATGGAGGGAGGGAGGGAGAGAGGAAAGAAGGGGAAGGGAGGAAGAAGAGAAGAGGAGAAGGGAAGAGAAAAGAAGAGAAGATTCTTTATTGACCAAGTGTGATTGGGCACACAAGGAATTTGTCTCCATACATAAGGAAAGGGAAGGGAAGTAAAAGAGAGGGGAAGGGAGGGGAGAGGAGAGGAGACGAAAGGACATGCACACACACACACACAACTGTCTTGGGAGAATGTATAATAGGGTTGCTTATACAATTGACACCTATAGATAGGAGGTAAGAAAGAGAAAGAAGAAGGACTTTGTTGAATACTAACAAGGGAGTGAAGCCAAGGTACGAAGGCTTAACTCAGGTCTGCCATTACAGCAGGAAAATGGTTGAATCTCTTTGGGTGAGCCATCTGACAGCTCCCTATAAAAAGGCAAGCTGTCAGACAGGCAAGTTGCTGGGTTGTAGTGATCTACTAAATGAAGAGTTGTTAGTTGAAGAATCAGCGTCCTGCCTCTTCTTTTTTTAAAACAAAGTTTTATTGGTTTTTTTAAAATTTACAAGGGAAAAGGTAATGAAAAGGTGTACAAATTTTGGCAGTTGCAAAGTGTGGTAGGCGCTCCCTCCCTCCAAACTCATAGTATACATCTGAGTATAATACATTAATGCATAGTCATATATATTCAGCATAATAGTTCTATTAATACTTTCAATCAGTTTAATACATTGTAGTATATAATATTACTACTTTCGGTCAGTTTATATCAGTGAGGTTTTCTTATTCATTTTTGTGATCTGAGCTTTCTTGGTATTGCCCCTTCTCCCCCCACTGGCAGAGCTCCGGCCCCTCCCGTGTCCTGCATATCCATTGTAGGATCTTCTGTTTTTTCTAGGTGTATTTTATTTTTTTCCATAAAGGCCTGTGCCTCTATGGGTGTGTTAATTCTAATTCTTGTCTCCTCCCAGAATATCAACATACCTTCAGGCATCAACCATCTAAACCACACCCCCTTCTGGTATAATTTATTCGCCAATTGCGAATAATTTTTCCTTTTTTCCCTAATTTTCTTGGGGATCTGCTTCAAGATAGTTATTTCCCTATCATGGTATGTCAGGGCCTGCCCCCTTTGTACACCCAGAATTTCATCTCTTGTGCTTTTTCTACAAATTTAATATGTACCTCCCTGGGTACATTGTGTGTTCTGGCATAAGCTGAATTCACTCTATAAACCAGATCTATCTCCCATTCCATCTGTTGTTTTTCTTTGTGTAAATATTCAGCCAAAATGTTTGTCATGATGTCCCTTATGTTTTCCTCTTTAATTTCTTCTTTCATTTCCCTTAATTGTTTCTTAATTTCCTCTTGGCCCTGTATGAGTTGCTGAAGCATTTGTTGCAAATCCATCTCTGTGCTTTTAGGTTGCATCAGGTCTGTAATCTTTGATTGTGTAGCAGGACTGGATGTTGCTGATGTCGGGGCAGAGGTAGCAAAGCCAGGTTTTCCAGGGGGTGGTCTTTTAGGAGACATAGTTTATAGAATAAAGAGTTCAGTCAGTGTAGAGAATGGACAGCTGGAGAGGCAGAGCAGCCAGATGAGTCCAGGAGGCAGAAGATCCAAGCAGGAGAGAGTTCCTCTAGTCAGTCTGGCAATAGAGTAAAAATTTTTCCCACCAGAGAGTTCAAAGAATAACAATCCACAAGAGATTCTTCTAGGTAACACGGAGACAAAGACCGGAAGCCTGAGTTTTTAAAGGTGGAGTCAGGTTTCACAGTTCATGAAGACAACGGAAGTGTGCCATCTTGCCCTGCCAGCTTCGGGCTCAGAGGCATAACAAAGTTTTCAAAGTTCCCAAAGTCCTCAGATCATCAGTAGATTATGGGGTTAAGTTCAATGAAAGTCACTTTAAGCAAGGGTGTGGCATCATTGGTTGGCTCTCCCCCCTCCTCCTTCCCCTGGGGCTGAGGGCAAAATTGTTCCAAGCCGCCTGTCCGAGGGGGGGGGGAAATCCCCCTCCCTCCAGCCGTGCCTCCAAAGTTAGCCGAGAGTAAAAGTTTTAAAATGCTGAAAAGTTCTTCAAATCAACAACAAAGGGAATGAAGGGGAGTAGACGCCTCACCACACCGGCGCTGCTTCCTTCTGCTTTTTCATTCTCCGATCAGCCTGTTGCGAAGACGCTTTACGCGCCCTCCGATACTGCTCCCAGGTACCTGGAGCGAAGCGGGGGGGCCCACCAGCCGCCGCCGATGCAGGGATCCCCCGCGAAGCCGCTCCTCCGGCAGGACGCCTCTTCGGGGCGTCCTGTGCCCCCCAAGGAATGGGGAAGCCCACCGGGGAGCCAGAGCGAGCAAATGAGTTGCCCGTTGCCGTCAGCCGCCGGAACCGGAAGTGAGCGTCCTGCCTCTTCTATCTGCCCCAACTTAACAGACCTCAGAATAGGAAAGTCCAGTTGGCCTAATTCAGCCACATCCCCAAAGAGGCTTGGTATACAGGAGGCTGTACTAAAGCTGATGGCTATCTTGCTCCAGTGAATATGAACCACTGAATGTCCAAGGCAAGAATGCGTGCCAATGGCAGTCCCCAAGGAAAAGGAAGCCCTTCTCACTTAGCAACATGAATGTTGAGCTGAATTGTGGTTGCAAGTCGAAGGCTACCTGTATATACTGCATGTATAAATGTTGATTTTCTGCAGTGTCCTTCACTACTATCAAATTTTAAGCTGTTTCAGAAAGAGTCAGAAGGGAGGCATACAATCCTTCACTTCTACACACACACACACACACACATACATGCACACGAGATTACAGCTGTGTTTCTAGAGATCTTTGTGGCAATTTTATGGAACTTACAGATGTTGGAAGAAATATCCTTCTGGGTTCAGTTCGAAGTGGGGAAAAAGACACTGGATTCATGGAAGTTGCTTGGAAAGAAGGTTTATTGATGAACAGGATCACATGGCTGGAGATGCTGAGCAAAAAAAAGGGAAGAGATGCTGAGAGTGCCCGGGTTTTATGCCCTCTCTGGGGATACCTAGGTGCTCCCATGTTACACCTGTCACGATGTTAAAAAGTTTGCTAGGCCTGAACTGACATTCAAGAGTTAAACTAAGAAAGCTTTACTGCGCAGGTCATAAAAGTTCTTATCTGAAAGTGATTTATTGCGCATGCGTTACACATTCCAAAAATTCCTTTCTTTTTTTTGTTCGGCTGCCAACTTGGCAACCGAAGCTTTCATTATCAAAATGTAACCATTAGTTATTTCTGTTTCATTTACTTTTTTTATTTTATTATTAAAGTTTGTTTATTAATTAGAATACTTCTTAAAGACTTTTATTTTTCTTAATATCTCAAAAGATATGCGGAAGGGAATCAGCCCGATCCATTGATCTCAGATATCAGGCATTTTTTCCCCCGACAACTTGGTATGCAGAGGTTGGTCGACAACTTGGCAGCTGAGATGGCTACAATTTATGGCTGTATTTTCCCTTCATGCTATCTAAAGATAACTGACTAAGGCTAATTAGCCATGTCGAAGAAGAGAAAGAAAAGAAAAAAACGCGGACATGGAAAGCGCTTGAAAGAATCTATTTCCTCAGACACAGAGAAGCAAGAACCTTCAAACGTATTCCAGGAGCAACAAATTCCTTCAGATGCCGAGCCAGATGTGGGGGAAGGAGCTACAGAAGGCAAGATCTACGGACTGAGGTCAGTAAATCTTCCTCATTATCAAGATACAATTAAAGAACGGCAAAAGTCTAAACGGCAATTGCCGGCAGAAAAAAAAAATCCTCCCACGCAGAAAGCAAAGTTTATGAAATCTTCCCAGATGATGAGGAAGAAATGCAAAGCTATCTATATCGATTAAAGCGTTTTGAAAAATATACTAGGGAGGCGAGAGAATGCTTTAACGAAATGAAGAGAAGTAGGAGGAGCTCCCCCACTCCCAAAATGTCTGAGGACGCCATCTTTTCTTCAAAACGACAGCCTAAGACACACCCCACAGAGTTCATTGGTCAATTAGAACAAAGAGATATGTACACGTCACCGAGGTCACGTGATCCCTTTGAGCCCATTGAACTTCCGGCCATGTATAGAGGGCTGCAGCCAAGAAGTGAAGCTGCACTGCCATCTGCTGGCGGAGAAAAATTATTAGAGCAAAAGATGATGCAGTTTCATCAAAGCTCTAGAGATTTACCTATGAGTTCTTTAGAAGCCAAAACTTTGCCCCCAAAGGTTAAGTCTTCAACACCCCCTGGCGGTGCTGAATCCTCCCTAGGTGGAAAAAGGCAAAGCCAAAGGCGAATTCGAGGAAGCCAATTTGATGTTGCCACGCAAAGGCCAATGATGCAACCCCAGCATCCCCTGGTTCAACAACCAGCTTTGCAACCAGAACAACAAATTGTTCTGATGCACATTCCTCAGCAGGTATTCACAGTCACCCCCTTGACTGGTGAGTCCAAATTAAAGGAGTCAGGAGAGAATTATAAAGCCTGGGTCAGTGAAATTGCGCTCTTGCTTCGAAGAGAAGGCACACATTGCATGATTTTTAATCCTCCTCCTCCACCGTGGACACCTGCGATAAGAGACTTGGAAAATAGAGCAATCACGACTTTGCTCATGTCAATGGAAATTGAGATCCAGGGTATCTTTCCACCTGATGCAACTGCCCAAGAAATTTGGGCTATTTTGGAAGATTGCTACAGGCCCATTTCAATTGAATCTTCATGTTTGCTCATGTCTGAGTTCCATGGTTCGAAGTTGAAACCTGGTGAACGAATTGGTGGACATTTGACCAAACTGAAAAGAATGAGAAGTGAATTGAGACAAAATGGCCATGTAATCGATGATATCCAAATGATTAGCATCATCATTAACTCATTGAATTATGAATGGAAAGATGCTGTTGCAAAGATTAACTACGTGCCTATTGCTCAACGCACAGTTAACCACGTTTGCAGACTTTTAGTGGAAGACGAAGCTATCAGGTTAGCTACACCTCATCTGCAACGACCTCCAGCGTCAAAGGCTCCAGCCAGACGTCCCTTCCGAGGAAGAGGCTACGCTCCAAGGATGCCAAAGTGCTACACCTGCAACCGTGTGGGACATGACACCCTGGATTGTCCCCAACGAGTTCCAGCTCCCGCCACGTACCAGCCCAGAGGAACAGATTCCAGAGGCAGAGGTAGAGTCGGAAGACAAGGCCGTCGTGGTCCAAGGCGTGATCCACAAACTCCACTTGTGACACTGGCCATAACCAACGTTCCACAACCTGATCCAAAGTTCGACAGACGTCTTTTGTGGACTTTAGATAGTGGAGCAGCTGTGCACGTTACCCACAGAAGGGAACTTTTCACAGAGATGGGCGAACCAGAGCCCGAGTATCGAGAACTGTATTCCTTCACCAACCACACTTGCAAGGTTATGGGAAAAGGAACTGTTTACATTGAAGAGCTCGATACACACATCCCTGATGTTTATTACATACCTTCAGCAACCAGTAATTTGCTTAGTCAAAGTCACTTGTCTAGAGATTTAAAGTTCCAGGTTCACCACCTCGAAAAAGCAAGTTACTTAGTTAAAGATGGAGATATTGTTGCTGAAACTATGCTGATTGGTGGTGTTTATTACTTAAAGCCAAAGCCTAAAGGACAAGCACAGGCAAGTATGCAAACTCCAAAAAGGCACAACGTAGACCCAGAGAGAGTTGTCCCAGAGAGAGAAAACGTTACTGTGCCAAAGGCTCCTAAAGCCAACAAACAGAGAAAACAAAAACAGATTGCTCAGAGCAAGCCTGAGGGTCCTCATGAAACTGTTGAGAATTCACTAACTGGTAAACCTTTGCATTCCAGGTGTATTCACAAGTGGCACAGAAGATTGGGGCATGCCAGTTTCCGTGTTCTTAGAAAGATGCCGGAGTTCGCAAAAGGTTTGGATCTAAAGGGGTGTAAGGTGTTTTTGGATTGTGCGGTTTGCAAAAAGGCTAAATCCAAGGCGGCTGCAATTCCCAAACACGCTACACGCCTGTCAACACGCATTTTTGATTTGGTACACACTGACATAGTGGGTCCTTTCCCACCAACACTTGGTGGCAGAAAGTATTTTTTAACAATTGTAGATAATCATTCTAGATATGGATTTGTATATCCTATGAGAGAGAAATCTGAGACCTTTCAGATCTTTAAAGACTTTGCAGCGTTTGTTTCTACACAATACCAAGTTCGCATCGCCAGAATCCAGAGTGACCGTGGTGCAGAATTCATGTCTCAGCGTTTCCAGGACTGGATGCGTAAGAATGGAATTCTTCATCAGACATCTGCTCCATATACACCGGCTCATAACGGAGTCGTAGAAAGAAGACAAGGGGTTCTACAAACCATGATGCGTTGTCTTCTAGAAGATGCCAATCTCAGTAACGCATACTGGGGTGAAGCAATCAAATATGCAAATTACATTGTCAACCGTACTTTGAGCAGTGTAATCAATCAAACTCCTTTCTACATGCTGTATGGCTACAAGCCCGATCTCAAGAACCTCCATATTTTTGGTTCATATGCTATGGTGAACACTCCCTTAAGTCAAAGAAGAAAGGGAGGTATAGTAGCAAAGAGACTAAGATTTATGGGTATTGATGATAATTCAAAATGGTACAAATTCATTGATACTAAACATGTGATTGTCATTTCACAATCTGCTAATTTTGAGGAAGGCATTGACTGGTCCAGGATTCATTCCAATGATCCTGAAGTTTATTTTCCTAGAGATGGTGTTCCAGATGCCACGCAGCCTGATAACAATTTGCAGGCAGATATTCCTTCTACCAGTTCTTCACAACCTGATGTTCCGTCTTCGCAAGCCGCGGATGCTGATGCTAGCGACGAACGTGAGGACGAGGATGATGATGAAGAAGAAGAAGACTGGAGTGATGTTCCTAGACGCTCCAAGAGGGCCACAAAAGGAATCCCTCCACAACGTTATTCATGGCAACTGACAAAAACACCAGTACCTTTGATTTGCAACGTTACTCTTCCTCCAGAGACATTCACACAAATCAAACAGCTTCCTGATTCAGAACAAGACAAGTGGTATGATGCAATGCAGGATGAAATGGACAGTTTAAAGAAACTTAATGTATTCACACCTGCAAAACCTCCAGCAAACAAGAAAGTCATTGGCACCCGATGGGTCTACAGAATCAAGAAGAAACCAAATGGTGAGTCTTTATACAAAGCCAGACTTGTAGCTCAGGGTTTCGCTCAACGTTATCCTGAGGACTACACAAACACTTACTCACCAACAGTCAGAACTGAAAGTGTAAAAATTGCCTTAACCACTGCAACTATTCTTGGTTTAGAAGTTTTTCAATTTGGTGTGGACACAGCTTATCTACATGCAGACCTAGATGAAGAGATCTACGTGAGAAGCCCTCCAGGATTCCGAAAGCAAGAAGGGGATACCTGGTTCCTGAACAAAAGTCTTTATGGTCTGAAACAGTCAGGTTTAATGTGGTATTTATGTCTTACTGACAAACTAAATTCAATGGGCTTTATTAAGTCCGAAACTGATGAATGCGTGTTCACAAAAAGATCTAACAATGCATATGAGATAATTCTTGTTTATGTTGATGATATTGTTTATATTGGTCCAAATAAGAAAATGAGTGAGATTTTTGCCAAAAGTTTGCAGAGATACTTCACACTAAAATCTTTAGGACACATTAGCACTTATTTAGGTGTTCAAATTGAAAAGACACAGAAGGGGTTTAGTCTTTCACAAGAAGAGAAAATTGACCACATTCTACATCATTGCAACATGAAAGATGCTAGCACAACAAAGACACCCATGCAAACAGATTTTCACAACTTAACACATGAACCAAGTCCTGAGTTCAAGGACCAAACACTCTATCGTTCAGTCATTGGTTCACTATTATACATTAGTAGTTGGACCAGACCTGACATCGCACTTAGTGTTAATCTTTTATCACGACACGTAGGTAAGGCAACACAATTTCATTGGTCATGCATTAAGAAGTTATTGAAATACCTAAAACACACTAAACACATGAAGTTATTGCTAGAACCAACACACGCTGATCAACCAAAGTTGTTTTACTGATTCCGACTGGGCGAGCGACAAGAAGTCACGCAAAAGCACTTCTGGTTACATGATGTTCCTAAATGGTTGTCCTTTTTACTGGCAAGTGAGAAAACAGAGTTTTGTTTCATGTTCATCTACTGAAGCTGAATATGCTTGTGTTTCAGATGCTTGTAATTCTCTAACGTGGTTTGATGCTTTGATCACAGATATCTGGACACGTCCGATTCGACCAATCACCGTGATGGAAGATAATGTATCTGTGGTTTATATTTCTGAGTCACATTTCACAGGTTCTAGGTCCAGACACATTGACATTCGTTATCAAAACACAAAGCAATTAGTTAAGCAAGGTTTTGTTAAATTGCAATATGTTTCTACACATGATCAGATTGCTGACATGCTTAACAAACCACTCGCCGCAAATCAACACGAATATCTGCGAAAGAAGATGTGCCTTAATTGGTGATTTGATGACGTCAGCCCAGACTAGCAAAAGAAGGGGTGTCACGATGTTAAAAAGTTTGCTAGGCCTGAACTGACATTCAAGAGTTAAACTAAGAAAGCTTTACTGCGCAGGTCATAAAAGTTCTTATCTGAAAGTGATTTATTGCGCATGCGTTACAGAGGTTGCCACAAAGAAGAGGGAGTCAAACTATTCTCCAAAGCACCTGAGGGTAGAACAAGAAGCAATGGGTGGAAACTAATTAAGGAGAGAAGCAACTTAGAACTGAGGAGAAATTTCCTGACAGTGAGAACAATTAATCAGTGGAACAGCTTGCCTCCAGAAGTTGTGAATGCCCCAACACTGGAAGTCTTTAAGAAGATGTTGGATAGCTATTTGTCTGAAACGGTATAGGGTTTCCTGCCTAGGCAGGGGGTTGGACTAGAAGACCTCCAAGGTCCCTTCCAACTCTACTATTGTATTATTGTATTACACATTCCAAAAATTCCTTTCTTTTTTTTGTTCGGCTGCCAACTTGGCAACCGAAGCTTTCATTATCAAAATGTAACCATTAGTTATTTCTGTTTCATTTACTTTTTTTATTTTATTATTAAAGTTTGTTTATTAATTAGAATACTTCTTAAAGACTTTTATTTTTCTTAATATCTCAAAAGATATGCGGAAGGGAATCAGCCCGATCCATTGATCTCAGATATCAGGCATTTTTTCCCCCGACAACACCCCTTTTAGATGGCCTGCACTGGTTGCTGGTTGTTTTCCGGGTGCGATTCAAGGTATTAATTATGACCTTTAAAGCGCTCCATGGCTTAGGCCCAGGGTACCTGCGAGACCACCTACTGCCACCAGTAGCCTCCCACCGTCCAGTACGATCCCACAGAGTTGGCCTCCTCAGGGTGCCGTCGGCCAGACAGTGTCGGCTGGTGACCCCCAGGGGGAGAGCCTTCTCTGTGGGAGCGCCTTCCCTCTGGAATGAGCTGCCCCCGGAGCTCCGCATAATCCCTGACCTCCGGTCCTTCCGACGTGCCCTAAAAAGTTGGCTTTTCCAGCAAGCCGGCCTGGCCTGTTAATGTTAATTTTAATTTATTTTAAATGTATTGTTTCTTTTTTAAAAAAATCGTTTTGGTCTTTTTGGAAATGGGTTTAATCTTTTTTTAACTTTTGTGATGTGTGTTTTTAATGTTGTACGCCGCCCTGAGTCCTTTTGGAGAAGGGCGGCATATAAATCCAAATAAACCTAAAACCTAAACCTAAACCTTTTGAATTTGAGCTTGTATTCTGATTGGTTGTCAGACTCCCATGGGGCCATGCAGGGGCAACTCTGTAGGCTGTCCTGAGTCCCAAGCTTGGTTGACTCTTACTGGGTGATGATGTAATGAAAGGGCTTTGGGCAGTTCCTATTATGGCTCTGCCTGAAGGAGGCAGATCTTTGTTATGTAGAATAGACTGGCTCAGCCCTTAATGGCCCATTGACAAAGGTGGGTGTTAGATTGCGTAATGGATAGGCACACACAAGCTTAACGGTAACAACAGCTCTTTATTAAGTACAAGTTAGAACAACCCAGCGAAGGTTGAGTCTGACAGCAGCCCTTTCATAGGGAGCTGTCAGACCCTTCGACCAATAGGATTAAACCTCTGTTCCCGCCGGAACAGAGGACCTTGGTGGAAACCACTGTAGTTAGAGCAAGTATCTAACAGTGGGGGGCTGAGTTTCTGCCTCCGTTATAGGGGAAATATTCTGCCCTTTTAATATTTCCTAAAATATTTCATTTTTCTAGGAGAGGGGTGGGTGTTAACTTCCTAGATAGATTATGCCATTCTACTATGGTAAACAACTTATCTTTCGTCTCCCTCCTGGTTTTAATCCAGATAAGGATAATTGCCTGGAAATTCCCTTTACTAAATTGTCATTTTTCTCCCTTGGACAGACTTTATTGCATTTCTTGTTATGGAATCCACAAGCCTGGCAGCAAATATTTGCGGTGTGAAATTCTCCTGTTTCTGCATTCAGACAATGACAAGCTCCACAAATTAGTTTATTCGTAGGTAAGGGAAATGCCCTCCTTGCCCCCCCTCCCGCAAAATAGGAGGGGGTGGCGGCGGAAGGAATATCGTATTGATTAAATTTATGAACCTGGCCTTATTGCAATATCGGAATTGCTCTTAGCAAACCCTATCGTACCGGGGAGGCATTAATTTAGAAAATGAGACGGAAAGGGAGAGAGTTAGAACAATTACCCTGCATTTATAGATATTCCTTGACTTATAACCAGAGGTGGTATTCAGCTGGTGCAGGCCTGAGTTGGTTCCAGCTTCTTCTACTGCCGATTCACCAGTGGTGGGCTCCGTATCCCTGTGCAACTGGTATGGTGCAAAGGGGCCGGGCATCCACCACATGCACACGTACAGTGCGTGCATGCGCACTTAACCGCCCGCGATGCTCCAGCTGCTCGGCAGAGCGTCGCGCAAGCACTGTACGCTCCGTGCACGTAAGCCCCGATCGGCTCAAATACAGGTAAGGAGGGTGGGCGGGAGGGCCCTCCAGAGCACTGTACCGGAACGGTACTTGTTGCTCCCAGCAGGCACCAGTACGCCCGAACTGGGGCATACCGGTCGTATCCCACCACTGTGGTTCACTCAGGGACACGCTCCACACACGCATGTGCTGTAAGTAAAAAATGCTTCTGCGCATGTGCAGAACCAAAAAACTGATGGCAGCGCCGATGGCGCTGCCGATAGAACCAGTTCAGGGGCGTGGCTGGCTGAGTTACTACCTACTCGGCTGAACCAGGCCAAACCAGTAGGAACCCACCTCTGGTTCAGACCGGTTTGGGCAAACCGATAGCAGAGAAACTCAAGGCTATGCAGGACCGTAAGGAAAAAGGAGGATTTGGCGTACCAGATTGGGAACTTTATTATACTGCGGCAGTGGTGGGTTTCAAATTTTTTTGGAACCTACTCTGTGGGTGTGGCCTCCTTTGTGGGAGTGGCTTGCCGGCCATGTGACCTGGTGGGAGTGGCTTGCCGACCATGTGATCAGGTGGGAGTGGCTTGCCGACCATGTGACCAGGTGGGAGTGGCCAAGACGATATCACTGAATTCTTTGGCCCAATGGATGAACTACAATAAGATTAAAATAAGTACAAAAACAATAAAAGAGCAACTTACAGAAGGAAGATGACTGTTCTTGCCAGTCTTCAATATCACGGACTCCAATGAATGGGCTGCACAAAGAAGAGACACAGAAATGAACTCTTTCATTGCATGCACTGCATTGGGATGAAACCAGCACACAACATAATAGAAAAGGAAAATTACTCTCCTTTTTTGCGTCTTCTGCACACCACCTCATGCTCCAACAACCTGTACAAAGGAGAGACACAGAAAGCAAGACTTTAATTGCTTGCACTTCACTATCTCAAGGATGAACACAGCACAGACCACACCACACCCAGCAATAAAGACAGCTACTTACAGAGGAAGGATCCCTGGCTTGCCGGTCTTCTGCATACCACCTTATCGATTTATTTTGTTCAAAAACCTGCACAAAGGACAGACACAGAAAGCAAGACTTTAATTGCTTGCACTACTATATTAAGGATGAAACAAGCACACAAAGCAATAAAAGAGCTACTTACATAGGAAAGATGACTGTCCTAGCGGTCATACTCTGTTGTCTCTTCATCCTGTTAAATAATACTAACTGCAGAATAACCAAAAAAATATTGGACTCAATTGTGGTTGTAAGCTGAGGACTACAGGTAACAGAAGGGACCTCTGTTTTCACCCAACAATGTACAGTCTTTTCAGGAAGGGTGTCCCCCAACAAACAGCTGCTGGAATTGTGTTTGCACAACAGTGGAAAAACAGAGATATGAAAATGAATAAATATTACAATGTGCAGGAATAAATAAACTGACAATTAAAATCAAGAAGGCTTTGAATACTTTTTCACGTGGGATTTGTTTTAGCAATTGCTAACTAACGGAAACAGAAATTAGAAATCCAGAAGTATGAAAGAAAACACCAATTATGTAAGGAAAGGTCCCTAAAATGTATAAGGAAATATTACTAGATCATTATTAATGTGTAGATAACTGCGGGACATTACACACCCACACCCACACAAACTATGACAGTGCCAGGAAAACACCAAAAAATAAGAATCCCCCCCCCCCCCAAGACTGCAAATGAAACCAGTTTTTTTTTTCCTAACCCTAAGGACAGGAAAGACAAAGCCACTGGAATAAAAACCATCAAGGCCATGGAAATTATAAAGGACAGTGCCAGGAAGCTCACAGAACCATCAACCACCTCAGAATTACATAAATGAGGGTGAAACCCACAAAATCTTGCAAAGCTGCCTTGCATCAACCCGGCCTGCCCATAGAAAAGCAGCCACTTTGAGATACATAAACCTGGTCTGAACACTTTTAAGCAACATATTGCATCACAAAGAAAACATTTGCAAAAAGGAATAACATTTCTTGTAATAAATATATTTTATAAACAATTAAAAAATAAAAATTCCCAAACAATAATTCAAAAAAGATATTCTATAAATAAAAAAAATCCTTAAAAACCATTGTTAAGTATTTCACCAGCAATAATTTATAGTATAACTATTTTAAGGTATTGTCCCAGCCATATTCCACCAGCAATAATTTATACTGTAACCATTTCAAACTATTCCACACACAATAATTTAAAATGAAACCATTAAAAATATTCCATACACAATAAATTAAAATTAAACAATTTAAAACAATTTTATGCACAATACATTTTAAAGTATTGAGTATAGAATATTTTAAAATGGTTTATTTTAATTTATTTTGGATAGAATCTTTTTTAAAATAGTCTGAGACAATTTTAAAAAAGAATCCATACACAATAAATTGAAGTAAACCATTTTAAAATATTCTATACTCAATACTTTTAAGTAAAATTATTTTAAAAAAATCTATGCACAATAAATAAAATATTATTTTAAAATACATTAAAAAAATAAAAGAAAAAAAACCAGGTTACTTACCAGCAGGCAGAATCAGCAGCTCACCGATGCGATGGATGGATGCAACAGGCAGCAGACAGGCAGAGAGGCAGGAGGACAGGTAATTTATTTATTTATTAATTTGACTTCTTAGTCGCCCCCTCTCCCCCAAGGGACTCGGGGCGACGTACACTAGCAGCGGTCACAACAATACAATATGGAGGAGGTGGCACAATAAATAAATAAATTACAATAATTTAACAATTAAAAACCCCAATGATAATTAAAGTTTAAAAATTAAAATTAACAATTAAAAATGCCCAAGAGGTGGAGAAGCTCTAAATTAAGCCAGGCCAGCTAGTCGGAACAGGTGGGTCTTAAGTTTCGTGCGGAAGGAGCGGTAAGACTGTTTAAGACTGCTTAGGGCTTAGCCAGCCAGGCGAGGCTGGAGAGGGGGGGGTGGGGGGCTTTTGGCCCAGCCTCGCGGAGGCTTGCCGCCCACACCAGCCTGACGCTTCATCGAGGAAAGGCCCAGAGGCCTTTCCTCGGCGAAACTAGCCTCCCGCCGGCCGTGCGTTCCACCCGATCCCGGCGCTTCATCCCGGAAAGGCCCAGAGGCCTTTCCTCGGCGAAGCTAGCCTCCCGACGGCCGCGCGTTCCACCCGAGCCCGGCGCTTCGTCGCAGAAAGGCCCGGAGGCCTTTCCTCAGCGAAGCTAGCCTCCCGACGGCCGCGCGTTCCACCCGAGCCCGGCGCTTCATCGCAGAAAGGCCCGGAGGCCTTTCCTCAGCGAAGCTAGCCTCCCGACGGCCGCGCATTCTACCCAAGCCTGGCGCTTCGTCCCGGAAAGGCCCGGAGGCCTTTCCTCAGCGAAGCTAGCCTCCCGCCGCCCCCCCTCGCGCTTAGTTGCTTACCTGAGGGAAGCAGCAAGCTCCTGGAAGGCGACGAGAAGGGAGTTTTGAAATGGAGGACACGCTTTTAAACGGGTCGCCTCCAGCCCGCTCACTGATTGGCTGGACTCCAGCCAATCAGTGAGCGGCTGGCTGGGCTAGCTAGTTTAGTGCGGATGGGCGGGGGAGCGAGCGAGCTGCATTGGGATGGCAAGGGCGATCGAGCGACAGGACCGGTGCCGGTTCCCAGAAGTTACTTCTGGGTCCGGTTACTTCCGGGTTCGGTCACCAACCGGTTCGCGCGATCCGGTGCGAACCGGTAAAAACCCACCACTGCACTGCGGCCACTCTAACATGGTTCAAAGAATGGATAATGTTGAGAAATAAAAGATTACTCAAATTGGAAGGTCATGACCTCCAAGTAGGATGGCATGCCTTCCTTTGGTATGAAAAAGGATCTGCACACAAATATTTCAATAGACACTACATCAGACAGTCCCTGTTATTAATATGGAACAAAATTAAACACAACCACTGTACCATAACACCCATTTGGCTATCTAAGATGAAAGCCTACAGACACCCAAATTTAATTAATATGGAAAATATAGTTACATATAATGAGTTATTGAACAGACAGGGGGAGATCAAAACTAGATTAAAATTGGCATCACGAGGGGTACAAGTAGAATGGTGGTCCTACTTACAGATACAATCAAGGTTTGCACAGGATAAGAAGAAGGAAGGTATTGCCAAAGATTATACAATATTAGATAAACTTTTGATACAGACAGAAAACAGGCTGATCAAAGTGTTGTAAAAATTTTTATTGGAATATAAACTAGAGGGGGAACATGTCAAAGAAACTATGGTCGCCTGGGTGAAAAATTTCGGTTATAATGTGGAATTGGCTAAGTGGGAAAAACTTTGGATACTTAATCAGAAACTAACAATGGCTACAGCGTATAAGATGTTCTACAGATGGCATCACGGCTCTCCAAAATGTTTAAAAATCTGGCCCCAAATTGTTGGAAGTGTAAAAAAAAAAAAGGCACTTTTTATCATATGTGGTGGACGTGCAATGAGGCAAAAAAATATTGGAAAATCATTCAATCATGGTTAGAACAAATACTGGAAGACCAAATCTTGTTTAAACCAGAAAATTTTCTCCTAAGTATAATACCGGAGGGATTTAAGAAAGATACACTTTATCTAATTGTACATTTACTAATTGCAGTGCGCATAGCCTATGCGCAGTATTGGAAAAAAGAAAAAAAAAAAAGCTAGATATAATCAGAAAAGTGTTGGCCTGTGCAGAAGCAGATAGGCTCACTCTTGAACTTAAAAATAAAGGGGAATCAGAATATTTTGAAGTCTGGAACATATTTTATCATCGGTATAAGACAAGGTGACAAGACTGGAACAAACTGTATATATTGTGATTGGGCAGAAGGATAGACAATGTATTAAGTAGGCTAATTGTTAATGGTTGAGACTAGCTGTACATAATGTGAATGTATGGTCACTTCGACTTCGCGGTACTGCATTGTTTTAATGGAAAAATAATAAAAATATATTTTTAAAAAATGCTTCTGCGCATGTGCAAAACCAAAAACCTGATGGCGCTGCCGATAGAACCCGTTCAGGGGTGTGGCTGGCTGAGTTACTACCTACTCGGCTGAACCAGGCCGAACCAGTAGGAACCCACCTCTGGTTCACACCGGTTTGGGCAAACCGATAGCAGAGATTGTGGGTGGGCAAGCTCACTGCCCGGGGGCTATGCCGTCCTATTTAAGCCACGTTTTTGAGCCCAGGCACATACACAAAAGGCACACATGGGAGCAAAGCGCATATGCGGAACACCAAATGCATGCGCAGAAGATGCGCACGTAGGGTGACCCAGTGGTAAAAGTAAGTGATACCCACCGCTGCTTACAACTATTCATTTCTAACCATTCGAAGTTACAACGGCACTGAAAAAGGTTATTTATGGTCAGTTTTTCAAGCTTACAACCGTTGCAGGTCACATGATCAAAATTCGGGCACTTGGCAACCGTATTTGTGACTGCTGAAGTGTCCCGAAAGGGGGGGGGTGTCATGTGATCCCCTTTTGAGACCTTCTGACAAGCAAAGTCAATGAGGGGGAAGCCTGATTTGCTTAACGACCGCGTGATTCACTTCACAGCTGCCGTGATTTGTTTAGCTCAGGGGTGTCCAAACCTGGCAACTTTAAGACTTGTGGACTTCAACTCCCAGAATTCCCCAGCCAGAGAGCAGAGCTGGCTGGGGAATTCTGGGAGTTGAAGTCCACAAGTCTTAAAGTTGCCACGTTTGGACACCCCTGGTTAAGCTACCGTGGCAAAACAGTCACAACATGGGATGCTGCAACTCCCTTAACAACTGCCGTGGCTGGCGATGGAAATTTTGGTCTCCATGATGGTTGTAAATCAAAGACTACCTGGCGTCTGTTTCTCCAAATGACAGAACACTTGCCAAATAATTGCCCATGAATTATGGAGGCGATCAGACACTGGCCAAGACAAACCTGCTTGGGAGAAGGACGATGGTATATAAGCCAATGTAGGCCAGGCTGGACTGGGGAATTCTGGGAGCTGAAGTCCACACCTCTTCAAGCTGTCAATATTGGTATAAACAGTGGCAGATAGTTCTGCCCAAAAAGTCTAGTTTAACCTCAAAATCAGCCCTTGTGTGGCTATGGAAGGAGATTCTTTCCTGCTTTTGTAAATGTTAGCCATTTTATAATGCTTCCCAACAGTGGTGAAATTCAATTTTTTTTTTACTACCGGTTCTGTGGGCGTGGCTTGGTGGACGTGGCGTAGCTTGGTGGGCGTGGCAGGGGAAGGATACTGCAAAATCCCCATTCCCAACCTACTCTGGGGCCAGCCAGAGGTGGCATTTGCCAGTTCTCCAAACTACTCAAAATTTCCGCTACCGGTTCTTCAGAACCTGTCAGAACCTACTGGATTTCACCCCTGCTTCCCAATCTTTTAATATTGAGGTAGCTTTTCCTTTTTCCTCATCTCAATCCAGGTTTTTTTAAAAATCCTTCTCTAACTACTCCTTCCTCTTATCTCCTTTTTCTTCTTCTTCTTGTTTTACCGTTTCTGCTGGGAGAAGGGAGATAAATACACGGATGAGTGATACGTTTGGGTGCCACCATTTTTTGTGCATGACAGAATAGTTAACATATGCAGATTGGCAGTCAATTAATGTTATAAATGGGCCTTTCTCTTACAGCCTATTAATTTTAATCAGTCATTAAAATCAATGATTTGTCATTTGTATTATTGCCGTCCCTCATCCCTGCACCATTTAGATTGGAGAAAACAGTGGCACATATCCAAAAGTAAGCTTAAGGCACTCATGTGTGAGTGCTATTCAATGTGTATATTTGTGTATGTGTGTGTGGTGTGTGTGTGTGTGTGTGTGTGAGTGTGTGTGTGTGTGTGTGTGTGTGTGTGAGAGAGAGAGAGAGAGAGAGAGAGAGAGAGAGAGAGAGAGAGAAAGAGAGAGAGCATAATTTTTACTGCAGAGGAGGTGCTGTCATATATTTAGAATTGCCTGCAAGGTTTAAATTTGGTAAATAGAAAAAGAAAGAGGGAAAAGCAGAGGTTTTGTTGTTGTTGCTGCTGCTGTTGTGTTGTTATGCTCCTGGAATGTTGCATCTGAGAGGGGAAATGATGACTAGTAATTGGGAACAAAGCACAGGAATGCCCTTGATGCATCATTAACTTGGGAAACTTATGAATGTCAATGAAAGGAAACATTCATACAATTCCACAGGACACCATCCCCAATAGCTTGCACCTGTCTTCAACAGGGAAGGGATACAGGTCAGAAAGCATCCTGCATCCATAAAAGCTCCACACCCATTTGGGTGACCCTGAGGACACAGATAAACCTCCAAGTGGCCTCAACAACTTTCTAAAAAGAATGCAAATGGCCAGCTGTCTGCAAAGAATATAAATCCTTCCATTCCTCACTACCTCACTGTCAGAGCTGAAGAAGCTTCTTGGATAAGAAGCGAAATGTCTTTTTAAAAAAACAAGAAAGTCCAGTTGCCTCCTGCAAAAGCACCTTTGGGACAAAAATAAGGTCCCTGTATCAAGAGAAAAACATCTTCACACCATATAAGGAGAAAAAAAAAGGATGGGCAAGTCTGCATTTCCTGAAAGAGAAACTACTAACCAAAAGGAGTTCATGGTATGAAAAATAATAACAATATAAAAAAATACAATGTGTCAATATTCAGACATTAGGAGTGGCATGCATGAAAATAAATCTAACTATTGACGTAGAAGTTTGACAGCCAACAGCCAAATGTCAAAAATGAAAACAAATATTATGAGCGATGTTAGAGCACGTTTTATAGCAAAGTTTAAAAAATGATTGAATCATTTTCCTAAGCCTAACAGTGATCATTTATTTATTACGTTTATCCTCTCTTAATTATTTATACCAGGGGTGTCCAAACTTGGGAACTTTAAGACTTGTGGACTTCAACTCCCAGAATTCCCCAGCCAGCCATGCTGGCTGGGGAATTCTGGGAGTTGAAGTCCACAAGTCTTAAAGTTCCCAAGTTTGGACACCCCTGATTTATACAAATAACTCAAGGTGGCGACCATATCCAACACACCTTCCTCCTCCTGTTTTCCCCACATCAACCCCACCCTGCCTTGAGAATGAAATATCTTGGGGAATATTAAGAGGCAGAATATTATATTTCCCCAAAGGAGAATGGAGAAACATGCTCTTCAAGGCAGAAAGCAGCCACAGTCTTCCTGCTGTAGGAAACAGCTTCCAGCAGATGCCTGAAATCTTTAGAGATGGACATTTTGTGCCCATGAAGAAAAACTGGGCCAATCTATTCACAAACAAAACACCTTCACCCCCAGGTGATGGGATTAAGAATTTGCACTCCCCCACCCAAATTCTAAGGATAGGACAGTGGCCTCTTACTACATAATAGGATTAACCCACCAATAGCCCTTTCATTGCACAATCGCCAGAACAGTTCAAAGTTCAGTCAAAGAAACCTATAAAGATCCATCCACTCATTCAACCATTTTGTCATCTGTCCCATAACTCCATGCTGTGGTTGGTTCTGCTCAATGATAAACAACAAACCCTCCTTTACAATCAGCTTCCATTTTATTTCCAGCGCCTTTGTCCCGGCTTGGAACGGAACCAGATGTATTTTTGTTCCAAAAATTAGAATTCACGATCTCCCACTTTCTAGTCTGTTGCCACTAGACCAAACTGGAACATCCTTGGTCAATCTGAGGAATGCAGATTCCAGAATATTGCAGAATTTTCAGCCATGGCCAGAAAATTTCAAGAGGTGAGGTCATCTTTGTTCAAAGTACTTACATCTGGCAGGTTAGGGTTCCCTATGTGCCCTTAACTGTACAACCTACCATACACCAGATGTTTTTACTGTATGTCAGCATTTTCATAATAGATGTGCAAGGCACATCTTTGGCAGACCAAATGGTATGGAAAGAAGTCCCTAAAGATTTTTTTTTATAAAAGTGGAAACTCAGACAGTAGTTCAACCAATTTAAAACAATTTTGGGGGTAGTTATCACTGTGTTTTTTTTCTCCCAGATGTTTGGGGAGAATGAGAAGCAAACATCAATGCAATGAAAGTTTGTTTTGACTCTGGAAGTTATCCTTTGGAGAAATAATTGCTAGGGTTTTTTTCCCTCCCCCCTCCATCCTTAATCTCTCTTTAGTTCTTGGCTTAATTTTTCTTTTTCTGTAGAAAAGAACAACAAAGAATATCTTGGCCTGAAATTAATCTCTATGTAGTGTCCCAGATTTTCATGAAGTGCAAAAAGAACAAAATACATGCCAATTTCAAGGTTCTTCTATTACCATATCAAACACAAACACACCCTAGATCTGATCCAATCCAATGATGGGAAAACCCGAGACCAAATTGTCATGCATTTCAGTGGAAATGGAAAGAGAGTTTTGACAGTTATCAAAACAAATTTCTGCACAATCTGGAAAACGGCACAGCTGGAGGCCACTAATGTTTCGCCTTCCCTTCTCAAAATTCCTCAAAAGGCCTTTTATTCATGAAACATTCAGAGGACTACAGTGTACGGCGCAGATAAAAATAGGGCACACCACCAGCTTTGCAAAGTTAGGAGAGCTGTAGAGGAAAACACATTGACTGGCGCACCAATCAATTGCACCTATTTGCATTCTGCAGCGCTTTTTCTAATTTGCAAAGTTTTTGCAGGATTTCTCTTAGTACAGGCAGTCCTCAACTTAAGATACAGATGTATATTGCTAAGCAGTAGTGGGATTAAATTTGTTTTTTACTGCTGGTTCTGTGGGCGTGGCTTTGTGGGCGAGGCATGGCTTTGTGGGCGTGGCAGGGAACGGTTACTGCAAAATCCCCGTTCCCTCCCCACTCCTGGGGGAAGGATACTGCAAAACCCCCATTCCCTCCCCACCCCACTAACCTGCTTTCCAGCTCCGTTCTCCCGTTCAGGGCAACAAAAGAAGATCAGCTGGGAAGCTAGGAGGCAGCGAGGGATGGGGCCAGCCTATTTGTCGGTTGTCCAAACTACTCAAAATATCCACTACCGGTTCTCCAGAACCTGTCAAAACTGGCTGAATACCACCTCTGTTGCTAAGTGAGACATTTGTTAAGTGAGTTTTGCCTCCTTTCGCGACTTTTCTTGCCACTTTTGTTAAATGAATCGCTGCAGCTGTTACGTAAGTAACACGGTTGTTAAGTGAATCTGGCTTCCGCATGGACTTTGCTTGTCTGAAGGTCGCAAAAGGGGATCATGTGACCCTGGGGCACACCAGCCGCCATAAATGTGAGTCAATTGCCAAGCGTCCGAATGTAAACGGGTGCTGCAATGGTCATATGTGTGGAAAATGGTCATATAAGTTACATTTTTCAGTGCTGTTGTAACTTTGAACAGTCATTAAGCAAATTATTATAAATTGAGGACTACCTGTATGTTGTGTGTGTGTATGTGTGTGTGTGTATCCCTGACCATCCATCTTATCTCAGCAATATGGCAAAACCAGAGTGATTCACAGAGTGATTCACATATATTGTGATATATATTTGTGCATATATTTGTGCAGCAGCTGCCAAAAAAAGCCAACACAGTTCTAGGCTGCATAAATAGAGGGATAAAATAAAATTTATATAAATATAAATAGAGGGATAGAATCAAGATCACGTGAAGGGTTAATACCACTTTATAATGCCTTGGTAAGGCCACATTTGGAATACTGCATTCAGTTCTGGTCACCACGATGTAGAAAATATGTGGAGACTCTAAAAAAAGTGCAGAGAAGAGCAACAAAGTTGATTAGGGGACTGGAGACTAAAACATATGAAGAACGGTTGCAGGAACTAGGTATGTCTAGTTTAATGAAAAGAAGGACTAGGGGAGACATGATAGCCATCTTCCAATATCTCAGGGGTTGCCACAAAGAAGAGGGAGTCAAGCTATTCTCCAAAGCACCTGAGGGCAGGACAAGAAGCAATGGGTGGAAACTAATCAAGAAGAGAAGCAACTTAGAACTGAGGAGAAATTTCCTGACAGTTAGAACAATTAATCAGTGGAACAGCTTGCCTCCAGAAGTTGAGAATGCCCCAACACTGGAAGTCTTTAAGAAGATGTTGGATAGCCATTTATCTGAAACGGTATAGGGTTTCCTGCCTAGGCAGGAGGTTGGACTAGAAGACCTCAAAGGTCCCTTCCCACTCTACCATTGTATTATTGTATTGCTGTTGTGGCCCACTAGCGGCCAATGGAGCTGGCAGCAGAGTCAGACAGTGAGGAGGTTGGGGAGGAACATGGGCCAGTCCTGGAGTCTGGGGAAAGCTCGGATGAGGGCTCTGTGTTGGAGGCAGAGATGGGGCCAAGACCGTCTGGCAGTTCTCGGCTGCCTTCGGAGCCAGACAGCAGAGAGGCAGAGGAACAGCTGGAGCCTGTTCCCAGTGTGCGTATTCACAGGCTGCCAGAAGAAAAGAACAACTCAGAAATCAGGGTTGATTTGGGAGTAAAGCCACAGGTGGATGGTGAATGGCTCCTCCCATAGGAAATAAAAGAGGAGCAAAAGGGGAGTGGGCTTTTGCAGGAAATAATTTATTTGTTTGTTTGCTCATTCGTTTCTTCATTTCAGGAGTGTGAGGATCTGTCCGTGAATCTCAGAGACTCTGTGCCCAGTCTTTCCTTGCACAGCTTTGCGCATGCGCACGCTGGGAACAGGCTCCAGCTGTTCCTCTGTCTCACTGCTGTCTAGCTCCGAAGGCAGCTGAGAACAGCCAGAGGGCCTTGGCCCCACCTCAGCCTCCGACGCAGAGCCCTCGTCTAAACCTTCTCCAGCCTCCAGACCTGTCCCATGCTCCTCCCCAACCTCCTCACTGTCCGACACTGTTGCCAGCTCCACTGGTGGGCCACAACACTTGCTACATGTAAAACTCTCTGACAGTATTGCCAACTGATGTTTCTGGCATCATCAAAAAACTCTAAAATCTCAGCTTTGTCCTGAGAAGCTGCTTAAATAAAGATTAAGATCCAAGCAAGGCAAGGTAAATGAACAAGCCTACATTGTCAAGAGAAGGGTTCTCTTGAGTATGCAAAGAATGAGAATTGCAGAACTTGCAAACAACCTCCTGTCTGAGTCCGCACACGGCATTAAATCTTGGCTTGTTATCCCATGAATTATTGAATAAATCACAGGTGGCTGAGTTCAGATCTGGCCAACCATAAACCAGTGGTTTACAAACCCACGGGGACAATGTTTGCCCTGAAGAAATCCGAGGAAACAATTGTGACTTAATTCACAAGCGAAGTCAACCGCTGTCATAACAAAGTTAATTCAATTTTAAAGGCTTTTAAATGGCTTCTAGTGTGACCTTTGTAATAGGCACCGCTATAAACGTCCAGAATTTCCCATTAGATCAGAATACGCACTGAACTACCGTATGGATGAATCCCTTTTAAGGTGGATAAATTATTTCCCATATGGCCTTCTAGGAGCATTGTTGGGAAAAGAATTGGAAAGAATCCCAGAAGCCTTCCTCTCTGGGCTATACCTTCCTTACTTTTCATTTTGTCCAATTAAACTGAATTGTATTCACTTACCAGCTGATATCCCAGCGTTGTCTGGGTATTTATTTATAGGGGGGAAATGTCCGGAACAAACGTAATTCCTAATGTTGGATTTTCCCCCTTACCAGAGGGAGCCCACTTGTGGAGTACTGTGAAGCCGTTACCATGGCAACTCCACTGTGCTATACAGTAGAAGCCATTTTAAAGCACAACAGGCTGTATCTTAACAGAGCACACACCCTGAAGGTGTGCTATACAGTAGAAGCCATTTTAAAGCATAACAGGCTGTATCTTAACAGAACACACACCCCGAGGGTTTGCTATACAGTAGAAGCCATTTGAAGGCACAACAGGCTGTATCTTAACAGAACACACAACTCGAGGGGTGTTAGGGGTGTCTTACCGCCACAGTATTTTTCTCCAGAGAGTAAGTCATCTGTGTACCAAGTTTGGTTGAAAATCCTCGAGGCATTCCAGAGTTATGCTGGAACATACACACACACAGTCATTTATACATATATAGAAGATAGATTTGTTCATTTATTTCCCAGCTTTATTGTTTTTACAAATAGCTCAACAGAATAACAGATTACAATTGGAAAGGACCTTGGAAGTCTTCTAGTCCAACTTCAGGAGAAGCTTGTAACATTTCAGACAAACGGTTCTCCAATCTCTTCTTTAAAACCTCATGGTGGAGCATCCACAACTTCTGGAGGCAAATTGTTCCACTGATTCATTTTTCTGTCAGAAAAGGTCTCCTTAGTTCTAGTCTCCTTGTTCTTTTCTTTGAAGATATTTTGCTTCTCATCCAAGAAGCTTCTTCAGCTCTGACAAAATGGTGAGGAATGGAAGGACTTATATTCCTTGCGGACAGCTGGTCCTTTGCATCCTTTTAGAGGGTTGTTGAAGCACTTGGAGGTTTATCTGTGCCCTCAGGTCACTGAGTCAAATTATCAGCTGTCTGCAAGGAATATAAATCCTTCCATTCACCACTATCCTGTCAGAGCTGAAGAAGCTTCTTGGATGAGAAGCAAACCAACTGTCTTCAAAGGAAAAAAAACAAGGAAGTCCAGTTGCCTCCTGAAAAAGCACCTTTGGGACCAAGCATGAGAGGTTATGTGAATACAGAAATTATGCTTTGTTAAATTGGATTTCTATATGAAGTCGACCTCTGATTCTTCATTTGGTCTTGTAGTTGCTTCTAGATCAGTGTTTATAACCTGTGGCAAGTTTAAGATGTATGAATTTCAATTCCTAGAATTCCCTAGTCAGCCTGGCTGGGGAATTCTGGGAAATAAACTCCACACATATTCAAGTCGTCAAGATTGAGAAAGTAGGCCCTAAATCAGGGGTGTCCAAACTTGGGAACTTTAAGACTTGTGGACTTCAACTCCCAGAATTCCCCAGCCAGCCTGGCTGGGGAATTCTGGGAGTTGAACTCCACAAGTCTTAAAGTTCCCAAGTTTGGACACCCCTGCCCTAAATACACACCTCCATACATTTAACATCAATTTTAATTAGAGGTCAGATAAAATTGGACTTCTCTGTAATTGAATCAAATCAGTGGTGGGATTCAATTTTTTTTACTGCCGGTTCTGTGGGCGTGGCTTGGCGGGTGTGCAGGGGAAGGATACTGTAAAATCTCCATTCCCTCCCCATTCCAGGGGAAGGTTACTGCAAAATCCCCATTTCCTCCCGATCAGCTGGGACTGGGGAGGCAGGGAATAGATGGGGGTGAGGCCAGTCAGAGGTGGTATTTACCAGTTCTCCGAACTACTCAAAACGTCTGCTCCTGGTTCTCCAGAACTGGTCAGAACCTGCTGAATACCACCTCTGAATCAAATGTAGTTTTTGTTTCTGACTGGCATCTGATTGGCATCTGTGGGCTGGGAACCTATATAAAGCACGATCATCTTGGATTTTCTCACACAAACATACGGGCACACATCCCGAAGATGTTACTGTTGAAACTCAACATTCACCCTTCGGTTGCTGAGCTGTTGTATTGCATCTTAAGATACAGATGGCTCGGTTTGTTTCTGAGCAGCCAAATCAAAATCCAGGATTAAGAAGTTCCACCACATTAATTTTCTTAGGTAGATTCAACCTAGAGATACCAAGAACTCAGTCTTGCTAAGAAGGAAGAAAAAATAGGCAAGGACACTCAACTTTATTTCTGAGTACTGGAAATTCTAAGTAATAACTTCATCCAGGAGTGTACAATTTAGTTTAGACATTAAATCCGTTGGTGTTTTCTGAATTGGGCCCTTCAGTGCCATCTACTGCTACCTTTATGAATTTCCTATCTATCTCAACCAAAATCAAGTATTAAAAATTCAGTTACAGTGAAAGGAGCTTGTGACTGCTTAACATTTTATATTTTATATTGTTGGAAGAAATGCTCTTCTGGGTTCAGTTCCAAGTGGGGAAAAAGACACTGGAAACATGGAGGCTGCTTGGAAAGATAGTTTAACAATGAACAGGCTTGAGTTCCTGAACAGGATCACTTGAGTTCCTGAACAGAAAAGAAGAGAGATGCTGAGAGTCCCTGGCTTTATGCCCTCTCTGGGGCCCCACCTTTGTTTCCTGTTCCTGTGTAAGAAATGTACTCTGATTGGTTGCTGTCAGGGGTCATAGCTGGCTTTGTAGGTTGTGTGCTAAGTTTGGTTGAAACTTGGTGGGTGGCGCAATGAAATGCAACAAGATGGGGTAGATTTTGGTTATATAGAATAAGCTGGCTCAGGCTTTAATGGTCCATTGACAAAGATGGGGGGAGCTAGTAAGAGTGAGTCTGTTTCCTGCTTAAAAACATGTTTCTCTGGCTCAGGTCTTAATGGTCCATTGACAAAGGTGGGGGCAGAGTTTCTGCCTCTCTGAGTTTCTATTTCTATTGTTAGGGGAAATATTCTGCCCCCTTATATTTCCCAAAATATTTCATTTTCTAGGAGAGGGGTGGGTTTTAACTTCCTACACTATTTTAAACAGAAGAGAAAGCATGGTTATAAATACAGTAAATATATCAGTATTCTTAGCGATCTACAAGGAAACCTAAATGAGGCAAATGGGAAAACATACACTTGGCTGGAAAGGAGACCAGCTTAAAATTCTGCCATTGTGTACTTGCCTAAGAAGATGGCAGCACAAAGCCAATCTTGGTTGATCTTGAAAGATGCTAAACAGGATTGCCAGTGTAGAAAGTTAACACCCACCCCTCTCCTAGAAGAATGATTTTGTTGTTGTTGTTGTTAGTTGTGAAGTCATATCCGATCCACCATGACCCCACGGACAACATTCCTCCAGGCCTTCCTGTCCTCTACCATCCTCTGGAGTCCATTTGAGCTCATGCCTACTGCTTCCATGACTCCATCCAGCCACCTCACTCTCTGTCGTCCCCTTCTTCTTTTGCCCTCAATCGTTCCCAGCGTTAGGCTCTTCTCCAGGGAGTCCTTCCTTCTCATTAGATGGCCAAAGTATTTGAGTTTCCTCTTCAGGATCTGGCCTTCTAAAGAGCAGTCAGGGTTAATCTCCTCTAGGACTGACCGGCTGGATGGCCTTGCAGTCCAAGGGACTCGCAGGAGTCTTCTCCAGCACCAGAGTTCAAAGGCCTCAATTCTTTGACGCTCAGCCTTCCTTATGGTCCAACCTTCACAGCCATCCATTGCAACTGGGAAAACCATAGCCTTGACTATACACACTTTTGTTGGCAGAGTGATGTCTCTGCTTTTTAGTATGCGGTCTAGTTTTGCCATAGCTTTCCTTCCCAGGAGCAAGCCTCTTTTAATTTCTTGGCTGCAGTCCCCATCTGCGGCGATCTTGGAGCCCAGGAAAATAAAATCTGTCACTACCTCCATTTCTTCCCCATCTATTTGCCAGGAATTGAGAGAGCTGGATGCCATGATCTTAGTTTTCTTAATGAGTTTCAAGCCAACTTTTGCACTCTCCTTCTTCACCCGCATTAAGAGGCTCTTTAATATTTTAGGAAATATTATAAAAGCAGAAAATTACATTTCCCTAAAGGAGAAATAGAAAAACATGGTCTTGGAGACAGAAAGCAGCCCCCAAGTCTTTCTTAATAGCCCCCAGCAGATATTTTGGGCCCATTGAGAAAGATTGGGCCATCCTATCTACAAAACAAAAGACTTCCAGCTCTAGGATGATGGGATTAAGACATAATAAGACTAACCCTCTACCATCCAGCAGCAGAGCTCACCACATTGCACAATCTCCTGAGGACATTGCATCAATCTCCAGGCTTCAACCAAACTTAGCTCAGACAAACTCCTAGGATTTGTACATAGCTCCACGGGAGTCTGAAAACAGTCAATAGAATACATGTTCTTGCACAGGAACAGGAAGCTCAAGTTCAAAGCCCAAGAGAAGGTATAAAAGCCCCTCACTCTCCATGTGGTCAGCAGGACCTCAAACTGTAGGAAGTTAAAACCCACCCCTCTCCTAGAAAATGAAATATTTTAGGAAATATTTAAAGGGCAGAATATTACCCCCTAAAAGGGAGGCAGAAACTCATCCCCCACACCTTTGTCAATGGGCCATTAAGGCCTGAGCCACGCTATTCTACATATTAAAGATCTACCTCCTTCCCGCAGAGCCATAATAGGAATCACAAAGCCCTTTCATACATCATCACCCAGCAAGTCAACCAAGCTTGGGACTCAGGACAGCCAACAGAGTTGTCCCTGCATGGCCCCATGGGAGTCTGACAACCAATCAGAATACAATCTCAAATTCAAAAGCCCAGAGAGGGCATAAAAACCAGGGCACTCTCAGCATCTCTTCCCTTTTCCCCTGGACCTCAAACCATGTGATCCTGTCCACCATTAAAACCATCTTTCCAAGCAGCCACCATGTTTCCAGTGTCTTTCTCCCGGGTTGGAACTGAACCAGATGGATATTTCTTCCAACACCAGGTGAGTGGAATATTTGAGTGGAATATTGTCAAAAATCCCAGAATTCATGGGAAATAACTGGAAATCAATGGCCAAACACTAAATACTATTGCCAAGATAACTATATAGATATGTTCACATTGGCATCAGGAGTCAAACTTGACTCAAAAGAGATGTGGACCTTTTTTTTTAAATAGGTGATTACATCAAATGTAATAGTTTGCATTAACAGAGGGATAGAATCAAGATCACATGAAGTATCAATACCATTGTGTAAGACCACACTTCGAAGACCACACTGTATCCAGTTTTGGTTGCCACCATATAAAAAAGATTTTGAGACTCTAGAAAGAGTGCAATGAAGAGCAATAAAATGATTAGGATAAAACGTATGAAGAATGGTTGCGGGAATTGGATATGTCTAGTTTAATGAAAAGAAGAACTAGAAGTGACATGATAGTAGTGTTCCAATATCTCAGTGGTTGCCACAAAGAAGAGAGAGTCAAGCTGAAAGCAGGACAAGAAGCAAAGGATGGAAACTAATAAAGCAGAAAAGCAACTTAGAACTAAGGAGAAATTTCCTGACAGTTAGAACAATTAACCAGTGGAACAGAAGTTGCCTCCAGAAGTTGTGAATGCCCCAACACTGGAAGTCTTTAAGAAGATGTTGGATAGCCATTTGCCTGAAACGGTATAGGGTTTCCTGCCTAGGCAGGGGGTTGGACTAGAAGACCTCCAAGGTCCCTTCCAACTCTACTATTGTATTATATTGTACTGTATTTGTATTGAAGCAAAGGATGGAAACTAATAAAGCAGAGAAGCAACTTAGAACTAAGGAGAAAATTTCTGGCAGTTAAAACAATTAATCAGTGGAAAAACTTGCCTCCAGAAGTTGTGAATGCTCCAACATTGGAAGTTTTTAAGAAGAGATTGGACAACCATTTATCTGAAATGATAATATAGGGTTTCCTTCTTAAGCAAGGGGTTGGACTAGAAGACCTCCAAGGTCCCTCCCAACTCTGTTATTCTGTTCTGTTAAAGTCACTAAGCAACCATACGTTGTGGATGTCCTGTGTTTTTGCAATCAAAAGGCCACATCCAACCCAAAAGGAGCTGTAAATAACCACCAATATTGTAGCCTTTGCAATCATGTATGCCCCCTTTTCAAAGTCACACTGACATTATATGTGGAAATCATTCCATTATTATACTTGTCACAGTTAATAAGAATGTCAACCACACCATCTAAGAGAGCAGTAAAAGTGGGACTTAATGAGCAATCATTACTTTCAAATAGCTGCCTTTAACACAGCTTGTGAGGACAGAAACTTTTAATGATCTCTGAATGATGGGTACATTTCTTGATGGAGACATAATGGATGGATTCTTGATGGATTCATAATGCAAAAGATGCTTAAGTAGAAAACTGTCCAATTAATTTCTAGAAGTACAAGAAACAGCTGTTTATTATCAATCTGGGATATCTCTCCATTAAAGCTGTGGTCAAATAATCTAGGATTTGCTTACTCTTACCTGCCCTTGATATCCAATTGTTTTTTATTTCTGAATTAGGGGTAGAAATTCAATCATTTCTCTAATTTTGGTTTCCTTTCCATTGGGAACCATATTTGGCATCTGAAAAAAAAATGTTTTGAAGTTTGGTGACTGCTCTTTGGAAGGCCAGATCCTGAAGAGGAAACTCAAAGACTTTGGCCACCTAAGGAGAAGGAAGGACTCACTGGAGAAGAGCTTAATGCTGGGAATGATTGAGGGCAAAAGAAGAATGGGATGACAGAGAATGTGGTGCCTGGATGGAGTCACCGAAGCAGTAAGCATGCACTTAAATAGACTCCAGAGGTTGGTAGAGGACAGGAAGGCCTGGAGGAACATTGTTCATGGGTTTGCGATGGGTCGGACATGACTTTGCAACTAACAACACATAATATTTGCTCTAGGTTTCATGGAGCAGTGGGAGAGTTGAGTTTTGTTATTCCCCTCTATCAGGGGTGTCAAACTCAAGGCCTGTAGGCCAATGTGGTTGCATCTGGCCTGCACAGCTGTCCTGGAAAATGTAAGGGGCCATGTTGTTTCCGCACAGTCTACCCGTGTCGCTTGAGCACGGCCTACCCAATGTGAAGAGGAAACATGCCAGCAGTTTGCGAAGTGGCGTCAAGCTGGCCACACCCACCAGTCGACCATGCCCATTCAGTCGGCCATGCCCCAGGCCCTCCCCCGAAGTCAACCACAGCTCTGATGTGGCCCACAATGAAATTGAGTTTGACACTTCTGCCCTAGATTTAGCATCTGACAATACTACAGGTAGATCTCAAGATACAACCTACAGATTTGTAATTGTGGTTGTAAGTCCATGGGGGGAGCTGGATTCGCTTAAAGACCACATGACTCACTTAACAACTGCACCATGGCAAAAAGGTCACAAAAGCAGGCACAACTCTGTAACAGAAATTCTGGTCCCCATTGCAAGACTTAACCAGACACAACAAATAACAGGGCTGGGGCGGAAACAAATATAGGGAGGCATTATTCATGGGAATTACTTGCAAGTATTTCATTAACATTTGTATATAACACTTAAAAGGTTGTCACAGATGTGGGGTTTTTGCAGCAGGCTGTACTGCAAATATTTTGAAATGAGAATTTATTAGCAATAGACATTTGTTGTTTCAGTATTTCAAAGCATGCACTGTGCTCTTTAGGGAAAACCTTCTTTGTCATCATTAATTTGTTTTTCAACTTCTGAACACAATTTGGGCACGTCTTCAAAAAATAAGCCTTGAAACGGTATAGAGAAGGCTTAGCACATAAAAAGGCCGAGCAATTTGAACCAAGCAGAAAAAAAACCTGCAACAATTATTATTTTTTCCACTGGAAATTTTTAGCCCGGTAGTTGCTTTACAAGAGAACAGTGAGAGTTGCCCTAAAGATCAATAAAAAAAGCTTTGATTTCTGTAATTGTGATTAGCCAGCAAGAGAAGCATCTTCTTTTGAAGTCAGCTATGTTTGTTTCCTCTAAGCAATGAGACTGGGGTATTAATATGTTGGAAGAAATATCCTTCTAGGTTCAGTTCCAAGCGGGGGGAAAGACACCGGAAAGATGGTTTTGATGGTGGACAGGATCACATGTCTTGAAGATGTTGGGTGAAGGGGGAAAAATGTGGGGGGAGGGAGAGATGCTGAGAGTGCCTGAGTTTTATACCCTCTCTGGGCTTTTGAATTTGAGCTTGCATTCTGATTGGTTGTCAGACTCCCATAGGGCCATGCAGGGACAACTCTGTAGACTGTCCTGAGTCCCAGGCTTGGTTGAGCCTTGCTGGGTGATGTAATCTTCCCAGGTGCCATGTGGTGAGATGGGTAGAGGGCTAATCCTATTTATTTTATTTTATTTATTTATTTAATTAGCGCTTCTAGACCGCCCCCTCTCCCAAAAGGGACTCGGGGCGGTGTACAGTCCATATCAAAAACATCATAAATAAAATTTAAACAATTAAAATTATTAAATGGATAAATACATAAATACATAAATAAGAGGAGGATAAAAATATACAGAACTGTAGTTGCTAAGTAAATAATTTAAAATATACAGAATTTAAAACCCCAATGGCCTATAAAATTAAGTCCCCTAGAAAACCAGTAGGAAATATATATGCCAGGAGGTAGACGTTAAAAATTATGCCAGGCCAGCCAGTCGGAACAGGTGTGTCTTCAGTTTCTGCCGGAAGGAGCGGAAGTCAGTGGTGGTTCTAATGTCGGGGGGGAGGTCATTCCAGAGGGTTGGGCCCATCACAGAGAAGGCCCTACTCCTTGGTGTCGCCCGTTGGGCGACTATTATGTCCTAAGGGCCATGTCTTAATCACCCTGAAGCTGAAGGGGGTGCAGGGAGCTGCTTTCTCTTTAAAACATGTTTCTCCTTTTCTCATCCAGGGAAACATAAGGTTTTGCCTTTTTAATATTCCCTAAAATATTTCATTCTTCTAAGAGAGGGGTGGGTGCTAACCACCTTCAAATATTATAGTTGGTAACATATTCAGCCAAATATGTAGACTGGGTTTGGCATTTTTGTCCAGCTATCGAGTCCTTCCCAATGATCTGGGATAAGAAGATATTGTTGCCATCTTTTATTATTATTCTTGGTATTAAACGGTACTGTCACAAGATGTAAGCTGTTCCAAGTAAAGCTGCCTGCTGCAATTGACCATGGCGATTTTGTCAATGCTAACGAAGTTCAATTGGTGCTCCTAACTCCACTCAATTAAAAATGGTATCATTTAATTTGGCCACCTAAGGAGAAGGAAGTATTCCCTGGAGAAGAGCCTAATGCTGGGAGCGATTGAGGGCAAAAGAAGACGGGGATGACAGAGAATGAGGTGGCTGGATGGAGTCACTGAAGCAGTAAGCATGAGCTTAAATGGGTTCCGGGGGATGGTAGAGGACAGGAAGGCCTGGAGGAACGTTGTCCATGGGGTCGCAATGGGTTGGACACGACTTCTCAACTAAGAACAACAATCATTTAATTCCCTTCCAGAATCCTCATCTTTGGGAAATAATGGAGGCTCAAACCGGCATAGATCGAAATGGCTTCTTTAGAACCCAAATCACTTCTGTTGCATTCAGAAGTATGATGCTGTTGTGTGAAGAAGAGGAGAGAACGAAGAAAGGGCTTGCTGGGTTTTTTATAATCTGTTCAACCCCACCTCCGTTTCCTGTTCCTGTGTAAGAAATGCATTCTGATTGGTTGTCAGACTCCCGTGGGGCCATGCAGGGGCAACTCTCTAGGTTGTGCTTTGAATCCAGGTTTGGTTGAGTTCTCAGATGCCATGTGTTGACTTGAGGTAAAGGGCTAATGCTATCATGCCTTAATCCCATCAACCTGGAGCTGAAGGGGGATCATCTTTGTTATGTAGAGTAGACTGGCTCAGGAATTTTAATGGATCATTAAGGAAAGTGGGGGCTATTAAGAGTGAATCTGTTTCCTGCCTAAAAACACGTTTCTCCATTTCTTATCCACGGATATATAATATTCTGCCTTTTCAATATTTCCCAGGATATTTCATTTTTCTAGCAGAGGGATGGGTGCTAACTTCCTAGTTACCTTGCTGCCAAGCAAACAAAAGTATTGCTCCTAGAAGCAGTTCTTCCTAGAATGCTCCATGCTTCTCTCCCGTCTGTGCTTTGCACCTGTTGGAACGAAAACCCATCTATTTCAGTTCCAAGCTGGGAGAAAGATGCTGGAAACAACATGGAGTCTGATTGGAAATAAAAGGTTTAATGATGAACAGAACCAACAGCAGTCCTAGGTCAGCTGAACAAATGGTTGAATGAGTGGGTGGATCTTTATAGGTGTCTGTGACTTTGAACTTTGGACTGTTCTGTGTGTGTGTGTGTGTGTGTGTGCAAGGGTGTTGGGCTAATGGCTTTTGTCCTGTGTTGGATCTTGCGTGAGGGGATGCTTTCTAATCCTACCATTCTGCCTTTGTCAAATTTGGCTGCAAGGAGTTTCTAAATATCCTGCTTTGAATGGATTTCTGCCTGCAGTGTTTGCTTTGCTTATGAATAGAGCTATCTAGATAGTTGTGTTCCTCATTCAATAAGCTCTTTATCTCCTTAAGTGCTGGCTATTGAGGAAGATTGGGGACAGCTTTCTGAGCATGTTTCTTCATTTCTCCCTTTGGGGAAATATAATATTCTGCCTTTTTAAATATTTCCCAAAAAAAATTCATTCTTGCAGGGAGGGGGGAGGTTCCCACACACCCATTGCTCCTGTCTTGCAAAGGATCCCTTCACACATATCTATGGAGATTCTCAGTCCTGCAGGTCATGGTTGTCCCAAAGGTGCTTTTTTTTTTTCAAGAGGCAACTGGACTTTCTTTTTTTAAAAAAATATTTTTATTTATTTACAAACATACAAAATACATACACATAAAACTTAGACGTACACTAGATTTACACAATACAGCAGCGATGGCGAACCTTTTTTGGCTCTGCCCAACTGCCTAATATGTAATACAGCCCTGGTTCGAATCCCAGTAAGGGTATGGCTAGCTGATGAGAGCTAAATAGCTTGAAATAGATCTATACTAGTCTCCCTTTATTTATTTATCAGCACAAATACAACACACACAGACATTATATATATATGTATGTTAATTCTCCTTAACTACTATCTTTGGGTTTTAATGACTTCTTTCATTGATCCTTGTTTCTTTCCTCCATCCACCTATACCATTTATCCCACATCTGGTAATATTCTGTTTATATTCAACTGGACTTTCTGTTGTTGTTTTTTTCCTTTGAAGAAACATTTCTTGACCCAGTGAACAATATCCAGGATTAGCTTTTGCAAAAACAAAACAAAAAAAACCCCTCTCAGTTGTTTAATTCACCTCTCTCGGATAAACATAAATAAATAAATAAATAAATAAATAAATAAATAAATAAATAAATAAATAAATAAATAAATAAATAAATATAAATAAATAAATGTAATAAAGTAATAAAACAACATAATAGCATAATAACATAATACAAATATATACACACACGTACATATACATACGCACACACACAGACACACACACATATAAATAATAAATACATAATAAATCAATAAATAATAAAATAACATAACATAATAACATAACATAACATAACGCAAATATTATATACACACACGTACATATACATACCCCTCCACACATATAAATAATAAATACATAATAAATCAATAAATAATGAAATAAAATAAATAATAAAATAAATCAATAAATAATAAAATAATAAGGTAATAAAGTAAATAATAAGGTAATAAAATAATATAACATAACATAATAAAAAGTATTATATACACACACACATACACACACACATATATAAATAATAAATACATAAATAAGCAAACAAATAAATAAATAAATACCCAGGTGACAGAAAAAAAACAAACTCGCGCCTACCGGCTCCCTGACGCGCTTGCGCCGCTCGTCCTTCGCCTCCAATTCCAAGCGCCCGGTGGGTTACGCTTCTGCGCCTGCGCCCGCCGCCACAACCTCTGCGAAGTTTCGCGAAGCTTCCCGAAACTGCCGTTCGGAAAAACTGTCGGGAACCCGGAAAAGGCGGCGACTTCTTTCCTTCCTGTCAGTCATTCGGCCTCTCTGAATCAGACGCGACCGGCGATTCCTCCTTCTACTCATCGGCCATGGCTCTGCTCTGCTACAACCGGGGATGCGGCCAGCGCTTCGACCCCGCCACCAACACGGAAGGTGAGCGCGGCCCTTTTTTACCCCCTCAACTTCCCCTGCATCGTCGGCTTCGCCGCCTTCCCGAGAGCGGGGACTACTACAGTCTCCATGGTGCGCAGCCAAGCACGGCCGGGGGGCGAAGGCGGCTACTTGGGGCGATGGGATTTGGAGCCCAGATCCTGTCAGGAAGGAAGGTCGCCTTGCGGGTGCTTATGAGGGGGTGGGGGTTCCCTCGACGCCTGTGACGGATGGTGTGGGAGGCGGAAAAAAAACCCTAATAAATGATAAATTTATTACATTTATTGCCATCCCATCTTAACCTCCAGGGTAACTCTGGCCGTAGTTGTCAAGAGGAAAGTCAAGGGTCGAGCTGGACTCAAAACGAGCCTCTCTTAATTCCAATGGCCTCAATCTGGGCCCCTTTAAAGGTGGCTGGACTTCAACTTCCCGAATTCCCTCTATAGGACAGGACAGAGTTCAGGGTAGAGTTTGGAATAGAATTAGAGAGAGTAGAATAAGAATAGAATGGAATTAGGGAGAATAGAATAGAATTAGAGAGAATAGAACAAAATAAAATTAGAGAGAGTAGAATTAAAGAGAATAAAATAGAATAGAATTAGAATAGAATAGAATTAGAGAGAAGAGAATAAAATAGAATTAAAGAGAATAAAATAGAATAGAGTAGACAGAATAGAATAAAATAGAATAGAATTAGACAGAATAGAATTAGAATAAAACAGAACAGAATTAGACAGAATAGAATAGAATTAGGCAGAATAGAATAAAATAGAATTAGACAGAATAGAATTAGAATAAGGCAGAATAGAATAAAATAGAATTAGACAGAATAGAATTAGAATAAAATAAAATAGAATTACACAGAATAGAATAGAATTAGGCAGAATAGAATAAAATAGAATTACACAGAATAGAATAGAATTAGAGACAATAGAATAGAGAATAGAGTAGAATAGAATTAGAGAGAATAGAATAGAATTCTTTATTGGCCAAGTGTGATTGGGCACACAAGGAATTTGTCTTTGGTGCATATGCTCTCGGTACATAAAAGAAAAGATACATTTGTCAAGAATCATAAAGTACAACACTTAATGATAGTCATTCTAGCGAGAGGATTCTGGGAGTTGAAGTCCACTCAACATACAAGCGGGCCAGACACGGATCTAAAGCCTCCTTTGGAGTCCAGCTTGACCCCTGACTTTTCTCTTGACAATTCCCCTCCCCCGAGTTACCCTGGGGTTGAGATGGGCTGCCAATACATTTAATAAATAAGAGGGGGGGGGGGGGAGCAGGGTTGCCTCTTTCCTGGATGGGGTTTTGCCCTTCCTTCCAAGTGGACAGCTGTGGAATTTGGGATAGTATAGCCTTTGTTGTCATTGTACAACATATATACAATTGGTTTTAGCCTCACTGGTGCAATCTATGGCAACAAATGCAAACAATATAAATAGTATGAAGAATAATCTCTATGCAAGTAATTAGGAAGGAAGGAAGGAAGGAAGGAAGGAAGGAAGGAAGGAAGGAAGGAAGGAAGGAAGGAAGTCATACGTTTCTGCGTGTAGTGATTGTCTGACAACCCAAGGATAGAAACTATTTTTAAACCTGGTCTGACTCCATTTGTTCTGTCAAGGTCCCCTAAGGTCATTGGTGCTAGTCATTGGTAAAATGCTACAACACAGCATTAACAGTGTTCAACAACACAGGAGGGGTCCATCACTGCCTATTTTTTTTTTTTGGGGGGGGGTGCTCTTTGACTTCCTCACACCTCAACACCTGTCTGGCCTGCAGCCCTGGTAGTCCGCTAACTTTTGAGATCTGTAAAAGCTTGCTAGGGATAGGAAAGAAGGAAAGGAAAGAGGAGAGATAAATATACAATTGTTTATCATAGATTATATGGCAGAATTTTGATTGCAAGGTGTATACAGTAACTCAAGTTGGCTGGTGCTTTAATCAGCTTGAAGATGCTCTCTTAAGATGTCCCTTGTAGCCAAAAGCTTGGTTATTGTCAAGCTCATAATTGTTCATTATCTGATGGGTTTTAATTTTATTTTTGTTTTCAATTATATGAAGCTTGCGGTCCGTAGAGATTCTCAGTCATCCAGGTCATGGTTGTCCCAAAGGTGCAACTTTCTTGTTTTTTTCTTCGAAGACGTTTCGCTTCTCATCCAAGAAGCTTCTTCAGGTCTGATTGGATGGTGAGGAATGGAAGGAATGTCTTCATCATCTATCTCCAGTCTACAACACAGTCCTTTCAGCAGTTCCAAGAAGGCTCCACATCCATATGCACTACTCAGGTGACCTTGATGACACAAATAAACCCTTCCATTCCCCACCATCCAGTCAGAGCTGAAGAAGCTTCTTGGATGAGAAGGAAAACGTCTTCAAAGATAAAATAAAGTCCAGTTGCCTCTTGAAAAAGCACCTTTGGGATATGAATCTTATGGTTGCTTTACATTCTTTGGTATTTTGTATTTATTTATTTTATTGCCATAAGCCGCCTTCAATGTTGTGATAAGCTGAAATAATAAGTACACATGTACTTCTCACCTATTGGCAACTCCTTAAAATTACTGTATATTTCTCACTGTAGCTGTAGCCCAATCCCTGTAACTGATGTATGACAAGTTGCAGCAGGTGAAAACATGTGGGTTCCTTCATTGCTTCATTAACAGCTTTTCCCTCTTCAGATCGGGATCACTGCACATCCCTCGTTACATAACGCAGCATTTGGCATATTAGCAATTTTTGTGTGAGCATTCTTAGCCCCCTTTTGCATATGTGCAAGTTATGTTTAATTATAACTTCTAATACATAAACTGAAATCATTGTCTTGTTAAAATATTTTTCCTTGATGTTCATATATAAATAATATATAGAAGAAAGAAATCAGGCGTTGCCAATGTGCACATGGCTATCTCTTCCTTCCATGTCTCTCTCCAGCAGCAATTTTTCCAACATCTTTTTACCTGATGATACCCTGTGATAATGTTAAAGAAGAACCCTTTGTCAGAAAGAAACTGCATGGATTGAATGGCTGGAACACCAGCAGACTCCGATTGCTGTGTTCCCATCTCCTTCCATGTCTTCTACCTTTGGGAAGGCACTCAACTGAGAACTCTGGCTTTAATTATTATTTTTCAGGATATTTTCCCATTCTTGGAGAGGTTCTTTCCTCCATCAGTAAAGAGTTAGCAACGCTATAGCAGAGGGCTAGTGAATGTAATGTGCAGTCAACTCTCAATATTTGTAGTGGTTACCTTCTATAAAGATGCAAACATTGAATTGGTCAATACTGAAACCTCAGTTGTGACTGTGTCTGTCAAGCAATTCATTCTTTTGCTCTTCTGCATGGCTGTGAATGACCATGAAATCACTGCAGATATTGATTGCAGTTACAAATTTCAGCAAGTAGACAAATTCAGAAATACAGAATCTGTGAATAATGAGAATCTACTGTATTTATCCGCATCCCTTTATCTGATGTTTAGATGTTACATTCATCTTGAATATAAGAGTTCAGTTATTGTTTTGCTCGCTTTTTTTTTTTTAAAAAGCATGATCTAAATATTTGTGAAGTAATATTTCTGCGGAGTTTACATGGTGATCATTAAGGAAGAACTTTATTTCTCTTGCACAATTAATATTTCAACCTTATTTTAGAAGATAAGTTTAAGCAATATGCATGATGACCATGTGGAATGTACACTTACAGTGCCTTGAGGAATATGTGTTACACAAACGAAACCTTATTATAACAGAATTATGATTTGCCAAGAAACATTTCAGGTATATTTCTTTATATAACAAAATATTATTACATAATACATTGTGACAATAATAACTAAGGGATACTCTTTCCCCGAACAGCCTAAATTCTAAATTTAGACTACCAGAACCCAGTAGAGATGAGAGAGGAACAAGGACAATCGGTCAGTAGAGAAAAAGAATTTATGGGAAATTGCAGGCTTTATTTCATATCTTGAAAATATTACTGTTGCATAAAGAGTAATTTGTTCTGCTAAATACTGCTCGTATAAAGTTGTTCACTCGAGTTTAGCTAAGCTATTTGCTTTTTCATTTTTAGAATCATGCACATATCACCCAGGTGTACCTGTCTTTCATGATGCTCTTAAAGTAAGTGGGCAAATATAATTATTTCAATGGCTTTTTAAAAACTGAAACTAAATCATACTAATTGCAGTTATTTCAAGTGTTCTCGTGGCCTTATCAGTTTATCCGAATGTAGTAAAAACTCATGGGTTCTTCAAACAACACCGACTTTCAGTATAAATACATGCTAAATCATGAGAAAAGGTTGCTAGACGCAGCCAACTGAATTGCGTTGAATGCTTTTCAGTTTATTCAGATTTTTTGGCTCAGTTAGGAAAAAGTATTTGCTAGGTATGATTCGCATTTTGATTGTAAATTTAATTAACTTGTTTCATTGCTTAATCAAGCCTTAGTTGGGCAGTACAAAACAGAAATGAAAAGAAATGATGCAACTGAAAGACAGAAAAATAGGATTCCTCAAATAATTTAAGAGGAATATGGCATTATCAGATTAGTGTTAAATTTTCTTCTCTTTAGTTCACGTGTTCTTTAATAATATTCGCTAGAAGTTGGAAAGCAACCAACCTAGGCTCAAGCAAGGAATCAACCTGGACTCCCTAACAGCTAAATACAACAGAACTAAGTCTAAACTCCTCCCCCTTGAATGACTTAGGCCTTATCTGGTCTTTCCCAGACGAAATTTGCCAGTCTGGGTACACTCCTGTACTATAGGCAGATAAAAATAAGGTAGCTCTACATGTATAGGTCCGGTTGTTTGCACCTGACACTAGATAAGATTTCAATGCCACCATATTTTTACAGGGCTGGTCATGCTGTAAAAGAAGAACAACAGACTTTTCTGATTTCTTAAGCATTAAGGTATGTATTAGTAGCTACGTAGGTTTTTATTTAACTATTGTATGATATTAATGCTTGAGTGCCAAATTCAGTCAATTTTTCCATTGGCAAACACATGCAAAAGCTAGCTGGCTTTATTTAATTTCCGGCTAGTATACTACCCGGCATATTGTGTTTAAATGGGAGTCTTATTATCTAAGCTTTTTTAAAACACACGAACTCTGCTATCCTACCATCTTACAATACCGTGAAGAACAGAAGTTGGTATAGGTGTACCAACCATACTAATGTATGATTAGTCTAGTAAAAAAAAGTGGGGGGGGGGAATATCTGCTTAACCAAGCATACAGGTTAGAATGATAAAGAATCTGGGGGCTAATAAGAAAAGAGACATTTTCAAGTACATTGATGGAACTGAGTAACAATTTGTATTAAATAGTGTTTTTTTTTTTACAACAGGGTTGCACCAAGGGCTTCCATAATAGTGAGAAACCCCCTGAGCCGGTCAAACCTGAAGTGAAAACTACCTCTGAACGAAAAGAATTAGCTGATCTGAAACCTAAATTTCAAGAGCACATAATTCAAGCACCAAGGCCAGTAGAAACCATTCAAAGACCAAGGTAACAATACTGCGATAATACTGCAATTAAGACTGGCATTAATGCCAAATCAACTTCATAGGTTATAACTTTTTTTTAAATTTATTACTTGCTTTCTAAGTGTAATGTCTATGTTTTATTTTACTTTATTCCCGGAGAAACCCAAAATACCTTTGTAAACCAATCTTGGATAAAATTGCAAATCTATACGATATAATCCTCTTTAATCATAAGAGTAACTACCAAGGATATTAATATTAAGAACTCTTTTTAACTCTTTTTCCTTAAAATATCAAAATAGTTAGTTGTTGAGACTGAATAAACATTTTCCCCCCTGTGGTTCCTTAGTTCTGATGAACCAATGAGCTGCTTGCAGTTAAAAGTATCGGCGTCCTTGAAACAATCGTTAGAAAAGCTAAAGCTATCAACGGAAAATGAAGTAAAAAAAGGTAGGCAGCTTAATAATATTCCAAGGTGATTTTACCAAAGAATGTGTGGTGTCCATTATTATTATACTTCATTTTTGCAGTGTGCATGGTGCTATCGTTTGAAAAGCAAACATCTTGTGTGCAAAATACTCAGTGTGAGTGCTCCTCTGATCTGTTATACAGTACATCCCAATCCTCCCCCCCCCCAAAAAAAATTCTTTTAAGTATGAAAACTTAGAAATGTTCTAAAGGAGAATATTTTATTTTACAGAAGATGATAGCGATGAGATAAAGATTGGGACTCCGTGCAAAAATGCAGGCTGTTCAAAGGTAAAATATCTTTAAATCTCATTTAAACAACACAGTAGACCGTCAGTTTTACTTCATGTTGTTGTTTTAGTGTAGACCCGCCAACCAATGTTACATCAACATATCCCATGAATAGTTATACCCTGTTTCCCTGAAAATAAGACCTCCCCGGAAAACAAGGCCAATTGGGCTTTTGAGCGCATGTGCTAAAATAAACCCTCCCCTGAAAAGAAGCCCTCCCTAAAATATTGCAACAGAGCAGCAGCTATGAGGTGACCATGCTCGCCAGCTCCTGCACCTCAAAAAGAATAAGACCTCCCTGAAAATAAGGCCAAGCACTTATTTCGGGGGTCAAAAGAAAATAAGACCCTGTCTTACTTTCGGGGAAACCTGGTACATATATATCAACGTCTTTTTTTTTTTTGCATTCGCAGCCAAGGGAGTTTTCACCCATTTTCTTATTTTTAAATACACATGAATCATAACAACAAGAAGTAATTATTTTAAACAAAGTTCAAATGTTGATCCAAATCTGCATAGGTAAATATTTTTCCAACGTCCCTTAAAAGAGCCACAGAAAAGCCTTCCCTCCTCCCCCTTTCTTTCTCATCCAGACAGCTGGAAGAAACTTGGCTCATTGTGTAACGCTTTCAGCTGAAGACCAATGGGAATTGCAAAATAATAAAAACGCCTGTGGCCATGCGTGACTTTTTCCTGCTTGGCAAGCACTGGGATTTAACCTGCTGTAATTCAGTGGCTAATGAACTATTTTCTGTTGATGTGTCCCTAGACATTTGAAGGACCAGGCAGCATGGAGGGCGTATGTATCTATCATGCTGGTGTGCCAATATTCCATGAAGGGTGGGTATCATGTGGCTAAATTCATTCTTAAAATTCTTTATAGACGAGCAGCATATTTGGATGACTAGCAATAGTGCTATGTGATTCTATGTAAGATTTATTTTTTTCCCCTCTGCCCTTTGCAATATATAGGATGAAGTACTGGAGTTGCTGTAAGAGGAAAACATCAGACTTTAATACTTTTTTGGCTCAAGAGGGCTGCACAACAGGAACACACCTGTGGATTAAGAAGGATGCCGTAAGTAGTTGCAGCTATACTGTTTAGCTACATTGACTACATTGGAGATTACATTGAGCAATCTTCACTCCAATGAAAAAATAGATAGCAAGTTTTTTAAAATGAAAAATTAATCATGTTTGTCTGCTCAACTTTAAGGGGAAGAAGGTGGTGCCATGCAGGCACGACTGGCATCAAACTGGGCGTGAAGTGACAATCTCAATCTATGCGAAGAACTCCATTCCTGAACTTAGCCGGGTAGAGGCAAACAGTACATTAGTAAGTTACTTTTTTCCTTTGGTGGGGCTGACATACATGCACAAACGATTGATTGATTGATTGATTACATGCCATCAACTCAGTGTTGACTCTGTCCCAAAGGTGCTTTTTCAGGACGCAACTGAACTTTCTTGTTTTTTTTCTTTTGAAGACATTTCGCTTCTCATCCAAGAAGCTTCTTCAGCTCTGACAGGATAGTGGGGAATGGAAGGATTTATTTCCAGAAGAAAAAATTGCAGACTAAAGGAACCAGGAGCACTACTCAGGTGACCTTGAGGACACAAATAAACCTCCAAGTGTTTCACCAACCCTCTAAAAGGATGCAAATGACCAAGCTGTCTGCAAGGAATATCCTGCCAGAGCTGAAGAGGCTTCTTGGATGAGAAGCGAAACATCTTAAATTTTTTTAAAAACAAGTTGCCTCCTGAAAAAGCACCTTTGGGACAACCATGACCTGGATGACTGAGAATCCCTACAGACCTTCAGTGTTGACTCAGCGTACAGAGAATTCCCCTATAGTGGTCTGCCCCTAATCTGGTACTTCAGGTCTTCCAACGATGTGCTTAGTGGCCACTATAACAGAGTGCATCCATCTTGCTGCTGATCATCCTCATCCTCTCCTTCCTTCAACCTTTCCTAGCATTTAAACTTTTTAGAGGGAGTTAGGTCTGTACCAATGATGGGTTCCGGATCCCGTTCCAACCGGTAGTTGGTACTGTTTGGAACGGGCCCAGTGGCGTCCACATGGACTCGCACAGCGCGAGTGCATGTGTCTTAGCGCCTCCACGAGCCTCCACAACACTCCAGCTGCTCAATGGAGCGCAGGCGCTATACTCACCATGCACGGAAGCACCGAAGACTTAAAAGACCAGTAAGGAGCTCAGGTGGGCCCTTCAGAGCACTGTACCGGAATGGTATCCGGTGCTCCAGGCAGGCCCGTACCGGGGGGTACCACCTGCAATCCACCACTGGTATGTACCACCAGAGGAGATTGTACGGCATTAGAATGCGAAGTATGTGAGACATCTTCCACAGAGCAACACGACAATAAACTATGCCTATGAAATTAGTTGCAATAAAGTATATGCACACAGAGATAAACATATAGAGGTGTTCTTAGTTCTTTGTAGCTCCTTTTATGTGAGGCTGATTAAAAAACAAATTACCTGTTGGAGGGAGGGCATGACAATGTAATGAATATATAATTGGTTCAATAATCACATCCAAAGAGTAATCACCAGCAGCTCTTCATCAAATTGTAGAGAGGTTTTAAGCGAGGTGACGCACAGTTCAGAACCGGAGCTTGTAATTTTCAACATTTTTATTGGATGAGAACATAAAGAGATCACCTACCAACTTTGTAGAGGCCACAACATTGGGTGGTGTAGTTAATACTTCGGAAGACAATTTTTTTAAAAAAATCAAGTTAAAAAGATGGGCTGAAAATAGCAATGCGATTTAATAGAAGCAAATGCAGGGTTCTTCCTTTAGAAATTTAGCACATGGAAACGAGGTGGCAAATGCTGGATTAATAACAGCAATTGTGAAAAAGAGCTTGGGATAAAGGCTGGTTTGCAAATTGGATCTGAGCCAGCGGTATGATGCGTTTGCAAAAAAAGGCAGATACAATTTTACACAGCATCAGTGTAGGCACACAACTTCCCAATTGTGGGATTAATCATTCTGCTCTCCTATGTTTTGTTTGGGTATCTGGGGTGGTATCAAGTTTGGGTCACCATGCTTTAAGAAGGAATCAGAGAAATCAGAACCAGTTCAGAAAATGGCAGTAAGATAATCTAGAAATGGAATTTTGTAAAAGAGTGGTTGAAAGAATTGGAACATCTGTTTTTCTTTCGTACAGTGTTTCTCAACTTTGGCCAGTTGAAGATGGGTGGACTTCAACTCACAGAATTCCCCAACTGGCTGGTGAAATCTGTGAGTTGGAAGTCCACCCATCTTCAACTGGCCAAGTTTGAGAAACATTGCTTTCATACATTTAAACAGAAGAGTTACTTCCAAATAATAATACACCTGTTTGAATAAATGTGAGTAAACTTGCATTTCTCTTTCATTGGATATACCTTTCTTTTTTTGCAGCTAAATATCCATATTGTGTTTGAAGGTGATAAGGTGTTCGTTCAGAATCTGAATTTATGGGGTGTAAGTACATAATTCTGCTTCAAATCTTATGCTACTAAAGTTTCTCTCAAAAGTTTTTTTATGGATTCTGTTGTCGGACTTTTCTAATGCAATGTGATTGTCTTTTAAAAAATATGCAAATGCCAAAGTCGAGTCGACAGTTGTGGAAGTGGTTGTTGAATGGATTCTGTGCACTTAAGTCATTACTAAATGTGTGTTTTGCAAAATTCCATATGGCATCAATGAATCAGTTTTTCATTCATCACAATCACAGGCTGTTAGGAAACAAGTTAAAAACTTAACTGTTGTGTCCTTTGATTCTCTTGATATAAAAGTGGGACGTTTAGGAAAGATTGTATAATTGCTTCTTGATCTCAGAAATCTAGATAAGAAGCCTTCAAGACTATTGTTATTATTCTCCTCCTATTTTCATACTTTGGGAGCAAAATTTCCAATTTCCTTATTCATTTGCCAACTGCAGATAGTCTTCAATTTATGACCACAACTGAGCCCAACATTTATGTTGCTAAGTGAGACAGTTAAGTCAGTTTTGCTCCAATTTACCACCTTTCTTGCTACGCTTATTAAATGAATCTGGCTTCCCCGTTGATTTTTCCTTGTCAGAAGGTCTCAAAAGGTGATTGTGTGACCGTAACACTGTTACAGTCATAAATATGAGTCAATTGACAAGAGTCTGGATTTTGATCATGTGACCATGGGGATGCCACTAAGATCATGCCACTAAGTGTGAAAAATGATCATGTCACTTTTTTCAGTGCCATTGTAACTCCGAGCTGTCACTAAATGCAATAATACAATAGCAGAGTTGGAAGGGACCTTTGAGGTCTTCTAGTCCAACCCCCTGCCTAGGCAGGAAACCCTATACCATTTCAGACAAATGGCTATCCATTTGACAAATGAATTGTTGTAATTTGAGGACTTCCTGTATTCATTTTATACACAATTATCTCATAGGTAATATATATAAGGTCATATGTATGAGGTGGATTTTTTCCCTCAGAGTTCAGGGACTTGCACTTTTAGCCTCTTTCCAAAGTTATAACAATGCTTACTGATTTCTCTGTAATCAATAGACTGTCATGAGCCAATACTGCAGGTAGTCCTCAACCTATGAATACAATTCAGCTCAAAATTTATGTTGCTAAATGAGAAATTTGTTAAGTGGGTTTGGTCCCATTTTACAGGTTTTCTAGCCACACTTGTTAAGCGAAGACACTGCAGTTGTTCAGTTAGTAACACGGTTGTTAAATGAATCTGGCTTCCCCATTGACTTTGATTATCAGAAGGTTGCAAAAGATGGTCACATGACCCTGGGACATTGTAACCGTCATAAACAGGACCCAGTTGTCAAACATCCTAATGTAAATCATGTGACCATGGGCCGGCCGCAGTGGTCGTAAGTGTGAAAAATGATAAGTCGCTTTTTTCAGTGCCATTGTAACTTCAGTCAGTAAATGAACTGTTGTAAGCCGAGGACTACCTGTAGTCCAACTGAATGCGTTGACTTTAAAGATGCTTATAAGCGCCCTCTGGTTCCATGGCTTGGACTGAAACCACTATTTTCCCTCTTCCAGGTGATTGATGTGAAAAGGAGCTACGTCAATATGACGGCGACAAAGATCGAGCTCACCATGAGGAAAGCAGAGCCCATGTTATGGGCAGGCTTGGAACTCCCAGCATCCAAATTGCAACAAAAAGAGCCTCAAAACGTTGTAGAACACGCTTGAAATCTGGAAAGTTTTCCGGTTCCTTGTGCCTGGCAAAATGGTGACTTGGTATTTTAACACAAATTGATTTTATAGGCAGCCCACTTCAAAAAAAGAAAAGAAAAAAAAAGAATTCATTCCGGCTCGAGTGTAGTGCATGGCTTTTAAGCAGTAGGGCAGACCACTGGTTTTGTTGTACCGACTCCCCAATTTCGACTGATGCTTCTGGAAACCTTGCAAACCTCCGAATTTTCCCTGCCATCGTATTATAAAGGGAGTGCATGTTCTCATTAGCCCCAAACTAAATATCTAGAAGCTAGTCATCTCTAGCATCTTTCAGGAATGTAGAATTGATTTCAATGTATACATTGAAAATCCAAGTTAAATTTTCATTAGATAGCTGGATGCTCTCAGGATTGTTTCTATAGCAAGGAGCCCAAATGGCTATTGCTGTATTTCTATATCATCTTTTAATGTTTTTAAATGCAGAAAGGTAGAGAAAAATCTGGTGGTTTTAGACTTGCCTGCGCAAAGAAGCTGGTAATTCTTCTCTTTTTTAAATTCCCAGGAATTCAGGAAATATATTGTCAGTGAGCTGCTAAGCTACCTCTGTGCACTTATTCAGAAAGCCAAGGTTTTCCAAAGAGCAGGCACTGGAAATTTTGGGTCCGTTTCATTTGTTTTTTCTTAAGCCTTGCCTTCATCCAAAGAGGAAATAGCATAGATAAAATGTCCATATTTGCACTCCTGATTTTAGTGACTATGCTTTGCTGATCAGTTTTTCCATCTCCTTTGTGGTAAAGCAAGTAAGGCAACTCAGGTTTATACCGAGACATACAGTTTGCACCTTTTTGCCAGGAGTGTGACTTTTAATGGGAGTTAAAAGTTGGGAAGGCTGAAATGCACACAAGAAGTACGAAATAGTTCAGCTTTACGCAAAACTAGGATCTTTGTGTAAATGGCGAATTGTGTTGCATAACAAATTACAGAACTTTTTATATACTTGAAGATGGCAAAACTGCTATAGGCGCACAACGACTCGTTGGCGTCACTCAAGTCATAAGGGATTGCACGCAGAAAGGGGGGCCTATTTAAAAAGCCCTTGTATTTATAATATTTCTATATTTTTTTTAAAAAAGATTTTAATCTGGCAGTTATAAGAGGAAAATGAAGCAGCCTTTCATGGTTGTGATTCTTAATAAGCATTTGAGACAGTTTAAACTGAATTTTCTAAGAAAAGATAACTCTAGAAAACGGCCAAATCCCCCAGTCTGCAGCCCAGGGCCAGGCCATGGCCTGTTGGGAACTGGTCCCACAAGCAGCAGGCGAGTGTGCCCGCACGAAGCTGCATTAGTGCAAGTAGCGTGCGCGCACACAAAACCGTCCCCTCCCCCACCTCGCCACCGCCAGTCCGCAGAGCAGGAAATGTTGGGGATGCTATTCTAACAGACAGACCTTAATAAAACCATGCATCTTCAGAATCTGTTTCTTCTGTCCTTTGGCCTCCAATTAGCTCCGTAGCATCTACTTTTCAGATCTAGGTGGTCTGCTTCTTTGAATTTCTGCCTAAAAGACACCACGCTGTACCCCAATCACCCTTGAATGCAAGTATCCCGCATTCAGGGGTCTGGAGAAGCCATTCAGTGAGTGACAGACCCTGCCGGCAACTTCTGTTGTTATGCCCAGCAGATTCTTTGGGTGATTATAGATGCTTCCTGTGGCTTGACCTCTGAGCAAGACAGCAAATTGCATAAAGGCAAGGCAAGCAGAATTTTAATTGCAAGCAAAGTAGAGCATGGTGAATACAAACACTTCTGATATTTGAAAGCAGGAAAAAAAATTGTTCTTCAAGAACAAAGCCATGGTTTAATATAACATGTAAAAACTGGAGTACGTGCAAAACATCCAAGTTGATCTTAATTGTCTACTTACAAGTTTCTGGAGAGTTATTTTCCAACGAGAGGTCAATTTGGTCTCAGAATATCAAACGGTTGCTCTTTGTTAACAGTTGTAATTTTACTTCCCAGCATTGTCATGTTTCATTAGCATGACACTTGGATCCAGTTCATATTGCACGCCAGATTGTTCAAAGGCAACAAGGCGGCTAGAAAGACTTGAAACCAATAGCTGCAGGCATCTTTGGAGAACAGTTTTTCACTCCCCAGGTTGTCAGTTGCATCTTCATTTACTTACCTTGATGAAGTCTGATTTTTAACCACAGAAGTTACAATAGTGTAACTTTCCTGGGTTTTCTTCTTCTTCCTTCTTCCTTCCTCCTCCTCCTCCTCCTCCTCCTCCTCCTTCTTATTTTTTTGCTGCCCTTGAAATAAGCTGTTGGCACTTGAGGTGCAGTGAACAGTTTCCCCAGGCTTCTGTGGTTGAGGCCTGTTTAGGGATCGATTCATTGTACAGAATCATTCCCAGCACTGTATATTCCTGATGGAAATTGACAACATTCTTTGTCTGCCATTTTTGTAGTCTCCTATTGCAGGGATCCTCAATTTTAGCAACTTTTAAGGCTTATTGGGGCTTCAACTCAGAATTCCTCAGCATAGCTGGCTGGAAAATTCTAGAACTTGAAGTTTGCAAATCTTACAAATTCTGGGACTTGGAAGTCTACAATTGGAGACACAGACACCCCTCCCCGTTATTGGACAAGAGAAAAAGCTGGTCAGTCATTTAGTTTGGAGTGTTAAATTGCAAGGTCTCCTGTAGGTCTTAATTTGGGCAGCCACTCAATGGACTCTGTGCCATTTCAAGCACCGTGTTCCTGTTTATAGTTGAATCACTTCTTTTCCAATGAAACCCATGGGCACTCTTAAATGCAAAGCATCTATAAATTGGGACCCAGGTTTTATTAAGATATTAGTGCCATGATGGCGAACCTATGGCACGTGTGCCAGAGGTGGCACTCAGAGCCTTCTCTATGGGCGTGCACGCTGTCTCCAGCTGTTCTGGTGTGCCGAAAACCAGAAACAGGCCATTTTGGGCCCTGAAAACGGCCTGAAAATGACCCAAAACACCCTGGAAATGGCCTGGAAAATGGCCCCCAAAACACCCTGGTTTTAGCCATTTTTCAGGCCTTTTTCAAACCATTTTTGGGCCATTTTCAGGCTGTTTGGGGCCATTTTTGTGCCAAAAAACAATTGGAAAACGGCCTGAAAACAGCCCCAAAAAACAGGCATGGGCATGCTGGCCAGCTAGTCTTCGGGTTTTAAAATGCCCTGGCACACGCACGATCTGGTTTGGTCACTTGAAGCCGAAAAGTTTCGCCATCACCCTATTAGTTATTATACAGCCAAGTCACCATTTCCACAGTCAGAACTGTTGGGGGTTTTTTGTCGCCGGGGGGGAGGGGGAGGCGGGGGGGAAGACCTATTCTATGTAGTAATAAAAATATTTGCTTTAAATTATAGCATGACAATTTTTAAAAAAGAAATCAGTGGCTGTTCACTTTTTTCATACCTAAGAACTTCAGTTGTGTATGAAAAGTAAAGAAGAGTGTCTGGAACACTAGGTTTTTCAAGTGCTTTTTCTTTTTTGTTTCCCCCACAATGCACGGATGTTCGTTTTAAATTGTGTTGGAGGATGCTTGTGGTTTCATGCCTTCAGATATTATTTTTATAAATTTGGAAATAAACAGTTTAGTGCCTAATTTCTACCTTTTTGGAAGAATTGTGAGAATATTTTGTTTGTTTGTTGCCTGTGAAAAGACCTGTTTGCTCAGATCCATAAAAGATCAGTTGAGTGTTGTGGCTTATATTGTGTAAGTTTGTGCAGAGGATGTATTTTATGGACTATTTCCATCAAAGCCCCTGGTGACTTAACACCGCAGAAGGGCCCACGGAGAATGCTTTTATCATACTTATTATCATAGAAGAGCTGAGCGATTGCTTTAAGCGAAGTTTAGGTATATATTTCTCAAAACAAGATCATCCACAGTGGATCAATCCACCCTAATCTTTCTCAATCTGGTTTGAGGCTAGTTATGGATGAGGGAATAAATGGGGAACTCATCAAATTTGCAGATGACACCAAGCTGGCAGGAATAGCCAACACTCCAGAAGATAGGCTAAAGATACAGAAAGATCTTGACAAACTTGAACATTGGGCACTATCTAATAAAATGAAATTCAATGGTGAAAAGAGTAAGGTTCTACATTTAGGCAACAAAAATGGAATGCACAGGTACAGTGTAGGTGATACCTTGCTCAGTAGTAGTAACTGTGAAAGGGATCTTGGAGTCCTAGTGGACAACCATTTAAATATGAGCCAGCCATGTGCAGCAGCTGCCAAAAAAGCCAACACAGTCCTAGGCTGCATCAACAGAGGGATAGAATCAAGATCACGTGAAGGGTTAATACCACTTTATAATGCCTTGGTAAGGCCACACTTGGAATTCTGCATTCAGTTTTGGTCGCCATGATGTAGAAAAGATGTGGAGACTCTAGAAAGAGTGCAGAGAAGAGCAACAAAGGGGATTAGGGGACTGGAGACTAAAACATGAAGAACGGTTGCAGGAACTGGGTATGTTTAGCTTAAGAGAAAGAAGGACTAGGGGAGACATGATAGCAGTCTTCCAATATCTCAGGGGTTGCCACAAAGAAGAGGGAGTCAAACTATTCTCCAAGGCACCTGAGGGTAGAACAAGAAGCAATGGGTGGAAACTAATCAAGGAGAGAAGCAACTTAGAACTGAGGAGAAATTTCCTGACAATTAGAACAATTAATCAGTGGAACAGCTTGCCTCCAGAGGTTGTGAATGCCCCAACACTGGAAATCTTTAAGAAGATGTTGGATAGCCATCTGTCTGAAACGGTATAGGGTTTCCTGCCTAGGCAGGGGGTTGGACTAGAAGACCTCCAAGGTCCCTTCCAACTCTACTATTGTATTGTATTGTTATACTCAAGCAGTGTAGCCTCAACACATCTGAAGAATATCATTGGGAGGAACTCTGAAGGAAAAACAAAATAAGTCCTGTTGCCTTTTGAAAAAGCACCTTTGGGACATTGCCACCTTCCCTTGCCTCCACGAGCTTCCTGAGGTGCATAATCCATCATTCCAAATTTTCCCAAGACCTCCCCTCTTTAGCTGCCAGCACTGATGATCCACCATAGCATGTCCCACTCCCGTGTCTTCCCCCCCCTCCATAGGTGTGCTATTGCTTCTAACGTTACCATATCCTCCACTCAGCCAACCTTTTTGTGTCCACCCGCTATAGTCGCCATTTGTGCTCGGAAGGAAAACATCCATATTTTGTTTCATGCAAAATAGCTTGGTTGTATTTTGTGCATAATCCAAAACCTCAAAGCAGCCACGGCAGAGGTGGTATTCAGCAGGTTCTGACCAGTTCTGGAGAACCGGTAGCAAATGTTTTGAGAAGTTCGGAGAACCCGTAAATGCCACCTCTGACTGGCCCCGCCCTATCTATTCTCTGTCTCCCAAGTCCCAGCTGATTGGAAGGAAATGGGGATTTTGCAGTAACCTTTCCCACACCCACCAAGCCACACCCACAGTATCCGTAGTAAAAAAAAATTGAATCCCACCACTGAGCCATGGGCTATCTGAAACCAGTTACTTCATTCATGGAGCAATGTTGACATCCCTAGGCTGGATCAGTCGAAGCTAGATGTTTGGGCCCGCCTTAAGCAATTAAATGCAGATAGTCCTTGACTTACAACCCGTCATTTAGCAACCTTTAAAGTCAGAGCAACGCTGAAAAAAAGTGATTTGCATTCGGTCCTGGCCCTTATGAATTTTGCAGCATCCCCACAATCACGGGATCCAAATTTGGGCAGTTGGCACGCATTGACAACAATTAACAGTGCGCAGTGTTCCTCTGATCGCCATTTGTGGCCTTCCCAGCCAGTTTCTGACAAACAAGGCAGTGGGGGAAGCCATATTTGTTTAACTATTCTTTGATTCACTTAGAAATTGCAATGATTTGCTTAACAACCATGGCCCAAAATATAAAATTGGACATGACGTACTCAACAACTGTTTTGCAGCAAAAATTCTGGTCCCAATTGCAGTCATCAGTCAAGGGCTACCTTGTGGTTCTAAGAACTACCCGTATTGGAGTAAAAGGGATTTCAAATTTTTATTCCCATATGAATCCGAGGAATAGGACAAAAAACCCCTGATAATGTTACCTAGTCTGGTAACGAAACGTTCAGAAACTAAATTGAAACTAGCTTGGAGAGGAAACTGCTGCCAAAACCCGCTTGATCGGTGTTCAAATCGCCAGAATTGGAAGCAGTATTACCATGACGTGCTGGGATTGTAAAACTGCACACAAAATATAAATTTTCCAGCCACACACATCAAATAGGCCGCTTCTGGTCTACAGCCGTCGTCTTACAAAACCTCTTCCAGGATCCCTGCAGCAGCCTGCACAGTGAAGGCCGCGATAGAGATCTGTCTCTTCACTTCCTTCCATGCTTTGTGTGGATCTCTCCGGCTGCCTATATCAAACAGAGCATCGTAGATCCCTGGGAATGACATGCCTGCGTATTTGTTGTGGCTGCTTGGAGCAAAAACGACGTGTCTGCAGAGCAAGGAGACAGAGGCAAAAATAATAATTAGCAAAGTTGTGCAAACTTAGCAGAACTGAAGAAGCTTCCTTGGATGCGAAGTGCACCCTGCACGATAGTGTGTGTGTGTGTACATGCCCACACCCATAATGCAACGGCCTCCCCCTGCGCATGCATGCACCCCCCCTCCCATGCTCTCCCCTACATATGTGTGTAGACCTCACTGAAGCCTCTGGACTTCCAGTAGGCCCTTTGGGCCATTTTTCGCCTTTCCCAGGCTCCGGAGGCTTTCCTGAAGCCTGGGGAGGGCAAAAACAGCCTCCCCCTACCCTCTGGCAATGCCTCACGTGCCCTCAGTTATGGCTCTGTGTGCCACCTTTGGCACATGCGCCATAAGTTCGCCATCACAGGACTATATTTTACTGAAGCTGTGGTGGCCCAGTGGTTAGAATGCAGTATTGCAGGCTAACACTGCCCACAGCCAGGAGTTCAATTCTGACCGGCTCCAGGTTGACTCAGCTTCCCATCCTTCCGAGGTCAGTCAAATGAGGACCTAAATTATTGAGGGCAATATGCTGACTCTGTAAACCACTTACAAAGGGCTGTGAAGTTTTATATATGAATCTAAATGCTATTGCTATTACTAATGTTTTACACACTGAATGTGAAAAACCATTTTTGTTTTACTACTGATTCTTCTGCCGATAAAATCTATTTTCTTTGAAGCAGAAATGTTCTGGGCAGGTTGAATACTGATTACCTGAGCAGCTGAACTCTTTAACCGGATTTTTCCCATTCATCTCCCAACCTCTCCAGTCTACTATAGGTAGTCCTCAACTTACAACTATTCAATGAACAACTGTTTTAAATTACAAACCCACCTGAAAAAAAGGTGACTTACGACCCGTTCTCACATTATGACCATTGCAGTTTCCCCGCAATCATCTGATTAAAATTTGGGCATTTGGTTAGTGGTGTGATCGCTGTTTGAGCTGCGGTGGTGTAGTGGTAAGAAGGCAGTACTGCAAGCTAACTCTGCGCACAGCCTGGAGTTCGAACCTGACCGGTTCAAGGTTGAATCGGCTTTCGAAGATCAGTAAAATGGGGGACCCAGACTGAGAGTCAATGGAGAAGCCGGATTCGCTTAATGACCTCATAATTCACTAAGCAACCACGGCAAAAAATGATTGCAAAATGGGGTGTAGCTCGCTTAATCACCACCTTGCTTACCAATAAAAATACTCAGTTGTAAGTTGAGGACTACTTGTGACAGTGCAAAAACGTCAAGTGTTACTAAGTCATACTTGTCAAAAAGTCTCGTTGCACTCAGATGCTTTACCTGTAGAATGGCCGGCCTGGCAGACCAAGAGGATCAATGAAAGCTCTCTCGAGAAACATCAGCTGATCATTCATGCTCCGTACAGCAATAGGACTGTAAAAGATAGAAGACTGAGGAATGTATCAAACACCCTTGTACTATTCAGGATAGTGTTTCTCAACCTTGACAACTTTTAAGATGGGTGGACTTCAATTCTCAGAATTCCCCAGTCATGCATGAATTCTGAGAGTTGAAATCTGTTAGGCAGTGCTGAAGAACTGCGATGTAAGTATGAGCAACAAAGAGGATTAGGGGCCTGGGGGCTAGAACATATGAAGAACGGTTGCAGGAACTGGGTATGTCTAGATTAATGAAAAGAAGGACTAGGGGAGACATGATAGCAGTGTTCCAATATCTCACGGGTTGCCACAAAGAAGAGGGAGTCAAACTATTCTCCAAGGCACCTGAGGGTAGAACAAGAAGCAATGGGTGGAAATTAATCAAGGGGAGAAGCAACCTAGAACTGAGGAGAAATTTCCCAACAATGAGAACAATTAATCAGTGGAACAGCTTGCCTCCAGAAGTTGTGAATGCTCCAACACTGGAAGTTTTTAAGAAGATGTTGGATAACCATTTGTCTGAAGTGGTGTAGGGTTTCCTGCCTAAGCAGTGGGTTGGAGTAGAAGACATCCAAGGTCCCTTCCGACTCTGTTATTCTATTCTATTCTATTCTATTCTATTCTATTCTATTCTATTCTATTCTATTCTATTAAGCAAAACTTTCTCCTAAAGATGAACAGATGAATGATGATCAATAACGCCAATAAAGTTACATTAACTTTTGCAGAAATATTAAACTTACTTATTCATGTCAAGTCGTGAAAGCCTGTGATGAAAAACTGTTGCTACAGATGCAAAGTGATTCACGGCAGAAAACAAGGCATCTGCGAAACAGAAAAATGTCACAATGAGGTTCAAGCTTTGTGATTGTTAGTTTAAACAAGGTAGAGAAAATGGCCCTGCACAGCTTCTGGAATTCATTTTAACACCATCAAACCAGCTCTGTTCTGGGTCACATGACCAAGAAGGAAGAGGGAGGGGGCTTAGGATGGAGGAGTTGGCAATGGATTGAGTCCCTGCCCTACATCCTCTCTTATAGGCATGCATGGGAGGGGGGATATTTTTCTGGAGTTTCACCCCACTCAGCAACCTTTGCATCACATTTCCTTTGCCAAACATAGGAATGAATTAAATGGGATTTTAAAATCCTTCAGATTCTACGACTCTGTGGACTTTTTATGTGTGTTAAATACAATAACAGATGGTTAACAGAGGGCTTTTAAGATTAGAGTAATGTTTGGGTTAACCTATTGTTTTCTTTATTTTTGATATACTGTATATAATATAATTAGATGTTGGGTCAATTTGCTTATTAGATAGATTTCCACATCTGGAATATTTATTTTATATAGTATTTTTTATCATTGTGGATGGGAAAGTGTATAACTATTTGTAGATCCTTCACATAAAGAAAGGAAAACCTATGATAGGGTTTTCTGCCTAAGCAGGTTGGACTAGAAGACCTCCAAGGTCCCTTCCAATTCTGTTATCCCATCCTATCCTATCCTATCCATTTTTTAAATTTATTTTTCAACATCCAGCTGGGGTGGATTTTTTATATTTTAGTGTTAGATTTATTTGACATTTTGGGATTGTTTTTAAAAAAATCTTTTTCCTTATTTTGTACACCACTTTTTTTCTTTTGGCTGTTCGTGCTGGCTGTTCGTCTTTCTGTTTGTTTGTTTTTGTTCTGTATTCTATCCTCGTTGATAAAATAAATATGTGAAAAGAAATCTATGATTCTGTTTTAGGGGGGACAGAACGATGGTGAATAGAAAGCTCAATCATAAATGTATGGATTCCAAGCCATCTTCAAGAGAAACCTTACCAAATGAAACTTTGTACATCTCAAGTTCTTCTTGGTGTTTCTTGGCCTGGTCATAGATTTCATTGGCGTAGAATCTCAAAGCTTCTGCATAATCCTGACAACGGAGAGGCAGAACAGGGGAATCTGAAAGCTCATAGACCAAGCCTGCACGTATCAGAGCCACAGTGAGCTGTTTCTGGAAAGAGGGGTCGTAAAACCGCTTGACCAGTTCAAACGTCTCGTAGGTAGTGTGGTAAACAGGATAATTACTGTATTTGTCCACTTTCTGTCAAAAAGAAAATAAATAAATGAGTCAGCAGAATGGAGCCCATATTCAGCGGCAAAGTTTCAAATTTCCATCCAGGTAAATAAAGGTAAAGGTTCCCCAGCACATGTGTGCTAGTCATTTCCGGCTCCTGGGGGTGGTGCTCAGCTCCATTTCAAAGCCGAAGAGCCAGCGCTCTCCGAAGATGTCTTTGTGGTCATGTGATTAAATGCCGAAGGCGCACGGAACGCTGTTAATCTTCCTACTAAAGTAGTCTCTACTTTGGCTGTTCTACCAAGCTCTGAGTCAGGGTGATTTATAAACCCCTTTTTGGTGACTATTGTACAACAGAGTTGGAAGGGACCTTAGAGATCTTCTAGTCCAACCCCTTCTTCAAGCAGGAAACCCTTTGCCAGGGGTATCAAACTCGATTTCATTGGCCGCGTCAGGATTGTGTTCAACCGGGGGGGGGTGTTAAATAGGCGTGGTTAGGGTGGGCATGGCCAGCCTTACATCCTGCAGTGCTCTGCCAGTGAACATGGAGCCTGGTAGGGTCACGTGTAGCCCTCGTGAGCTCTGTTTTTGCTGGCAGAAGCACTGCAGACTGGTCCTTCACTGTTTCCATGGTGGCCCTGCGGGCCAGATCTAGGAACACCGCGGGCGAGATCTGGCCCACAGGCGTTGAGCTTGACACCCCTGCCCTATACCATTCCTGTTAAATGGCTGTCCAATCTCCTCTTGAAAAACTCCAAGGATAGAGCATCTTCTGAAGGCAAGCTGTTCCGCTGATTACTGTATTTTTCAGAGTATAACATGCACCAGAGTATAAGATGCACATTGGTATTTGGGGAGGAAAATGGGGGGGGGGGATTCTGCCTACCAGGTATTCATCTGCCTAGCGGCCTTAGTCTGGTCAGCTTCAGCACATAAGTTTGCTAGTTTTGAGCGTGTGCGCGCTTTTTATCCCCTGCTTGGGGATAAAAAACAGCTTCTAAAGCACAGCTGATCATCGGAGGGAGCAGCAATGAGAAAAGCAGGCAAAGCATGGAAGATCGCTTCACTTGTTAGCGCCTCATTAGGGCTGAAAAAAAGCTTCAAAAAAGCTATATTCGGAGTATAAGCCGCACCCAAATTTTCAGCCTCTTTTAGGAGGAAAAAAGTGCATCTTATACTCCGAAAAATACGGTAGTTCTCAGTGTCAGGAAATTTCTCCTCAGTTCTTATGGTTTTATAGAATCCTTCTTCCCCAATGTGCTTTGACACACTTGCTGCTTTATGTTACTACATTTCTGTTTTCAATCTCTACTCCCTGAATATCACTTGGAGTGGCTTTGGTGATTCAAGCAGCTAAGAAATAGATTCACGGAATAAAGTAAATATATGGATTGCTCTTTCCAAAAACTAGTTTATTTATTTATTTTTTATTTACTGAGCGCTTATAGACCGCCCCCTCTCCCGAAAGGGACTCGGGGCGGTGTACAGTCCATATAAGAAACACATCATATAAATACTTATATAATTAAACAATTGAAATTATTAAATAGGAAAATAGATACGAAGGAGGATAAAAGAAGGTTTAAAAGAACTGTACAGCTGAGTAAATAGTTTAAAACCCCTAAAAATATCCCATAAAATTAAATTTAAAAAACAATTCCCCTAAAATACCAGTTAAGAAATATGTTTGCCAGGAGGTAGCAGTTATGATTATGCCAGACCAGCCAATCGGAACAGGTGTGTCTTCAATTTTTGTTGGTGACAGCTTTTTTAAAAAAGCAGTTCATCTTACCCGGTTCTTAGTGTAGCGGACTCTCCCAGACGCAATCCCTAATCTTTGAAAGAAAGCTTCAAAATCACTGCCCGATCCAAGTTTGTTGATCCTGGCCAGATAGGAGAAGGAAGGGGAGAATTCAAGATTCAATCTTCTTGTAACATTTGGTACTTTTATGTTGTTGGTTTCCACTTCAAAATGTGGATACCTGAATTCCGAGGAAGTGGCAGGAATTTAAAGCAATATCAAAAAATAACCAGAGTCAGAAGAAACGCCAGAAGTCAGTGGTCTACAAGGAGAAAGCCTTGGAAATGAAAGAGGCTTAATTTTACCAGAATTGGGTTGCTAATAAAGGAAAATTAAGTCCTCAGTATTAATTGGCTCCAGTTTACAAGATACAGCTTCAGATCAAAATTGCATCTCAATAATTCAAAATTGTGAGGGGAATGCGCGATTATGCCTCCATAACTTTTCGGCAAAAGTTCTCCTCAATTCTAGGTTTTATTCTCACAAACATTTGGCACTTAGCAATCGAAATTTGGGGCTCAGTTGTGGTCATATTTTTAGGATCGCCTGTATAAGTCTGTACATGTTGTTGCGATCGCTACAACCATTGTAAACACATGCTGTGACAATTGTAAGTGTGAGGACTGGTCAAGCAGTAACTTTTTAGTGCTGTTGTAATGTCAAATAGTCACTAAATGAATGTTTGTAAGTTGAGGACTGTTAAGTAAGTAAGCTCCCCATTAGGAGAGCAAGTGTGCAGAGGAACGTAATGAGAGTGGTATGGACGAATACGCACAAACCAGCATACAGAGACACTGAATAGTATAAAATATAGTAGTTTACTATGTGGAAATATAGAGATATTCAGAGTCCAGTTAACAGTCCAAGGTCATACACGGTTCAGTCATTCAGTTATCAAATATTCTAGCACACAAAACAACTAACAGTAGCAAACCACAGTACCTCACAATACACCGATCAGCGTCTAACAAACAGAGAGCTCACAGTCATTCTGGCTCCCTCTTATGGCTGCTTGCGGTAACAAACCAATTACATCTCTCTAGCATTTAAACTAACAGATACATTTGTTATAATCATAGTTTATATACATTGCCAAGCCAAGCCTAGGGTTACATCCCTAACAAGGACTATGCACACATATTATCATTATCATCAAGAACATCATTCTCTGACACAATCCCATTTGAGCCTAGCCTAGTGCGTTGCAGGTCAATGGGGAATAGGACACTGCTTTTATAGTTATGCAGCAGATATAAAAGCTATAGTAGAGGGGTCCTCAAACTTTTTAAACAGGGGGCCAATTCACGGTCCCTCAGACTGTTGGGGGTGACTTGATGGGCATGGCTAGGTCATGTGACTAGGTGGGTGTGGCCAATTTAATAGTCCATTAAACAATGCACTCAAATTACCGTATTTTTGGAGTATAAGAGGCACCAAAATTTTGAAGAGGCAAATTAAAAAAAAAGTTTTTGCACTCTGCAGACCTCTCAAAAATGGCCTGTTTTTTCATGAAATGGGCCCGTTTTTTGCCAAAAAAGGGCAAGCATAGCCTTTAGAAGGCTTATAGAGTGCTCCTGGGGGCCGGAGGAACAAAAATGAGCAAAAAACGGTCTGTTTTTCACTCATTTTTGCCCTCCCCAGCCCCCAGGAGCATCCTGGAAGCCTCCTAAAGGCTATGCACGGCCATTTTTGCAAAGGGTGCGGGGTTTCAGGAGGCAAAAAAATGCTGTATTCAGTATATAAGACGCACCCAGATTTTCACTCTCTTTTGGAGGGAAAAAGGTGCGTCTTATACTCCGAAAATTACGGTAAACTTTGTTTGGCTCCTGGGAGTGCTTTATTTGCTTTTGTTTGCATGTTGCTCTTTTGGTTGACTTCTCTTTTTACTACATTGTTTTTTAAGTTGTTTAGGAGCCTAGTGGTTCCACTTCAGGAAACTCAGTTTTGCAACAATTCTTCTCAGCCCCAAGGAGCTTACAATCGACAAGTCTCTCTCTGTCTCTCTCTTTCTGTTTCTCTCTTTCTGTCTCTCCCTCGCTTTCTCTATCTTTTGGAGGTGAAAAACAGCCCCATTTCTGGCCTCCCGGGGAATCCGCACACCCCATTTTTCACCTCCCCACCTCTAGAACGTCTCTGCAGGCAAAAAAAATGGGCAAAAATGGCCCGTTTTTTGGGCAAAAACAGGTGAAAAACAGCCCATATTTTGGCCTTCTGGGGCATATGTGCACCCCATTTTTCACGTCCTCCCCACCTCCCCCACATCTCTGCAGGCCAAAAGTGGGTGAAAACGGCTGGTATTCTGTGTCTTGTGGGGCATCTGCCCCATTTTTCACCTCCCTGCTTCCAAAATGTGTCTGCAGGCCAAAATTGGCCTTACCTTTCAGTTTAAGCCTGAAGGTAAGTTCAGCGCTCGGCCAAAGGCTTGGCAAGGTGATGTGGGCATAGCAACCCTGTGGTCCTATGCCGGGCACATTAATGGCTTCGGCAGGCCGCATCCAGCCCCCAGGCCGTAATATGAGGACCCATGCTATAGCAGTTCTCCCATGTGGGCAAAGGGCAGGCGTGCTAATAAAAGGTAGATTAGAACACATCTTACCTGGGTCGCTGGTTGGTTTCACTGGAAGGATCCTTCTCAAGCCAACTCTCATAGAGAGATTTTCCTTCATAGCCTTCATCAGGACTTGAGACCTGTGTAGGAAATGAAACGTGATCTATCACCCACATTGCTACTTCTTTAAGCATTTTGAATGCTCTAGATCCAAGTTGGTTGATTCGTTACTTGGTTTGAATGTTGACCCAGCAAAATCAAGATATTCTTCTGAGGTACAAACTTAACAATAAAGTTGATCAAACAAAGCAGCGTTATAAAAAGCAACAGCCAAAAATAAAGGATGGGCCTACACTATACTTGCTACCATTTTTATTGTGTGCTCTTGACAGTATGTGCTTTCCACCTCTGTGCATTGAGTCCTGGTGGCACAGTGGTGAAAGGGCAGTGTTGGAAAGCTAACTCTGCATTCCCACAGCCTGGAGTTCGAGCCTGACTGCCTCAAGGTTGACTCAGCCTTCCATTCGAGGTCAGTAAAATGAGGACCCAGATTGTTGGGGGCAATAGAGTGACATTGTAAACCACTCAAGAGAGTGCTGCAAAGTGCAATGGGGCGGTATGTAAGCCTAAAGCTGGCAGGAATAGCCAACACTCCAGAAGATAGGCTAAAGGTACAGAAGGATCTTGACAAACTTGAACATTAGGCACCATCTAACAAAATGAAATTCAATGGTGAAAAGAGTAAGGTTCTACATTTAGGCAACAAAAACGGAATGCACAGGTACAGTATATGTTGCTTAACAGTAGTAACTGTGAGAGGGATCTTGGAGTCCTAGTGGACAACCATTTAAATATGATCCAGCAGTGTGCAGCAGCTGCCAAAACAGTCAACACAGTCCTAGGCTGCATCAACAGAAGGATAGATTCAAGATCACGTGAAGTGTTAATACCACTTTATAATGCCTTGGTAAGGCCACACTTGGAATACTGCATTCAGTTTTGGTCACCACGATGTAGAAAAGATGTGGAGGCTCTAGAAAGAGTGCAGAGAAGAGCAACAAAGATGATTAGGGGGCTGGAGGCTAAAACATAGGAAGAACGGTTGCAGGAACTGGGTATGTGTAGTTTAATGAAAAGAAGGACTAGGGGAGACATGATAGCAGTGTTCCAATATCTCAGGGGTTGCCACAAAGAAGAGGGAGTCAAACTATTCTCCAAGGGACCTGAGGGTACAACAAGAAGCAATGGGTGGAAATTAATCAGGGATAGAAGCAACCTAGAACTGAGGAGAAATTTCCTGACAGTTAGAACAATTAATCAGTGGAACAGCTTGCCTCCAGAAGTTGTGAATGCCCCAACACTGGAAGTCTTTAAGAAGATGTTGGATAGCCATTTGTCTGAAACGGTATAGGGTTTCCTGCCTAGGCAGGGGGTTGGACTAGAAGACCCCCAAGGTCCCTTCCAACTCTGCTATTGTATTGTATTGTATTGTATTGTAAATGCTATTGCGATGAGTGATGCTCATGCTCATAATTTTCCATTGGAACGGGGATTTTTCAATGTCCCCTGATTCCACCTCCTAGATACCTTGATTCATTTCACCTTCACTTGCACGGAGAACATTCATGCTTAGAGTACCAACATCAGATAGGAAAGTCAAAATTGGCTGTATCCAAGTATGGGCAGTTCTGTTCATGGGATAAGCAGCCACAACCCATCCTTCATAGTCAATGCATTCTTTTTTTTTTTTTAGAGTGCTAGATCACAAAGTGCTGAATTCAAATATTGGTGATAGAAGGACCCACATGCAGGGAGGCACAGGGGCAAGACATATCCTTGCTTCCCTAGATGCAACCGGGGGTGGGCTGCTACAGGTTCGCACAGGTTCGGGAGAACCCGTAGCTAATGTTATGGCCGGTTTGGAGAATCTCCAAATCTCACCCCTGGCTGGCCACGCCCACCCCTCCCAGGAGTCTCCACATGGCTCGTTTTGGATGCGAGGTAAGTGCAGGGCCTGCCTGGAGGCTCGGGAAGGGGGAAAAGTTCTGAAAGGCCGAAAATGGGCCCGTATCCAGCTTCTGGACGGACTCCAGAGCCCGAGGGAGGCAGTTTTCACCCTCCCAGAGGCTCAAGGAAAGCCACCAGAGCCTGGGGAAGGCGAAAATGCTCCCTCACCCGCTGTGGTGCAAGAGTCTGAGTAGGCCACAACCACCCAGCAACTGGGCAGAGAACCCATTGCTGAAATTTTTGAGGCCCACCCCTGGACACAACTATAGCATCTGAGGCACACGTGAATCCAAGTATACAATCATTTTTGTGCCTAATCAGCGCTACTGTAAAATGGACAAAGCCAACATTTGCAGTTTTTGCTTTTGAGGCTGAGGGAGGGGGCGGAGGAGGATTGGGAGGAGGGCAGTGGTGGGATTCAAAAAAATTTACAACTGGTTATGTGGGCGTGGCTTGGTGGGCGTGGCTTGGTGGGCGCGGCAGAGGAAGGATACTATAAAATATCCATTCCCACACCACTCCAGGGCAAGGATCCTGTAAAATCTCCATTCCCTCCCCACTCCAGGGGAAGATTACTGCAAAATCCACAATTCCTTCCCGATCAGCTGGGACTCGGGAGGCAGAGAATAGATGGGGGCAGGGCCAGTCAGAGGAGATATTTACTGGTTCTTCAAACTACTCAAAAGTTCCACTACCGGTTCTCCAGAACTGGTCAGAACCTGCTGAATACCACGTCTGGAGGATGAGCACGAGCGGGAAGAGGAAGAAGGGGAGAAGGAAGAGGAGGAGAAGGAAGAGGGGGGAGGAAGAGGAGGGGGAGGGCAGAAATGTGAACTGGCCTTCCTGTACTTGCCCTGCCTGAGTTTGATTTCCACTGCATACCAGAATAACCTAAGACTATGGATGTTGGTTCTGCTGAATCATTTGATGGAAGAACAACTGTAATTGCTGTCGCTTTCCTTCCTGGCTCAAAGCCAAATGTTTTCCCCATGCTGTACATTCTCCAACTATACCTCTTTTGTCAAATTATACACCAACTGGTTCAGAAGAGGAGTACAATCAACCCTCAAAGTGTAGTTGCCTGCAACGCAAACACAGAAATGGTTTTGAATCAATGTTAGGACAGCTCCTTCTCAAAAAACACCCTTTTTTTACAAAAAAGAAAAAAAAATCAAATTAAAACATAGCCTCCTCTACTTCAAACTGAATTTATCTACAGGCGCAAACTTCCTCCTTTCGTGCACTACAGGGAATTTTCCCTCCACTTGAGATGAGTCAAGGCATACAACTTCTGACAGCTTGCATGTAAACAGAAAGGTACTTACATACGTATCATGCACAACCACACAACAACTCCTGGGAGACTGTGTAATTGACATCCCTTGACACACTTCCCCCCCCCCCTTCCAAAAAAAAAGAAAACACCGACATCTCTTGTCTTCTAAACCAACCCATAACATTATTTCTGCTCTTGGATAACCGGAATGTAGTTTTCATACAGACACGGTTCTGGAATATGCTCTAAAATTCATTGAGATGTCTAAATAAAAATGATTGCTTGTGGATCGAGGGGGAGTGATGGCTCAGTGGTTAAAGATCCTGAGCTTGTTGTAAGCTGAAGAGCTGACAGGCCAGGTTCAGGACCCAAGTGCCACTTAAACGGGTGAGCTCCCGTTCTTTGCTCCAGCTCCTGCCAAACTCCAGTAGTTTGAAAGCATGCAAATCATCATCATCATCTCCTTTGAGTGACTCCATAATCCCTTGAGGGGTGGAGTCTGGCCAACTGAATGGAGCTAGCAGAGTGTTATAATGGCCAGATGCCCTTCTTGTCGCCAATGCAGAGTTTTATTCAGCAGATCTATTCTCATTGTGCCCAATGAAAGCATTTTTTTTTTGAAAGCATGCAAATGCGGGTAGATGAATAGGTTGTCAATTTCCAAATACCATGCATGAAATCAATCAGAGACCAAGGCAGAATCATCCTTAAAGTTCCAATTTAATCATACAGGCATGTTGGCACTGTGCTATGGAATTCCAACTCTGATTTACATCCTGAGAGTTCACCCAGTTGAAAGTTCATGACCACCCCCATAAATCAATCACATGCCCCAATCCATTTCTTCCACGCTGGCATCTCCACCCAGCTTCTTCTGGTCACAGGTCGAGGTGCGGAGACAAAAGATGACCTTGAGCTTCTAGGAAAGAATGACAACAATACATTCCACAATCCTACTCCTTTCTATTCCCCCCTCCCAACTACTACACTAATGAAACACATAGGAAATTATAAGAAAGTGTGGCAGGCCAAAGATCTTAAAAGGAACATAACTACAGGCCTGACATAGGCACCACTTCGGTGGGAAGGTAACAGCATTCTGCGTGCCTCTGGCATATAGTTATGCTGGCCATGTGACTATGGAAATCGCTTTCAAACAATGCCGGCTCCCTCAGCCAAGAAATGGAGATGAGCCTCGTGCCCTAGAATTCGACATGACTGACAGGGAAACTTTTTTCCTTTTTTCAACCGTATGGATTGAATTATTATGCATCTTTTCGAAGAGTTCAGTACAGGTAGTCCTTGAGTTATGACCACAATGGAGCCTGCCCATTAGAGTTCTAAGTCATGAAGTTCGTAATTTTGTGACTTTTTTGCTGTGGTGGCTAAGTATATGCCTCAGTGAATCAATGGTTCAGTTTGGGCCAGGTATTGCTGGCATGTAACCGCGAGACACTACAAACGGCCATGCACGCGGCTCAGATGCTGAGCAGCTGAAGTTTGGTCACGTGACTGTGTGGAAGTCCGATTGTCAGAACTTCGAATCCAAGTTGTTAGTACCCCCCCAAGAGGATCTGTCGAAAGTTTGAAAGGTTGCTAAGTGACCAGTTGTAAATCAAGGACTACCTATACCAGGGGTGTCAAACTCAAGGCCCGCGGACTGGATTTGGACCTCGGGCTGTTTAGATCTGGCCCATGGGGCCACCCTGGAAATAGCAAAAGACTGGCCTGCGATGCCTCTGCCAGTGAAAACAGTGCTCGGGGAGGATGGGAGGAAGGAAGGAAGGGAGGGAAGAGAGGGAAGGAAGGGAAAGGAGGGAGGGAGGGAAGGGAAGGAAAGGAAAGGAAGGAAGGAAGGAAGGAAGGAGGGGTGGAAGGAAGGATGGAAGGAATGCAAGGAAGGAAGGAAGGGAAGGGAGGGAGGGAAGGAAGAAAGGATGGAGGGAAGGAAGGGAGGGAGGAAGGAAGGGAAGGAAGGGAGGAAGGGAGGAAGGGAAGGAAGGAAGAAAGGGAAGGAAGGATGGAAGGAAGGAAGGAAGGAAGGAAGAAAGAAAGGAAGGAAAGAAAGAAGGAAGGAAGGTAGGTAGGTTATAAGGAGAGAGAGGGAGAGTCTGAGGGAAATCCTGCCTTAGCACTTGACCACCAGAAGTGCCTCCCATGAGTGATGTTGAGCTGGCCACGCCCACGCTGGCCACTCTCCGCCCCCGCCGAGGACAAACACAACCTTGATGTGGCCCTCAATGAAATCGAGTTTGACACCCCTGATGTATACAGTAAACATGATCCCATTTAAGTTTGTAATACCACCATCATTAAACAGTAGTAATTATAACACTAATCAAGGAGAGGAGCAACCTAGAACTAAGAACAATTAACCAGTGAAGGGTTTGCCTCCAGAAATTGTGGATGCTCAAACACTGGAGGTTTTTACGAGGAAACTGGACAGCCACTTGTCTGAAATGATACAAGGTCTCTTGCTTAGGTGAGGGGTTGGACTAGAAGACCTCCAAGGTCCCTTCCAACTCTGTTATTCTGTTAACATCAGTGTCTTAAGAAACTTGCAGCACTTAATCAATCTTGCTGGAGTTCAGAAGTCAGACCTTATTTCAGAGGTGGTATTCAACAGGTTCTGAGCAGTTCTGGAGAACCAGTAGCAGAAATTTTGAGTAGCCCGGAGAACCAGTAAATACCACCTCTGACTGGCCCCGCCCCCATCGATTCTCTGCCTCCTGAGTCTCAGCTGATCGGGAGGGAATGGGGATTTTGTAGTATCTTTCCCCTGCCATGCCCACCAAGCCACGCTCCCCAAACCATGCCACACCCACCAAGCCACACCCATGGACCTGGTAGTAAAAAAAATTGAATCCCATCACTGCCTCACTTGATTGGGATCTGGATGGAAAACTACAAGGAAATCCAAGGACTGGAGGATAGATGGAAAGTATTTTTTTAGGAAATCGAGAAAGAAGGCATAACTTTCCCCACTAATGCCAAGAAAACTCCATGGATGGAGTCTCTACCAAATCACCAAACCTTAGGCTCAACTTGAAGGAGACTGTACTCGAACGGCTAATAATAATCTATTTTTAAAACGAGCATCTGTTGCTAGGATGATGTTCCAAGTTGACAGTGCTAAAAATGAATTGCCCATTTTTTAAAATCTGTTTTACATTTGTTAACCCTCATTTTGCTGGAAGAGAAATGATTCCAATAGTATTCCTTCTTCCCAAAAGAGAAGGGCATTTCAGTCCAATATATATATACTGTGCATGTGCGCAGAGCTTGCACGCAAATCACGCAAATGCCGAACCGGCAGTTACGCCGGCAAGACAGGTTGACAACATCCAGACCTCAGCCCCCCTTATAAGTTATATATATATATAACTTATAAGGGGGGCTGAGGTCTGGATGTTGTCAACCTGTCTTGCCGGCGTAACTGCCGGTTCGGCATTTGCGTGATTTGCGTGCAAGCTCTGCGCACATGCACAGTTGCCTGTAAATAGGTCTGCGCATGCACAGAACATTAAAAATGTCTCCAAAAAAACATACTGCAGCGACCGGGTAACCTGTACAGGGGTGTGGCCAGCCTGCCATCTCTACCGGTTCAGCGACCCAGTTGCAATTTCCACTACCAGTTCGCCCAAACTGGAGCAAACCGGTAGCAACCCACCTCTGTAAGGGATATTCATGTGAGGGATCCTTGGTGCTCTCTGAGTTAGGTTGTTTTCTTGCAGACATTTCATTACCCTCCCTAGATAACGTCATCAGGGCTAGTCTACCAGATATTCACCTTCAATGGAAGAATCGGTGTTGATGTAAGCCACAGCCCGTGTCTGAAGAAGTTTGCTGTTCTCCTGCAATTGCAAAAAAAAACATAAAAATAAAAAGAAATGAATTCTATTGTGCCCATTATGATCGATCGTGAACAGCATCTAAATGAAAAGTGGGGAACTGGCAACTTTCCAAAAGTGGCTGAACTATCATTCCCAGAAGCTCCCGTTGCCACAGCCAATGAAAGCCGGGATTTAAAATTCAGCATTTATTTATTTATTTATTTATTTTATTTATTTATTTATTTTATTTGACTTATCAGTCGCCCCCTCTCCGCAAAGGGACTTGGGGCGACGTACAATCATACAATCGACGTACATTTTCTGGGTGGTCACACACTCTTCAGCCCTGATGTACCAATCGTGCTGTGCCCTGGTGGCGCACTGGTTAGAATGCAGTATTGCAGGCTAACTCTGCCCACAGTCCAGAGTTCGATCCCGATGTGCTCAAGGTTGACTTAGCCTTCCATCCTTCCAAGGTCAGTAAAATGAGGACCCAGAGAGTTGGGGGCAATAGGCTTAAAAGAGTGCTGTAAAGCACTGTGAAGCAGCATATAGAAGTAGCACTTAGTTATATACTGCTTCATAGTGCTTTACAGTCTTCTCTAAGTGGTTTAGATATTGCTGCCAGCAATCTGGGTCCTCATTTTACTGAGCTCGGAAGGATGGAAGGCTGCCTCCTGCCAGTGAGAATCGAATTGCCAAATTGCTGGCAGCCAGCAATCAGCAGAAGAATCCTACAGTACTGCATTCTAACCACTGCACTACAGTATGGCTGTAGCCTTACTATTTATCCTTCTTATTATCCTTCTTACTCGCCACTCTTATTGATATTAATATTATTAGGATTGCCATTATTCTGTTGCTTTGCATATACATAGAGAGCTTATGCATCAGAGATAAATTGCTTGGGTGGCTAATCTCACTTGGCCAAATAAACTCAACTCAACTCAACTCAACTCAACTCAACTCTACTCTACTCTACTCTGTCTTCTCTTCCCTTCCCTTCTCCCCTCCCCTCCCCTCCCCTCCCCTATCCCATTCCATTCCATGCCACTCCACTCCACTCCCCTCTCCTCTATTCTATTCTGTGAGTACCAGCCATAACCCACTTTTTTCAGTGGTGATAAGTCGAAGACAACCTGTGGATAAATAATACAATCTTACAGAGTCCTTCACTCACCTCTGCCCACTCTGTGGAGCCTAATAATCCAAATTCTTCTGCATCCCAGCTGGCAAAAATGATTGTTCTTCTTGGCCTCCAACCTACACAAAATGAAATTAAGATTACAGAAAAAAACTTGATTCTTTACTCTCTCAATGGCTAAAGATGCAAACCTATCAATGTCTATGGATAAATCAGCTTGAGTTAGTTTAAAAACAAAGCAAATAAATACTTTTTTGCATGACAAAGGAGGTTTAAGCTGCTCAACAGAAACATCTTTTGTGCTTTCCTTTTGTTCCGATCCAGGCTTCCTTAAAAAGCAAGAAGCAGAGTCTTGCTCCTGGCAAAACCCCTTTTATTTACATGACTGTGAATTTCTTTCATTCACAGTCAGCAGGCTTAGCAAACAGTCTTTCAGAGGAATGTTTATCAGCACGAACCTTATCTCGTTTGGAGAGCTGCCAGATAACTAGTTTCCAAATGCAGGGCAAGGCAAAACATGGCAGAGAGTCTCTTATAGTTACAAACAGAACTTTCCACTCTTGACACGACCGAATCAATGAATTGTTTCCTGCAAAAGCCCCCTCCCCACTCGCTCCTCTTTTGTTTCCTATGGGAGGGGCCAATCACCTCCAAGGAGTGGCTTTACTCCCAAGGCGACCCTGCTTTCTTAGTTGTTCTTGTCTTCTGGCAGCTCTGCGCATGCGCACACTGGGAACAGGCTCCAGCCGTTCCTCTGCCTCATTGCTGTCTAACTCCCTCTCTGCCTCCAACGCAGAGCCCTCATCTGAGCTTTCCTCAGCCTCCAGGACTGGCCCATGTTCCTCCCCAATCTACTCACTGTCCAACTCTACTACCAGAGTTGCTGGCGGACCACAACACCTTTATCTTTGGAAGAGGATTTTGATTCGTTTGTTACTTTTATTTACCTGCTACATTTATGGAGCAAAGGATCAAGGTGGCTTAGAATCTACTTCAAACGCATGTTGACATTTAAATCCCAGCACATTCCACCTCTGCTTTGGGTCCCCAATTTTTCCGTCTATTAGTCTTACCCTTCTCCATCATCTTGCCAAAGCTGCGAGCAACCTCTTGAAGGACAGCAGCTCCTGTGGTGGGGTCAATACCCCCAAAGACCCAGGAATCTCGGTGGCCTCCAAAAATTACATACCTATCTAAGAAAAGGAAGCATTAGAACAATTCACTTCCTTAACATTCAGAATAAACTTGCTAGATTTCTCTTTTCTATTTCAGAAATAGAATCTATATGTGTAAAAATGGCTGTGTGTGTGTGTGTGTGTGTGCGCTCGCGTGTGTGTGTTCCGGCATAACTCTGGAATACCTTAAGCAATTTCAACCAAACTTGGTACACAGATAACTTAATCTTTAGAAAAAAATACTGGGGGGGGGGGGTAAGACACCCCTAATGCCCCTCGGGGTGTGTGTTCTGTTAAGATACAGCCTGTTGTGCCTTAAAATGGCCTCTACTGTACAGTGCAGTGGAGTTGCCACAGTAACAGCTTCATAGTTCCCCACAAGGGGACTCCCTCTGGTAAGAGGGAAAATCCAGCATTAGAAATTACGTTTGGTCCAGACATTTTCCCCCTATAAATAAATACCTGAGCAATGCTGGGTTATCGGCTAGTATAGAATATAGAATAACAGAGTTGGAAGGAGCCTTGGAGGTCTTCTAGTCCAATCTCCTGCTTAAGCAGGAAACCCTACACCTAGGGGTGGGTTGCTGCTGGTGTTACTGTCAGTTCGCAACCCACGCACAATGTACCCGTGTGTGTGCTTCGTGCCAGACACACATTGCACATGCATGCACAGTTCAATATGAATTCTTCTGCGCGCATGGGCCCATTTCCAGCTTCCGGAGCATATTTACGTGCTTTTGAACTACTAGCTTGGCAGAAGCTGGGACAAGTAACGGGAGTTCACTCCGTTAGGCGGCGTTAGGGATTCGAACCGCCAAACTGCTGACCTTTCTGATCGACAAGCTCAGCGTCTTAGCCACTGAGCTACCGCGTCCCTATTAATTCCAATACCTCCCCCCAAAACAAACAATCAAGGGTATGTCCTCCTTATGCCATCCTGTGTAATTCTTCCCTTCCTTAAAAACATGCTCAACTTGGTTTCCAGCTACCCAAAAACTGCCCATTCCCCGTTTTAAATAAAGCATTCGACATTGAAAACTCACCAGGCTCCACTGCTCCTTTGATGCTTCCGATCACATTATATATCCGGGTAATCTGACTGGTGCTATGAACGTGCATCTTAACTTTTCTGTCATAGAAGAAAGAAGAAGAAGAAGAAGAAGAAGAAGAAGAAGAAGAAGAAGAAGAAGAAGAAGAAGAAGAAGAAGAAGAAGAAGAAGAAGAAGGAGGGGAAAAAAAAGATTTGGTGACACAGTAGTTAAGGTCAACCCTGCCAGGAGTACCTCAAAGCATTCCCAAGTTGTATGTTTTGCAAAAGGACTCAGTTTGTTTTTGTTTTGTTTTTATTGTATTTATATGCAATATAAAGTTCTGCTACAGGTGTATCAAAGTCAATCGTTTGCTTGTGGCTAGGCAGGAGTATGTAGAGAAGAGCAACCAGGATGATTAGGGGACTGGAGACTAAAACATACAATGAACGGTTGCAGGAACTGTGCATGGCTAGTCCTGTGAAGAGAAGGACCAGGGGAGACATGATAGCATCTTCCAATATTTGAGGGGCTGCCGCAGAGAGGAAGGGGGTCAAGCTATTTTCCAAGGCACCTGAAGGCCAGACAAGGAATAATGGATGGAAACTGAACAAGGAGAGATTCAACCTGGAAATAAGGAGAAAATTTCTGCCAGTGAGAGCCATCAACCCATGGAGCAGAAGTTGCCTTCAGAAGTTGTGGGAGCTTCATCACTGGAGGCTTTCAAGAAGAGACTGGACTGCCATTTGTCAGAAATGGTGCAGGGTCTCCTGCTTGGGTGGGGGAAGGGGGTTGGGCTAGATGATCTACAAGGTCCCTTCCAACTCTGTTAATCTGTATCTGTATGTTCAAACGGATCCCTGGATCAAATATTCGGTTATTTCCGTCTTCACTCGATGATCCGCTTCTAGAAACTGTGTTTGTATGTATATATGTGTGACTACGCCCATCCTGTTGAACAAGTGCCTGATACTAAGGTGGCCCACTATAGTGGAATGTACTCTGGATTCCCATTAGGAAGGGGCTGCATTCCAAAGGAGAGAGAGACAGCAAATGTTTAGAAGTCGGCAAAGGCAATGAGGAATTGGAATTTTGCTGCCAGGATACGTACACGAAATCACCAAGATTCTGTGTGAAGCCCCGCCCCCCACCCCCTAGATTGGAATATTTTGGGGCATATTAAAAGAGGCAATTGTGGTCATAAGTCAAGGACTTCCTGTCCTTTGGGGGTTGAGGGAGTTTTATGCATAAATCCTGGAATAAGGTGGATCTATCTCTCAGAACATCTAAGAATAATTTCTGCAGCATCTTGGAAGAAAATGAGATTTGATGATGTTAGAATATTCATGACTGGGAGAGACATGGTAACAAGGTCAGCCAATGAATAGGCATAGCAAACAAAGTCAGCCAATGGGAGCTGAAACAGCTAGGAGCCAGGGCATGGTTTAGCCTGCAACCTTCTGAGTCTGTGCAAAGAACTGAAACAGAAACTTGAGACTCTGTCTCCTCTGAACTCTGAAATGAAACTGTTCTCCTCCTGTTTGTGTTCTGCTTGTAACCTCTACCACGTTGAAAGAATCTACTATTGGTTTTGTACATTTAAAGTAAAGATAAATGTTCCCCTCACTAGACATTCCCGACTCTAGGGGGCGGTGCTCATCTCCGTTTCAAAGCCGAAGAGCCAGCGTTGTCCGAAGACATCTCTGTGGTCACGTGGCCGGCATGACTAAACGCCGAAGGCGCACGGAACGCTGTTACCTTCCCACCAAAGATGGTTCCTATTTTTCTACTTGCATTTTTACATGCTTTCGAACTGCTAGGTTGGCAGAAGCCGGGACAAGTAACGGGAGCTCACTCCATTACGCGGCGGTAGGGATTCGAACCGCCGAACTGATTGACAAGCTCAGCGTCTTAGCCACTGAGCCACCGCGTCCCTATATTGTACATTTATTCATTTGTTAGCATGTATATAAAGAAGTTAATGAATCAGTTATCTGTGTGTGCTTTCTGGATTTGATTTTTTTGCAACAAACTCTTGACAGATGGGCCGTGATATCAAAAAGAGTGAAGACAGCTCTTTCCTAATAGTTCTTAGAGTATATATTTTATTGATACAAGTGTTTTGGTTTGGCATGATTTCTGTCTGTAGGTGAAGAACCCCTATAAATGAGGAACAATAAAGAAAACTGCTTTGGAGTATCTCCAATATTTCTTCATTTTAGACACCCTGACACCCTCATTTTATAGCTTTTCCACAATTGTTAAAGATTGAGTTGTTCCCAAGAGCCTAAGGAAACCGAGAAACTGGTAAACTATCGTGAATGATTTGTATCTTATTGTATTTTTTGGGAAGAGGGGGTGGGGACTGCTTTGATCCTTAAGCATGTTTTATTGTATTACTATATGCTGCTGTGCCCACTTGAGAGTCCAGCTTTTTGCAACAGGGACAAATTGAGTGAATAGGTAATAAATACGTGAGCATATGTTTCTTCCATCCAGTTATGGCCACATTTATATCAATTTATGTCATCATTGGGTTGATTTCTGCTCTAGGCTACGTTGTAAAATAATCAGTGTATATATATATACTTGTCTCTTGTGCAAAGGCCATTTATTTCTATGCTTCCCCTTGTAACTGATGGATTGTTATTGACTCTGTGCAATGGTGAAATGTAAAAAAGATTTGCCACCGGTTCTCTGGGCGTGGCTTGGTGGGGGGTGGGGGGATGTCATGTGACTGGGTGGGCATGGCCAACTTTTTTAATTTCTAAAGCATTTTTAACTACCTATTCGCCCGAACCGGTAGTAAAAAATGCTTTAAGCAGTAAAAAATTAGGTTCAGCTATGACGTGTGATCGTGGGAACCTTTTTAAAAAAAAACTTTTTAAAGCATTTTTCTACTACCGGTTCGGGTGAATAAGTAGTAAAAAATTCTTTAAAAAGTGAAAAAAAAAGTTCCCATGATCACATGCACAGCTGATTGTCAAGGAACCTTTTTTCTTCACTTTTTAAATTATTTTTTTTCCTGCCGGTTCGGGCCAATAGGCAGAAATAAAACACTTTAAAAAGCAAAAAAGAAAACAATTTCCAAAAATCACGTGGCTCACAGCTGATCTATACGATCATTGGAAGCTTTTTTTCCCCACTTTTTAAAGCATTTTTCCTGCCTATTTGCCCAAACTGGCAGGAAAAAAAATGCTTTAAAAAAGGGGGAGGAAAAACTTCCGACGATCGCGTAGATCAGCTGTGAGCTGTGTGATTTTCTGAAGCTTTTTTTAAACTACCAGTTCACAGAGCCTTTTCCAGAGTGTTAGTTCTTTCCATAACATAAGCAAAGTAGGATAATTTGAGTTTGGTCATTTGTGCCTCAAGTCAAAACCCTTGGTTCTGATTTGTTGGATGATCCATTGGTTTGTTGGTTGGTTGTCCATGTGATTCTCTAGAGCAGTGTTTCTCAAACTTGGCGACTTTAAGTCCTGTGGACTTCAACTCCCAGAATTCCCCAGCCAGCTGGCTGGGGGATTCTGGGAGTTGAAGTCCACAGGACTTAAAGTCGCCAAGTTTGAGAAACACTGCTCTAGAGTCTTCTCCAACATCAGAGTTCGAAAGCTTCAATATAGGTAAGTTCCTTGACTTATGACCACAATTGAGACCAACGTTTGGTTTTGTAAGTGAAACATTTATTAAGGGAATCCTGCCCCATTTTATGCAACCTGCCAGCGTTGTTAAGTGAATCACTGAAATTGTTAGCTTAGTAACATGATTGTTAAATGAATCTGGCTTCCCCGTTGACTTTGCTTGTCAGAAGGTTGCAAATGTAATGTAGTAACAAAGGAGGAAGAGCGGGGAGGAGGAGGAGGAGAAGAAGGAGGGGAAGGGGAAGGAAAGGAGGAGGAGGAAGAGAAAGAGGTGGAGGAGGAGGAGGAGGAGGAGGAGGAGGAGGAGGAGGAGGAGGAGGAGGAGGAGAAGAAGAAGAAGAAGAAGAAGAAGAAGAAGAAGAAGAAGAAGAAGAAAAAGAAGAAGAAGAAGAAAAAGGAGGAGGAGGAGGAGGAGGAGGAGGAGGAGGAGGAGGAGAAGAAGAAGAAGAAGAAGAAGAAGAAGAAGAAGAAGAAGAAGAAGAAGAAGAAGAAGAAGAAGAAGAAGAAGAAGAAGAAGAAGAAGAAAACGCAACCTAGAACTAAGGAGAAATTTCCTGACAGTGAGAACAATTAATCAGTGGAACAGCTTGCCTCCAGAAGTTGTAAATGCTCCAACACTGGAAGTTTTTAAGAAGGGATTGGATAACCCTTTGTCTGAAATGGTATAGATAAGATAAGGTAGGATTTCCTGCCTAAGCAGGGGGATTGGAATAGAAGACCTCCAAGGTCTCTTCTAATTCTGTTATAGAAGGAGGAGGAGGAGTTGTTTCTGAGTTTGCAAACTATGGGAAGGGAAAGAACAGAAAAATGAGCTTTCAAAAAAGAAGTGCTTTAAAAAAAAGTAAATGAAAGAGCTTCCTTCTTAATTGGACAAGCTAGAATAATGGACATTGCATAATTGACCTTCTTGCAATAAAAGATGGAGGTGATATATAAGTTCCCACAATCTACTTTATTAACATAGCAACGTGACTGGCAGCAGTACCAATGTACCAGCAAGCTAAATATATCACTTCAGCATTACAACAACACCGTCTTATTATGAATTCATGATTGGTATTAGAAGCTAAAATGTAGCTCACGTAACTCCCATGTAGTGCTTGTCCAGAATTTAAATGGTTAGTTCTCAAATCAAAACTGACTATCCAAGCAGCGAAACGACCTCAAATCGTTTTCACCTATGAACCATCAATTACTGGCACCAATACCAATAATTTAATCCTGCCAGCTCTAATTTCTGCAATTGTTATCTGTTTTGGAAAGTAGGTGGATTTCCTCAGACCTGCATGCATAGCAAATGTTCTAAGAGCCCCCAATTTAGCTACCTAGTTGATAACAACATGTAAACCTTGTGTAGTATAGTTCAGTAAGTACTGGTCATTCTTGACATATAACCAGTGGTGGGATTCAGCCAGTTCACACCTATTCGGGCGAACCGGTTGTTAACTTTCTAAGCAGTTGGGAGAACCGGTTGTTGGAAGAAATCTCCTTTTGTTTTTTTCCACTTTGCAGGGCTAATCCTGTAAGGAAGGCAGGAAGGAAACATTCTGGTGTTATTTCTAGCTGAATCTTTATTGCCCTGCTTACAGAAACTGCCTCTCTGGTTAACCCTGATTACATTGTAACAGCTAAGGCCAAGCGCCCATCGATGTGAGTGGAGTTGGCCACGCCCACCCAGTCACATGACCACCAAGCCACATCTACCCAGCTGGTGATTAAGGCAGAGAACTGGTTGCTAAATTATTTAAATAGGGATTATTTAGAGCCCACCATTCCTTATAACCATTTGTTTAGTAACTTTTTGAAGTTACACCATCAGCAAAAAAAAAAAAAAAGTGACTTGCAACTGGTCCTGGTACTTGCTGTATGTAGCCATGGTGGCGCAGTGGTCAGAGTGCGGTACTGCAGGCTACTTCAGCTGACTGCTAGCTGCAGTTCGGCAGTTCAAATCTCACTGGCTCAAGGTTGACTCATCCTTCCATCCTTCCGAGGTGGGTGAAATGAGGACCCAGATTGTTAGGGGCAATAGGCTGACTCTGTAAATCGCTTAGAGAGGGCTGTAAAAGCACTGTGAAGTGGTATATAAGTCTAAGTGCTATTGCTATTATGAACGTTTGGGCTCCATTCTGGTCGTAAGTCGAGGACTACTTGTATTCATCCAGCCCCTAAGACAAACAATGGTCTTTCAGAAAATGAAAACAGCTTTAAGTGGATTCACGCAGTTTGGATGGGAATTGAAGCAAAAGGATAAAAAAAAAATGTTAGAACTAACCTTATGGAGTATGGATCTAAAAATCCAGGCCCGACATTATAGGATACGTTGAGGTTTCCTTTCCAACTCTTGTCTGGAGGTGCAGAACCACCCATGAATCTGGAAAAAACAAAGAAACCTTCTTTATCTTTTGTCACATTTTTTTTGAGAACTTTTTACCTCCCATCCTGATAATGTTCTTTAGAAAAAAGCTAGCTGCCCTCCCAAGGCTGTTTGTGGAACACAGAATGAGTGATTGTGGAGCAGTTTGTTCAGACACTTAAGGTTCTTTCAATTGCTTTTTATTTATTTATTTTTAACCCGCCTTCAGGAGTGTGCGATGGCTCAGTGGTTAGAGATGCTAAGCTTGTCAGTCAGAAAGCTGACAGCTCAAGTTTGAGACCCGAGCGTCGCGCAACGGAGTGAGCTCCCGTTCCTTGCTCCAGCTCCTGCCCATGTAGCAGTTCAAAAGCATGCAAATGCGAGTAGATCAGGGGTGAAATCCAGCAGGTTCTGGAGAACCGGTAGCGGAAATTTTGAGTAGTTCAAATGCCACCTCTGGCTGGACTCCGAGTGGGGTGGGAATGGAGATTTTGCAGTATCCTTCCCCTGCCATACTCACTAAGCCACACCACAGCTACCAAACCACGCCCACAGAACTGGTAGTAAATAATTTGAATTTCACCACTGGAGTAGATAAATAGGTACCACTTCTGTGGGAAAGTAACACCGTTCTGGAGAGCCTTGGCATATAGTTATGCTGGCCACATGACCACGGGAAGCATCTTTGGACTACGTTGGCTCCCTTGCATAAGAAACAGAGATGGGCACTGCCCCTAGAGTCAGGCACAACTGGACAGGGGAAACATTTACTCTCGACATCCCACCTTCAGTGATGGTATTCAGCCGGTTCGGACCGATTCGGGCAAACCGGGAGTGGCGACCTTCGGCGACCCCCCTGCCCACCCTCTCCGGCTCTATGCCGTTCTATTTAGCCACGTTTTCTAAGTCACTTGCTTAGTGGAGAAACGGTGGTAAAATTATGTGAAACTCACCTCTGCCCGGCCTTTATTATTTTTGCAATTAACACAAGGCAATTAATATATCCCACACTACTTCCTCCTCCTATTTTCTCCACAACAACCACCTTATGAAGTGAGGCTTGGTTTGGTTTGGTTTGGTTTGGTTTATTTGGATTTATATGCCGCCCTTCTCCAAAAGGACTCAGGGCGGCGTACAACATTAAAAAACACACATCCCAAAAGTTTAAAAAGATTAAATCCATATCCAAAAAAACAAACCGAATTTTTTAAAAAACAATACATTTAAAATAAGTTAACATTAACAGGCCAGGTCGGCTTGCTGGAAAAGCCAACTTTTTAGGGCGCGTCGGAAGGACCGCAGGTCGGGGATTATGCGAAGCTCCGGGGGGAGCTCATTCCAGAGGGAAGGCGCTCCCACAGAGAAGGCTCTCCCCCTGGGGGTCACCAGCCGACACTGCCTGGCCGACGGCACCCTGAGTAGGCCAACTCTGTGGGATCATACTGGACGGTGGGAGGCTACTGGTGGCAGTAGGTGGTCTCACAGGTGCCCTGGGCCTAAGCCATGGAGTGCTTTAAAGGTCATAATTAATACCTTGAATCGCACCCAGAAAACAACCGGCAACCAGTGCAGGCCGCCTAAAAGGGGTGTAACATGGGAGCACCTAGGTACCCCCATGACAACCCGCGCGGCCGCATTCTGGACCAGCTGAAGACTCCGGGTGTTCTTCAAGGGCAGCCCCATGTAGAAGTGAGTTAGGTTGAGACCAAGTAGTTACCCTACTGGCTTTCATAGCTAAGGTGGGGCTACAACAGGGGTCCCCAATCTGTCCAGCTTGGCGGCCTGGCCCAGGGTAGGAGGGAGCTTGTGACAGCAAGCACATGCATACACACACTGCTCCATTTGTGCGAGGGAGAGCACCCTCCACTTGCATGCATGGAGGTTTGCACCCTCCACTCAAGCGCTCTCTACTCACTTCTCCACCTCTCACATGAGTGGAGCTTCATGCATGCATGCTTGCCCATCTCTCCCTTGGCCCAGTTTTGAACAGGCCACAGCCTGAGGGTTGGAGACCCCTGGATTAGAGCTCACAGTCTCCCACTTTCTAGCCTAGTACCTTAACCCCTGGACCAAACTGGCTCTGCTTTAAATATATGCTGCCCAGAGTTTTTCTGGAGTCTGGTGACTTCTAAAGCTAATCAGTCAACGGTTTATATCACAAAGGTGAACTGTCTCACTTAGCAATAGAACTTTGGGGCTCAATTATTGTCATCAATCAAGGATAACCTGTTGAGAGTGAGTGACTCTTCCAAAGTCACTTCCACGCTTTAGGGAAGACTAGAACTCACAAGTCTCCTGGTTTCTTTGTCCAGCACCATTTACCATTACACCAAATCCACTTCTCGGTTGGATAAGCTTTCAAGACTGGGGTCAGTCCTGAGCCTAGTCAAGAAATAGGCATGGATTTTTTTTATTAAAAAAAAACAGCCAACCTTTTCCAGTTCACACAATTTAATCTGCGTACCTTAATAAAACTTCAGCATCGTGGTAACTAATAGGATGCACTGGGATGGTGGGAACTCCCACTCCATCACTAACGTCAAGTCTGAACATGTAGTCTGAAAAGAATCAAAAAAAGTCTGAGACGAGTAGGATATGAATACATGGAATCGGGGTTGGTGCTACGTACTCCACGATTTGCAACCATTCGTTTACAACCATGCAAAGTTTCAAAGGCACTGCAAAAAACGCGACTTAGGACCTGTCCTTGTATGTACAATTGGTTGCAGCCTCTCCGTGGTCACGGGATCAAAATTCAGGGCTTGTGCAGCTGGTTGCAACATTCAGGGTCAGACGCTCACCTTCCCAGCTGGATTCTGACGAGCAAAGTCAGTGGGGGAAGCTGGTTTCTCTTGTCCCCTATGTGATTCACTTAACTGCAGTGATTCAGTTGAACAACCGTGATAGAAAAGGTCACAAAATCAGGCGTAACTCACTTAACAACTGCCTTGCTTAGCAACAGAAATTCTGGCCTCAATTGTGGTTCTTAAGTCAAGGACTATCAGTACAGAGTTTTCATTTACACTTGGCCAGTAAAGAATTCTATTCTGTTGTGCTCTGTCCCGTTCTATATTCTATATTCTAAATTCTGTATTCTGTATTCTATATTCTATATACTGTATTCTGTATTCTATATACTGTATTCTATATACTGTATTCTGTATTCTATATTCTATATACTGTATTCTGTATTCTATATTCTATATTCTATATACTGTATTCTGTATTCTGTATTCTATATTCTATATACTGTATTCTGTATTCTGTATTCTATATTCTATATACTGTATTCTATATTCTATATACTGTATTCTGTATTCTATATTCTATATACTGTATTCTGTATTCTGTATTCTATATACTGTATTCTGTATTCTATATTCTATATGCTGTATTCTGTATTCTATATTCTATATACTTTATTCTGTATTCTATATTCTATATACTGTATTCTGTATTCTATATTCTATATACTGTATTCTGTATTCTATATTCTATATACTGTATTCTGTATTCTATATTCTGTATTCTATATACTGTATTCTGTATTCTATATTCTGTATTCTGTATTCTATATTCTATATACTGTATTCTATATTCTGTATTCTGTATTCTATATTCTATATACTGTATTCTGTATTCTGTATTCTATATTCTATAATCTATATACTGTATTCTGTATTCTATATTCTGTATTCTGTATTCTATATTCCATTCCATTCTATTCCATGCTATGCTGCTCTGCTCTCCTCTGCTCTATTTTGTGATCTGCAGAGGTGTTTAGATTGTGTTGCTAAACTTTCAACAGTAAAAACATTGATGTTCAGCTCTATGGCTTCACGTTAATTTGCCACTGAAAAATGCCTATTAATATTTTCATACTGGTGTTGCAGAATTTTTTTTCAACCCTTGGTAGCATCCCTCAATATACTTATCTGTACAAAAAGAGTGCATCCATATTTTTTTGAGGAGCTTAGAGTAAGTATTTTCCAGTTTCATCTGAAATGTCCAAAACTTGCAAATGACAGCTATTACAGGTAGTCCTCAACTTACAACAGTTCACTTAGGGACTATTTGAAGTTACATCACCACTGGAAAAAGTGACTCATGGCCATTTTTCACGCTTACAACCATTGGAGTCTCTCCATGGTCACATGGTCAAATTCAGAGGCATGGCAGCTGGTTCGTATTTATGACGGTTACAATGTCCCGGGGTCATGTCATCCCCTTTTGCGACCTTCTGACAAGCAGAGTCAATGGGGAACCCAGATTCACTTAACAACTGAGTTACTTAACTTAACAACGGCAACGATTCACTCAACAACTGTGGTGAGGATTATCATAAAATTATGGTAAAACTCACTTAACTGCTGTCTCACTTAACAACAGAAATGCTAGGCTCAATTACATCATAAATTGAGGACTACCTACCGTATCTTTCGGACTATAAGACGCACCATGATTTTGAAGAGATAAATTAAAAAAAATTTGCACTCTGCCAGCCTCCCAAACCCTCTGCGTGCCTCACTTTTTTGTGAAAAACAGAGCATGCAGAGAGTTTGAGAGGACTGCAAAGTGCTCCTAGGGGCTAGGGAGGCAGAAATGAGCAAAAAACAGGCAGTTTTTCACAAAAACGGGTCATTTTTTGCAAAAATAAAAGGGGAAGCATGCAGAGGCTTTGGGAGGCTTGTAGAGTGCTTCTGGGGGCTGGGGGGGCAAAAATGCGGTTAGACGGTCTGTTTTTTGCTCTTTTGTGTCCTCCCCAGCCCCCAGAAGCATTTTGTTTCAAAGGGTGCGGGGTTTCAGTGTATAAGACGCACCCAGATTTTCACCCTCTTTTTTGAGGGGGAAAAGGTGCGTCTTATAGTCCGAAAAATATGGTATGTATGGAAAGCAAACATTATATCAAAAAGCGACGGTTTCTCCTACCCAAAGGGGGTTAGTTGTGGGCTTGTGGACACTGACCTTTGGCTGGATAGCCTGGAGTGAGAGGATCTCCTGCCCCGTTGAGATTTAACACATTTCCACGCTGAACCCCCTGTCCAGGAAGATTCCAGCCGTTTGGGTAGGGTTTGACCCCAGGGGCACAATAATCTGCAGGATCAGAGTAAAGGATAATTCCTTTCGCTCCTGCCAACATGGCATTTTTAACCTGCAGAAAAACCAACTGTTAAGGAGCAAAACAGTCGTGCGTCCTCTTGAGTTTCTGGAGTAGCATTAACGGGATTAAGATGGACTCCAAGGCTTACTGGATATATACCGTGTTTCCCCGAAAATAAGATAGGGTCTTATTTTCTTTTGACCCCCCAAAATAAGCATTTGGCCTTATTTTCAGGGAGGTCTTATTATTTTTAAGGGGCAGGAGGCGGCGAGCGTGGTCACCTCATGGCTGCTGCTGTCTTGCAATATTTTCGGGGGAAAAGGGTAGGTATCAGAGGCCTTCCCATATTTGCTCCAACAAAATAGCTCATGCCACATGGACTACTACAATGCACGTGACACGGGGCTGCCTTTGAAGACTGTATGTTGGTGAATATTTGCCAGCACCCCCTCAGTCAGAATGAGGATTAGGTATCCTAGATTCACAGCTTCCTCTTGGGAAGGTCTTTGCAGAAATCCATTTTGTTTCCTATTTGTGCCCATTCCTCTAATCTGGATTAGTGCAATGCGCTCAACAGGACCACCAATGGCCAACTTGTGGTGTAAGAGAAAATTAAGAGGAGAGATTAAATATAGTTGGGCTCTTAGGCCAGAGCAGTCTCTCTCTGTGTGTGTCTCTCTGTCTCTGTCTCTCTTTCTCTCTGTCTCTCTTTCTTTCTGTTTCTCTCTCTGTCTCTCTTTCTCTGTCTCTCTCTCTCTTTCTACCTGTCTCTCTCTCTCTGTTTCTCTCTCTCTCTCTCTGTCTCTGTTTCTGTCTGTCTGTCTGTCTGTCTCTCTCTCTATCATTCTCTCTCTCACTCACTCCCACCCCTTTCTCCCTATCCCTGTCCCTCTCCAGCTCTCCCTCCCTCTTCCTTTCTCCCTCCCCCCTTCCCTGTCTCTCCCTCGGCATCTCCCTCCCTGTCCCTGTCCTTCTCCCTCCCTCCCTCTCCCCCTCTCCTTCTCCCCTTCCCTTTCTTTTCCTACCTCTCTCTCCCTCTGCATGTTTGTGTGCATATGTAGCAAGAAAATCTTGTAGAGAGGGACGCTGACTAGAAGTCCACAAATAAGAAATTAAGGTTAGGTTGGGTGGATTCGTAAAGGGAGCCCAATTATCAGCTGGTAATCAAAACAACATTATTCTGGGCGACGTGCTAAACCAGTGTTTCTCAACCTTGGTGAGAACCAAGGTTGAGATACAGAATACAGAATACAGAATACAGGACTTCAAGTCACCAAGGTTGAGAAACACTGTGCTAAACCAAGGTCCCGAGAACAATTTGCCCCTCACAACCTTAACATAAAGGTTTGGCTCCCACAGTTTGTATAACACCATCTGGATTCTCACCAAACATTCCACCACAAATGACTGAATTGTATTTGAGGTTTCTACCGCAACAAGTTTTGAAAAATTCCACATCCAATTAATTAATTGTTACTTTTAAAGAAACCTATGTGCAGTATTTAAACAAAGCCCTAACGCAGACATTAAAAATATTTCTCTTGGTAGTATTGATTGCCACCGAGAAACCATAAGACAGCCGGTCTTATGAAAGAATGAAAATAAAGCTGTGGATAACTTACTTTGTTTCCTCTGAATATTTTTCCATATCGGGCAATAAGAATCTTTCCTGTACAGTTTATTCCCATTTCTCTCTCTAACTTGAAAAAATCTTCTGTGCGTCCATAATTGACATACACCAGATTGGCCTTTTCAGGACGGAAACAAAAACAGATTTTGGGGTCTGGCACTGTTAATTTTATTCAATTTACTATTACGCATCGAATCTGTTTCACTTATGCAGAGAACTGTTTCCCGAACATCTATGCTCTGGATCTCCAGCTTGGTGCCCACAATTGCAAACATTCTCCTTCAGGCCTCCCATCTTGTTTTTTTTTTTAGTTGAAATGGTTTATTGAAAGTTGGCAATATTACAAAGCAAACGGCTTTATTTGCAGGAAATTTAAGATGGCCCCATAGACCAAGGGTCAGCAAATTGCAGCTCTGGAGCCACATGTGGCTCTTTCATCCCTCTGCTGTGGCTCCCTGTTGCCAGTCGACATCACAATTTTGAGAGGAGCTTCCGATTTGGGGGAAGGGGAAGCAGGGTGCGCCAAAAGGAGACTCTATGGCAAGGGGCGGGTTTTCCGGTCAGCTCCACAATTGATAGGGCTTTCGGTTAGGACAGGTAGAGGAAAAAGGACGCCACACTAGGAAGAGACTCTATGGTGGGGAAACCAGACTTCTGGTTGGCTCCAGAATTGAACAGGGGGGTTCCGGTTAGGACCTTTGTGGCTCTTTGAGTATTTAAGGTTGCCGACCCCTCCCATAGACATACCGTGTTTCCCTGAAAATAAGACTGGGTCTTATATTATTTTTTTGCTCCAAAAGATGCATTAAGGCTTATTTTCTAGCTACGTCTTATTTTCGGGGAAATACGCTACTAAATGTATCCATCTGGCTGACAATCTTAACTGGAGCTTATTTTGAGGTAGGGCTTATATTACGAGCCTCATGAAAAATCATCCTATTTTTCCGGTTAGGTCTTATTTTCTAGAAAACAGGATACTTAGAAAGTAACAACGGAGTGTTGTGAGTATTGTGGTTTCCTGAATTGACTCATCTTCAGGGAAAGATGATGACTTATCTTCATTAACCCCAGATGATTTCAATGCCCTTCAGAGTGTTAATGACTCTCTGGCTACAAATACTATTAAGTCCTTTCTATTCCCCACCAGTTAGCTAGAACTGAAGAAGCTTCTTAGATGAGAACTGAAAGGTCTTCAAGAAAAGTCAAGAAAGACCATTTTGAAAACTGGCATCACATCTCAAGGTACAGTGATACTTTGGTACTCACCATTAATTGGTTCCGGGAGGTACGATTAGTACCAAAAACAGCGAGTACCAAAAAAAATTTCCCATAAGGAATAATGTAGTACAGGGGTGTCAAATACAAGGCACGCGGGCTGGAGCTGGCCTGTGATATGGTCGGATCCTGCCCATGGGGCCGTCCTGGAAAATGTAAGGAGCTGGCCTGCATCACTTCAACCCAGTCTACCCAATGCAAAGGGGAAAGATTGGATCAGTGTGGCGTCAGCCCAGTCTAACCAATGCGAAGAGGAAACATGCAAGCAGTTTGGGGAGTAGCATCAAGCTGGCCATGCCCACCCAGTCAGTCACACCCAGTGAGTGGCGTCAAGCTGGCTGTACCTGCCCAGTCCAACCCAACTCCCCCAAGGTCAATCACAGCCCTGATGCGGCCCTCAACGAAATTGAGTTTGACCCCCCCGATGTAGTGAATTACAAAGCAGCTTGTGCATCAAATACTAAACAAACAATAAGTACCAGGACAAAACTTTCACATCAAACTACGTTGAGGACAAAATTCAACCCCACTCCCCCAAGGTCAATGCCCGCCCAACCCCACTCCCCCAAGGTCAATCACAGGCATAATGCAGCCCTCAACGAAATTGAGTTTGACACCCCTGATGTAGTGAATTACAAAGCAGCTTGTGCATGAAATACTAAACAAAAAATAAGTACCAGGACAAAACTTTCACATCAAACTACGAGGACAAAATTCAATGAATTTCAAAGGAGTGGAGTGCCAAGGTACCACTGTAATAGTTTTCACACAAGCCAAATTATTCAAGTCCTTACCTGTGGCTCACCCTGCGCTGAAAAAGCATTATACGGCGGTAACACTCCAGAAGTATTTGCATAACCTTCAGGAGCGGGTTCAAATAACGATGAGTTGAAAATCTACTCAGAACAAAAGACAGAAGTTTCATTAGAAAGCTGAAATGACAGCTTGATTAGGTAAAAGACTTGGCAGGCTCCTAAAATTACAATTCTTTTTAAGGTTCCCATTTTGATTTTCAAATTTCACTTAGAAATGTACATCTTGGGGATGTAGATTATGGAGATCTGATCTGAAGTGATGAAATCAGAAGGTGCATCTGCAATTCAATCAGATTTACTTTCCAAGTGGTTATATATAACTGCCATATAAAAATTTGGAAGGGGCCTTTCCATTTTGCTGAAGTATCAGTGGTGGGATTCAAAAATGTTTACTACCTGTTCCATGGGTGTGGCTTGGTGGGTGTGGCTTGGTGGGCATGGCAGGGGAAGGTTAATTCCCCATTCCCTCCTGATCAGCTGAGACTCAGGAGGCAGAGAATAGATGGGGGCAGGACCAGTCAGAGGTGGTATGTCAGGCCTGCAATTATATTCCTTTTTAGGTTCTTTGGCCTGCCACACACTCTATTCTTTCATTATGCTGTTTCATTAGTGTAGTAATTGGGAGTGGGAATAGAAAGGAGTAGAATTGTGGAATGTGTTGTTGTCATTCTTTTATAGAAGCCAAAGTCATCTTTTGTCTCCACACCTCTGCACCTGACCGGAACCAGCAGGGTGGAGATGCCAGCGTGGCCAAAGAAGATTGGACCATGTGATGGATTTATGGGTGTGGGGAAAAGATCATGAACTTTAAACTGGGTGGAATCCCAGGAAGTTTTCAGATTCACAGGTCCACAGTTCGTTGCTAACATGTCTGACTTATTAAATTGGAACTTTAAGGATAGTTTTGCCTAGGACTCTGATTTAATTCTGCATGATATTTGGAACGCTGACATGGTATTTACCGGTTCTCTGAATTACTCAAAATGTCGATACCGGTTCTCCAGAACTGGTCAGAACCTGCTGAATATCACCTCTGATCTGAATGATCATCAGTTAAAAGGACATTAACCAGAATTAGCCATAGATCAAACATTTTACTTCTTTTTGCTTTTGTTCAGATGGCCATTCCAAAGTGAAATCAATAGAATTATCATTATGTTGGAAGATTCATTAGGTTTATAGGTTCCTGCGTTTAAAAAAAAAACATTGATTTGGCTAACATTTACATTTGCCAATTTAATTTGTACAAAGATCTTTCTCAGCCTTGCATTCTCCAGACATAAGTGACAACAATTCTCAAAAGTGGAGTTGGCCATGTTCCAGAATCCCACTGACCATATCTGCTGCGAACTCCGCACTGGCAACAGGAAGGGCATCTGGCCAGTAAACACTCAGCTCTATTCAGTTGCGTTGATTTCACCCGGAAAGAGATTACAGGGTCATTAAATGACAAGACATGCTGTCTGGGAATTCTGGGAGTTGTAGGCTCACCCATCTAGTGGTAGGCCCACTCATTTAGAGGACAATCTGTTTGGTGAAACTTCTATCTATGAAGTGCTCCTAAAGTAAGGCTGCACTTCTTATAACTACAATGGGCAAGTCCGTGTAGTTTTCTAAGTCTGAATGTGCTTCTCTTTCTCCTTTTTCCCTTTCATCTTTTTCTTTTCCTCCCTCCTTTATCTTCCTGTGAAGGGAGGGGAAGAAAGTGCTACCTAGAGCATTTTCATAGGCTTACAACTGTTGCAGCTTCCCAGGGTTGTGTAATCCCCTTTTGCAATCTTCTGACAAGCAGAGTCAATGCGGAAGCCAGTTTCACAGATACAGATTAACAGGGTTGGAAGGGACCTTAGAGGTCATCTAGTCCAACCCCCTGTCCAAACAGCAGGCCCTACACCATTTCTGACAGATGGCAGTCCAGTCTCTTCTTGAAAGCCTCCGGTGATGAAGTTCCCACAATTTCTGAAGGCAACTTCTGTTCCTTTGGTTGATTGTTCTCACTGTCAGAAAGTTCCTCCTTATTTCTAAGTTGAATCTCTCCTTGGTCAGTTTCCATCCATTATTCCTTGTCTGGCCTTCAGGTGCTTTGGAAAATAGCTGAACCCCTCCTCTCTGTGACAGCCCCTCAAATATTGGAACATTTCACTTAACAACCGTGTTACTAAGTTAACTACTGCAGCGATGCACTTAAACAACTGTGGCAAGAAAGGTTGTAAAATGGAGTATTTAACAACTGTCTTGATTATCAATGGAAATCCTGGCCTCTATAGTGGTCGTAAGTTGAGGACTACTTTTACCGTAGTCTACGATGATAAATCTGATACTTAAAAAAAACGAAACTATTATTTTCTTGCTCTGCTGTTCACTTCCCAGAGCTTTAATTGACGGTGTGGTTTACAACTATTGCAAAACAAACGCGTGAATAAATAAATACATCCTAACCAGACACAAAAATATTTAGCTCACTGACTGTCAGCCAAGGTTGGTTAAGCACTGCCATCGATCAGATAAATCATGCTGTAGTACAATAGCACTATTTAAGGCAGGCTGAAAATAAAGGCACCAGGCAAAACAAGTCATTTGATTTCCACGCATTGACGCACACCTCTGTGTAAGAGAAATTAGTATAAATTGCTAGCATATGTCATCAGACAGACTATGGTGCCTCTGCCAGCGAAAACGCTCCCGAGCTCCGTTTTCACTGGCAGTGGGTGGCAGGAAGCCGTCGTAGTCGAAAACAGAGCTCGGGAGCCTGATAGCGCTGGCAGATTGCTCAGGCCACCAGAGGCGTCCCCAACATGAGTGATGTCGAGTTGGCCATGCCCACCTTGGCCACACCCACCCTGCCCCCCTCCCCGAGGTCAAATACAACCCTAAATGTTACGTAGAATGGCTGGGAAATGTGTGGAATATTAAGTCTTTTATACTTTGACTGCCATTCTATAGATTTCCTAGGCATTCTATAAATTTCACACATTGACAGTAGCGTAGACAATAATGCTTAGTATCTGTTTTGTTGCCCGTCCTTACGAAAGGTTGGAAAAGGTTATTTCTGCCTGCTGTACACAACAAAAAAGTAATTCCAACCTAATTGTTCTTTCTAGAGCAGGGGTGTCAAACTCAAGGGCCAGGAGCGGATCCTGCCTGCACGGTGCTTAGATCTGGCCCACAGGGCCGCCCTGGAAACAACAAAAGACTGGCCTGTGGTGCCTCTCCCAGTGAAAATGGTGCTCCAGAGGGCTGACTGTGGCCCTCCCGTGCTCCGTTTTCCCTGGCAGAGGGTTACAGGAGGCCATTGCAGCCAAAAACAGAGCTTGAGAGGGCTGCGTGCAGCCATCCCAAGCTCCATTTTCACTGGCAGAAGGCTGCAGGAGGCTATCCCAGCTGAAAACGGAGCTCTGGAGCCCATTTTTGCTGGCAGAGCACTCGGGCCACCACAAGAGCCACCAACACCAGTGATGCAGTGGTGGGTTCTGGATCCTGTTGCAACTGGTATGGTTGCAACGGAGCCCGGTGTCCTCCACATGAACGTGCAGGGTGCTGTAAACGCTATGCATGTGCGCGGAAGCGCCGAAGGCTTTAAAGGACAGGTAAGGAGCTGGGGGGGGGGCGGATGAGCCCTCCCGAGCACCGTACCGGAACGGTACCCAGTGCTCCGGGCAGGCTCCGGTACGCCCATACCGGAGCATACCGCCTGCAACCCACCACTGCAGTGATGTTAAGCTGGCCACGGCCACCAAGGCCACGCCCATTCCAACCCACCCACCCCTTTGGCGATCAAACACAACCCTGATGCAGCCCTGAATGAAATCAAGTTTGACACCCCTGGTCTAGAGGAATCTTAGGTTTTGCTGTGGGTTTTCTCCACACAGTCTTCCCCCGTTTTTCCCCCGAGGGGTCTCCCCCACAGAAGAAGGAAGGTCCTGCTTTCCATACCTCTTTTCCGCCATTGTCGATAATGGAGATATAGTTGGGAGAGCTTTGATTTGGGTAAGAAAGGAGGACGTCATAGTGGACCAGTTCTGCCGTATCCAAGCCAAAATCCTTCCACTGGCTCTGGATTTGCTTGGCCAAGCGAAGGTTCTGCTCTGTTCCGGCCACATGTGGGAAGCTGGTGAAGGAGCTAGATAAAGGAGAGCGCCTCAGGACGGAAGCCCAGCTGAGCCCAGAATTGGGGCGGCTTCTGTTTTTTCTTTCATTTACTTAGTATATTTAGCATCTAAAGAGGTGATGCAATCACTGGTATACAGCACTGATAAAAAGATGTTATACATACAAACATGCAAATCCTAGTTTAAATAAGGCATCAAAAATTATATATGTATGTATGTATGTATGTTTCCGCACCTTGGCACCTGACTGGAACCAGCAGGGTGGAGATGGACAAGTGGGCACCTACTCTAAAGTGGGAGGACGGCGTTAGAAAATTGATTATTGGTTTTGGGCCATTACCACCGGTGGAGCCAAAAGGCCACCCAGGAACGATTGGACCCAACAGCCCAAACCATCCGGAACCTGCAGCACCCGCAGCAGACACCAAACCTCCAGGGATCCAACGAGTCCCAAAGATCTACTGGGATTTGGCGGAGGTGTTCAGTGAGGAAGACAGAAACTACCTTCCACCTCACCGCCTCACAGATGTACCAACATGTCTGACTTATTAAATTGGAACTTTAAGGAAAGTTTTGCCTTGGACTCTGATTTAATTCTGTATGATAATTGGAACGCTGACATTATGTATGTATGTACGTACGCACACATACACACACACACTGCATTTGTGCTGATAAATAAATAAAGGGAGACTAGTATAGTAGTAGACTAGGGTATGGCTAGGTGATGAGAGCTAAATAGCTTGAAATAGATCTATACTAGTCTCCCTTTATTTATTTATCAGCACAAATGCAACACAAAAATGGTTTCCTGCCTGGAAGGCTCCTAGGGTGGAGCTGAAAGGCAAAAGGGAAGCAGTATGCTCCCTCCCATATTTGGGCATACCAGGTGCTTTGACATAACACTTTATATATATATTCGGGTCTTTTCCTGTGTAAGATTGAGATTGTCTTGGCAACGTTTCAGCGAGGTCCCACTCGCCATCTTCAGGCTGGCGTTTTTGGCTTTGTGCTTGTGCGAGTAAAGCGTGGTCAGAACTGCCGTCTCTCTATAAACCTTGGTGGGAGTGTGTGGAGTGCTGGCTTTGTTGTTGTAAGTGGGTTGATTGGCTGTGTAGTTGCATCCTGATTGGTAGGTGGAGTTGACATTTGTAGATTGGTTGGCTGTTGTGTGGCTGGCTGTGTGTCCGTTGTTCTTTTGTGTTGTAATGGCCTGGGTGATGGGTGGGGCTCGTTTGTTGACTAGGGCTGGTTTCCAGATGTCTGGTAGGCGGGAGGTATTGTCACACCAGCCTGAAGATGGCAAGTGGGACCTCGCTGAAACGTTGCCAAGACAATCTCAATCTTACACAGGAAAAGACCCGAATACAACAAGACCAGCATACCTACACCCGTGAAAATCTCCAAAAACAAACAAACAAACAAACACACACACACACACACAGTGTGTGTGTGTATGTGTGTGTGTGTGTGTGTTGTATTTGTGCTGATAGATAAATAAAGGGAGACTAGTATAGATCTATTTCAAGCTATTTAGTTCTCATCACCTAGCCATACCTTACTTAGCTGATGAGAGCTAAATAGCTTGAAATAGATCTATACTAGTCTCCCTTTATTTATTTATCAGCACAAATACAACACTAACTATTTCCCTGAAAATGTCGAGGACTATCTGTGTATGTGTGTATGTGTAAGTCCTCGATTTATGATTACAATTGAGTTCAAAATTTCTGTTGTTAAGCGAAGTAGTTAAGTGAGATTTGCCCCATTTTACGACAGTCGTTCACATAGATGTTAATATAATATATATGTGTCTGTGTCTGTGTACCAGAGGTGGGTTTCTCCCGGTTCGGGACGGATCGGGCGAACCGGTAGTAGCAGTGGCAGGAGGCTCTGCCCAGTGGCGCACTGTCCCACCGGTGGCCCACCAGCCCAGACACACAAAAGCAGCACGTGGGAACACACCCGAACCGGTAGTAAAAATATTGGCAACCCACCACTGATGTGTGCATACACATACATATACATGCACATACACACACAAATATAACAGGCAAAGTGTCTGTGTGTGTGTGTGTGTGTGTGTGTGTGTGTGTGTGTATGATCAGCCCACCCCAGATTGTTTTCCGAAACCTACAGAATAAAAGAAACCCAGCAGCAGACTTACCGTAGGAAGTCCTGGATATTTTCTGCCTTCATTTCCGAATAAAGTTGTTTTCTTACATTTGGAAAAGACTCGTTGGTGCCATGTGGCTCGGTGAAGGATTTCACCAACCAACCTGCAGGGTCAAAAAACAACAATATGATAGTTCATTTATTCCTCCCCAATAATTAACAGAATAACAGACTCAGAAGGGACCTTGGAGGTCTTCTAGTCCAACCCCCTGCTCAAGCAGGAGACCCCATGCCATTTCAGAGACCTAATGAGTGACATTTGGAGGCTCATCATCTGAGATGGATTGTGGTCTCAACTTTGAGCAGTGCCTGATGGAAGTCAAGTACGACTACAACTATATTCCAAAAGCAAAGGCTTGCCTTGACCATTCAGTAACAAGCTAAGATGCAGAAGTCAGTAGGAGAAAATTCAATAATGAAATAAGCAGAAATATCCCTCTTATAAGCGAAAATCAATCATGTCAACTAAAAGTGACCTGTGGACAGGAGGTGATGCAATCAATCAATCCACCTTTTGTTATGGTCACAGACTAGAATTAAAAATTAAAACTTTAAAAAATAGATGATAGATACTGTAGATAGATGATAGATGATAGATGATAGATAGATAGATAGATAGATAGATAGATAGATGATAGATAGATAGATAGATAGATAGATAGATAGATAGATGATAGATAGATAGATAGATGATAGATAGATAGATAGATAGATAGATAGATAGATAGATGATAGATAGATAGATAGATAGATAGATAGATGATAGATAGATAGATAGATAGATAGATAGATAGTAGATAGATGATAGATAGATAGATAGATAGATAGATAGATAGATAGATAGATAATGATGATAGATGATAGATAGATAGATAGATAGATAGATAGGATAGATAGATAGATAGATGATAGATAGATGATAGATAGATAGATAGATAGATAGATAGATAGATGGTAGATAGATGATAGATAGATAGATAGATAGATAGATAGATAGATAGATGATAGATAGATAGATAGATAGATAGATAGATAGATAGATGGTAGATAGATGATAGATAGATAGATAGATAGATAGATAGATAGATAGATAGATAGATAATGATGATAGATGATAGATAGATAGATATATAGATAGGATAGATAGATAGATAGATAGATGATAGATAGATGATAGATAGATAGATAGATAGATAGATAGATAGATAATGATGATAGATGATAGATAGATAGATAGATAGATAGGATAGATAGATAGATAGATGATAGATAGATGATAGATAGATAGATAGATAGATAGATAGATAGATAGATAGATAGATAGAGATAGATAGATAGATAGATAGATAGATAGATAGATAGATGATAGATAGATAGATAGATAGATAGATAGATAGATAGATAGATGGTAGATAGATGATAGATAGATAGATAGATAGATAGATAGATAATGATGATAAATGATAGATAGATAGATAGATAGATAGATAGATAGATAGGATAGATAGATAGATAGATAGATAGATAGATAGATAGATAGATAGATAGATAGATATATGATAGATAGATAGATGATAGATAGATAGATAGATAGATAGATAGATAGATAGATAGATAATGATGATAGATGATAGATAGATAGATATATAGATAGGATAGATAGATAGATAGATAGATGATAGATAGATGATAGATAGATAGATAGATAGATAGATAATGATGATAGATGATAGATAGATAGATAGATAGATAGATAGATAGATAGATAGATAGATAGGATAGATAGATAGATAGATAGATAGATAGATAGATAGATAGATAGATAGATAGATAGATAGATAGATAGATAGATGATAGATAGATGATGATAGATAGATAGATAGATAGATAGATAGATAGATAGATAGATAATGATGATAGATGATAGATAGATAGATATATAGATAGGATAGATAGATAGATGATAGATAGATGATAGATAGATAGATAGATAGATAGATAGATAGATAGATAGATAGATAATGATGATAGATGATAGATAGATAGATAGATAGATAGATAGATAGATAGATAGATAGATAGATAGATAGATAGATAGGATAGATAGATAGATGATAGATAGATAGATGATGATAGATAGATAGATAGATAGATAGATGATAGATAGATAGATAGATAGATAGATAGATAGATAATGATGATAGATGATAGATAGATAGATAGATATATAGGATAGATAGATAGATAGATAGATGATAGATAGATAGATAGATAGATAGATAGATAGATAGATAGATGATAGATAGATGAAAGATAGATAGATAGATAGATAGATAGATAGATAGATAATGATGATAGATGATAGATAGATAGATAGATGATAGATAGATAGATAATGATGATAGATGATAGATAGATAGATAGATGATAGATAGATAGATAGATAGATAGATAGATAGATAGATAATGATGATAGATGATAGATAGATAGATATATAGATAGGATAGATAGATAGATAGATAATGATGATAGATGATAGATAGATAGATGATAGATAGATGATAGATAGATAGATAGATAGATAGATAGATAGATAGATAGATAGATAGATAATGATGATAGATAGATAGATAGATAGATAGATGATAGATAGATAGATAGATATATAGATAGGATAGATAGATAGATAGATAGATGATAGATAGATGATAGATAGATAGATAGATAGATAGATAGATAGATAGATAGATAGATGATAGATAGATGATGATGATAGATAGATAGATAGATAGATAGATAGATAGATAGATAATGATGATAGATGATAGATAGATATATAGATAGGATAGATAGATAGATGATAGATAGATGATAGATAGATAGATAGATAGATAGATAGATAGATAGATAGATAGATAGATAATGATGATAGATGATAGATAGATAGATAGATAGATAGATAGATAGATAGATAGATAGATAGATAGATAGATAGATAGATAGATAATGAAGATAGATGATAGATAGATATATAGATAGGATAGATAGATAGATAGATAGATAGATAGATAGATAGATAGATAGATAGATGATAGATAGATGATGATAGATAGATAGATAGATAGATAGATAGATAGATAGATAGATAGATAGATAGATAATGATGATAGATGATAGATAGATATATAGATAGGATAGATAGATAGATGATAGATAGATGATAGATAGATAGATAGATAGATAGATAATGATGATAGATGATAGATAGATAGATAGATAGATAGATAGATAGATAGATAGATAGATAGATAATGAAGATAGATGATAGATAGATATATAGATAGGATAGATAGATAGATAGATAGATAGATAGATAGATAGATAGATAGATAGATAGATAGATAGATAGATAGATAATGATGATAGATAGATAGATAGATGATAGATAGATGATAGATAGATAGATAGATAGATAGATAGATAGATAGATAGATAGATAGATAATGATGATAGATAGATAGATAGATATATAGATAGGATAGATAGATAGATGATAGATAGATGATAGATAGATAGATAGATAGATAGATAATGATGATAGATGATAGATAGATAGATATAGATAGATAGATAGATAGATAATGAAGATAGATGATAGATAGATAGATATATAGATAGGATAGATAGATAGATAGATAGATAGATAGATAGATAGATAGATAGATAGATAGATAGATAGATAGATAGATAGATAGAATAAATCAGAGCAGGATGTAGTAGTAGTATATACTGCTAGTGATGAGATCATAGATGAGCATCTGAATTTTGGGACAGTACAGAGGAATTTTCCTACATTCAGAGAAACTGTATCATATTGAGCCCAATAGTAACAGCTATACATGAAAGAAATCAGAAATTCTCGGATATTATAGCAGGTAGGGAGTTATAAAATGAGTCTGTGAATAATTACGGAGGATATAATATAACAGGACATGAGCTGTGGTTTCAATGGTCTCTTGCCCACAGGGGCACAATCTCAGCTCATCTGGGACTTTTTTTTTCATATCAGCGCCACAGGACTACTGTGGGGAGACCCTTACAACATGCTAGAGTTAGTGCTCTCCGAAATTTAGAGAGACATGGTGCAATTCTTGGTAATCCTGCAAAAAGCTGCTACTTTAGACCAGTGTTTCTCAAACTTGGCGACTTTAAGTCCTGTGGACTTCAACTCCCAGAATTCCCCAGCCAGCTATGCTGGCTGGGGGATTCTGGGAGTTGAAGTCCACAGGACTTAAAGTCGCCAAGTTTGAGAAACACTGCTTTAGACTAACATCAGAAAATGTTTGCTGTCTAGAAACGGTAAGAGGGATATTTGATGACCGGAGCCTCAATGTAGAGTGGAGTGGAGTGGAGTGGAGTGGAGTGGAGTGGAATGGAATGGAATGGAATGGAATAGAATAGAATAGAATAGAATAGAATAGAATAGAATAGAATAGAATAGAATAGAATTCTTTATTAGCCAAGTGTGATTGAATACACAAGGAATTTGTCTCCGGTACAGGATAGTAGTAGTAATAAACACCACTGAATATCTTAATACTATTCCTCTGTTGATGCAGCCCAGGGGTGTGTATGCAGTCTCTTCCTTAGAATAGGGTAGGGTAGGATAGGGTAGGGCAGAGCAGGGCAGAGTAGAATTCTTTATTGGCCAAGTGTGACTGGACACACAAGGAATTTATCTCCGGTGCATAAGCTCTCCGCATACATGCAAGCAACAAGTTGATGCGATGATCATACTCACAAAATATAATCAGCATAAAGCATAAGATACAAATGTCATCAGTGACAGTCATAAGATTAGTTATGTTCTTTTAACAGAGAATTTGGGGAAAAGCCACTCTGTTCTAGAACAGTGGTTCTCAACCTTCCCAATGCCGCGACCCTTTAATACAGTTCCTCATGTTGTGGTGACCCCCCAAGCATAAAATTGGTGTCTCGTTTCCTAAGACCATCGAAAATATATGTTTTCGATGGTCTTAGGCAACCCCTGTGAAAGGGTCGTTCGGCCCCCAAAGGGGTCCTGACCCACAGGTTGAGAACAACTGGTCTAGTGGTTGAAGCATCAGGCTAGAAAGAGGGTAAATTCACCTTAACAATGAAATCCAGGTGTATGACTTTACACCTATCACCAGGAGATGGTGAGTTCTAGTCCTACCATAGGCATGAAAGCCGACTGGGTGATTTTGGGCCAGTCGCTCTCTCTCAGCCCAATCCACCTCCCAGGGTTGTTGTTGTTGTTGTTGTTGTTGTTGTTGTTGTTGTGTGGAAAATAGGAGGAGGAAGGAGCATTAGATATGTCCCATGCCTTGGGATATTTGTGTCAGGGGAAGTTCCACCCTGAACTAATGAGGTATGGATCGTCGGCAGGATATTTCCGAATAAGCAGAAAATAAAACCCAAAAACATATTCCAATAAACAACTTTAATATAAAAGAAAGTAAAAATACAAAGCTTTGCTATCTAAATCTTACATTTTGGCAAGAGCTATGTTGCCCACCTTCTTTGGCAGGCGAACGGAAGATCAGAAGGAAAGTAAAGAATGTGTGACGTATTATGAGACGTGCGCATAAATCATTGTCAGATAAGAAACAATCCAGTCTACTGTATAACTCAGAATATAAGCACAAGTTGACAAACCAATTAACGCAGAGACAATTTGTCACAACAATAAAGACAGGATACAAACAAAGAAATAATTGTATAGCCTGCTCCTTTGTTTTGCCACTGGAGTCTGGCGGGGCAAAGTGAGCACCAACATTGTAGGGCAGGTTTCTTAATGAAGGAGTCCGGTTTCTCTTGATTAGATTGCAACATCTGGAGTATTTATTTTGGGAGGAAGAAGGACAAGGAAGTGGCACCTCCAAGAATTATTGCAGGAGAGAAAGGAAACTGGTTAATCTGCTGGGGTTTTTTGGTTTATTTCGGTCAGAGAGTTCAGTAGGGATTAAAAACGGCAACAAAAGTTTACACTAGCAGAGAGGAGGAGAGAATGAAAGGAAGACGGGGGAAAGAAGAAAGAGGTGAGGAGGATGGAAGGGAGAGGAAGAGAAGGAGCAAGGGTAGGAAGGGGAAGAGTAGTAGTAGGAGAAAAGTAAGGGAAGAAGGAAGGGGAAGGAGAGGAGGAAGGAAGGAAGTAGAGAAGGGAGGGAGGGAGAAAAGAAAGGGAAAATAAGGTGTTACAACAGGAGGAAGAGGTAGTAAATAAAGCAACCCAAACTGTATATTATAACCTATGAAATGAAATAATAAATGTATAAGAATGACAAATGTAAAGAAGAATAACAATTATGTGAGTGTATACTTAAAATGGTATGTAAGCTAATAAAAAAATTTAAAAAATTCTTTGGAAAAAAAAGTTTGCACTGGCAGGAAAGACATCCTTTGCAAACTCTTTGGAGGAACTGCACACAGCTTACGATTTGCTCATCTCATCTCTAACTCAAGCAGAGTATTTGTTTTTTTAATATATATATATATATATATGTATGTATGTATGTATGTATGTATGTATGTATGTATGTATGTATATATATGTATATATATATATTATTTTTACATTTAAAACAATGCAATGCCGCGGAGTCGGAGTGTTCGTATATTCACATTATGTACAGCTAGTTTCAACCATTAACAGTTAATCTACTTAATACATTGTCTGTCCTTCTGTTTGATCACAATATATACATTTGTTCCAGTCTTGTCATCTTAACTTATACCAATCATAAAATCTATTCCATACCTCAAAATATTCTGATTCCCCTTTATTTTTAAGTTCCAAAGTGAGCCTATCTGCTTCTGCACAGGCCAACACTTTTCTGATTATATCTAGCTCTGATGGTGTATTTTCTTTTTTCCAATGCTGTGCATAGGTTATGCGCGCTGCAGTCAGTATATGTATGATTAGATAGAGTATATCTTTCTTAAACCCCTCTCAAGCAGATTATTTGTTGACGGCTCTTTCTCTTTCTCTCCTTTCCTTGTCTATGCCTCAAGGAAGAGATACAGGCCTGCAAAAAAACAAAAAAAAGCCCTACTTTACGTAAAGGAGATTCCTGACCCCTTTAGATGGGGCTGGGAAAGTCCCTGCCTGAATCTTTTTGAGAAAAAGGATCAAAACTTTAATACAGCTAATCCTCCATTTATGACTGCTTGCTCAGTGACTGTTCAAAATTATATGGACCTCTTCCGGGATATTTATAACCTGTGTCTGCAGTTCTGATGGTTGTGGGCCACCGCCCCCCACCCCACCCCATGGTCATGTGACCATATTTATGGCCGTTTGAGGTTAGCCACAGTCATGTGATCGCATTTTACTTCGTTTTCAGAAAAAAACGCCCCATAGTGAACTATTTGTTCACTTAGCGACTGTGGTGTTTGCTTAACAACCACAGCATTTGCTTAATAACCACCATAAGAGAGGTCATACATAACATTGGGTCAATCTTGTGGGTGACCCGTGTTACGACCATCCCGACTTACAAATACAATAATACAATAATACAATAATACAATAATACAATAGTAGAGTTGGAAGGGACCTTGGAGGTCTTCTAGTCCAATCCCCTGCCTAGGCAGGAAACCCTATACCGTTTCAGACAAATGGCTATCCAACATCTTCTTAAAGACTTCCAGTGTTGGGGCATTCACAACTTCTGAAGGCAAGCTGTTCCGCTGATTAATTGTTCTAACTGTCAGGAAGTATGTGACGGGCCAGTGAAAATACAGTCATAAGTTGATCCTTGTATTAAGTATTCATTTTGCCTATGTTTTTCCATTAGAAAATAATGTTCAACATGGGCTCCGAAACAAGATCATTTTTTTTTCTTTTCTTTAAGAACAAAACATTTAAAATACTTTGGTCAATAACAATTGGGCTATAAAAAAAATTTCAGTGGTCCCATTACGAGGAGACGTAAACCTTGCTAAAAAAGGAAAGAGTGGGATCAAATGTTCCCGAGGCAGTGAGTTCCACCATCCAGACCAGGGTTTTCAAACTTAGCAACTTTAAAATGTCTGGACTTCAACTCCCAGAATGCCGGCTGAGAGCCGAAAACCACGTCTTAAAGTTGCCAAGTTTGAAAAGCATTGGTTTAAAAAGTATACGTATATGGTGCCATGTCTAATCAGACCAACATACTTGCATGCATTGTGCAGAGTCTGATTGATTGGTTAGTTTATTATTCAGCCTATCAGAAGAACACCCCCCACCCAACGTGATATTGAAAATGGAATTGATTATGTTGATAATTTGTGCACAGAAAAAAAATGTTGCTTTGATTCCATCGTTATGACTGCCAATTTGGCTTTTTTGATTTCAAAGGTTTTTATTTTATTTTTTTACTCTCTTACACACCATTTTAAGTATACATTCACATAATTGTTATTCTTCTTTGCATTTATCATTCTTATGTATTTATTATTTCATTTCATAGGTTATAATATACAGTTTGGGTTGCTTTATTTACTATCCCTTCCTCCTTTCGTAACACAACCTATTGTTTTCCCTTTCTTTTCTCCCTCCCTCCCTTCTCTACTTTCTTCCTTCCTCCTCTCCTCCCCAATTTGGCTTTTTTGATCATAACTGCAGAACGAGCCGCTCAGAAAATGCTAGTTGTGATTTTAATGTTTGGAAAATGTTGAATAAAAATTATATATATATGAAAATCGGTCCATGTAGGTAGTCCTTGCTTAACATCTACAGTTAGGAGCAGCAACTTCTTGCTATGCAACGCAGTTGTTAAGTGAAAAAAACATGATTGCAATGGACTTGGCATGGTCACCACGATGTAGAAAAGATGTGGAGACTCTAGAAAGAGTGCAGAGAAGAGCAACAAAGAGGATTAGGGGATTGGAGGCTAAAACATATCAAGAACGGTTGCAGGAACTGGGTATGTCTGGTTTAATAGAAAGAAGGACTAGGGGAGACAGGATAGCAGTCTTCCGCTATCTCAGGGGTTGCCACAAGGAAGAGGGAGTCAAACTATTCTCCAAGGCACTTGAAGGCAGGACAAGAAGCAATGGGTGGAAACTAATCGGGATCGTATTCTGCCCCACACATCCCTTCGGCCGATTCGCTCACACAGAGAGGGACTCCTCCGGGTGCCGTCTACTAGGCTGTGCCAGCGGGCGACGCCCAGGGGAAGGGCCTTCTCTGTGATGGGCCCGACCCTCTGGAATGACCTTCCCCCTGACATTAGAACGACCACGGATCTCCGCTCCTTCCGCCAGAAGCTCAAAACCCACCTGTTTCATCTAGCCGGCCTGGCCTAATTCCAGCTCTCCCACCTCAGTTTGTATTTTTAAATTTCATGGTTTGGTTTTAAGGTTAAGTTTTTAATTTTTATAAACTTGTACAGGGGTCTATTTAATCCGATTTTAATTATATTTATTATTGATTGTATGGTTTTAATTTGGTACCTGTACACCGCCCCGAGTCCCTTCGGGGAGAGGGGGCGGTCTAGAAGTCTAATAAACTAAACTAAACTAAACTAATCAAGGAGAGAAGCAACCTAAAACTGAGGAGAAATTTCCTGACAGTGAGAACAATTAATCAGTGGAACAGAAGTTGCCTCCAGAAGTTGTGAATGCCCCAACACTGGAAGTCTTTAAGAAGATGTTGGATAGCCATTTGTCTGAAATGGTATAGGGTTTCCTGCCTAGGCAGGGGGTTGGACTAGAAGACCTCCAAGGTCCCTTCCAACTCTGCTATTGTATTATTGCATTAACTTGTGACCTCACTTCTCCCACAGCCATTAAGCAAATCGCCTCACAATCATTCAGTGAGACATCATGTGACTGTGACTTGTGATTTCACTGGCAGGCTCTTCATTGACCACGTCAGAACCTGGCTGTGAAGTATGCAAATAGTAACCCCATGACCACGGGATGCTCTATTGGTTATAAAGGCCCACTGGTTGCAAAGTGCCTGAATCTCTACCATGTGACCATGGGTGGGGGGGCACTGCAGAGGACATAAAGGTGAGAACTGATTGCAAAGTTACCTTTTCAGCACCATTGTAGCTTCATTTATTCTGCAACCTCAAGTTGTAACGGTCGCTAAATAAGACAATGGTTAAGCGAGGACTACCTCTATATGATACATCTGGCATTTTGATGCACAAATAACAAATATTGGATTACTGCTGGTTTAAAAAAAAAACGCTAGTCAGGCATCATTTGTCCCAACAGCTCTGGAAAACTAGGAAACCTATACTGCAGACCAGGTGACATTAGCCATGGTGGACAGTGCCTAGAACCTGGACTGGAGATGTTACTACAGAATAACACAGTTGGAAAGGACCTTGGAGGTCTTCTAGTCCACCCCCCTGCTTGTCTCTTAAGTGCTGACATTTGCTGAGGGCTATTAAGGAAGGTGGGGGCTGCTTCCCAAGCGCACGTTTCTCCATTTCTCATCCGGAGAAATGTAATATTCTGCCTTTTTAATATTTCTCAAAATATTTCATTCCCCTAGGAGAGGGGTGAGTGCTAACTTTCTACCTAAGTTTGTTGGTCCTAAATTTGTCTTGCAAATAGGGGATATGAGTTCAGTTACACCAGGGGTGTCCAAACTTGGGAACTTTAAGACTTGTGGACTTCAACTCTCAGAATTCTGGCTGGGGAATTCTGGGAGTTGAAGTCCACAAGTCTTAAAGTTCCCAAGTTTGGACACCCCTGAGTTACACGGATAGCTCATCAGACGCACGCAGTGTTAGGACATAACAAGAGCACTTAAGCCTTCTATACGCTTCACAGGGCTTTTACAGCCCTCTCTAAGCGGTTTACAGAGTCAGCCTTTTGCCCCCAACAATTTTGGGTCCTCATTTTACCCACCTCAAAAGGATGGAAGGCTGAGTCAACCTTGAGCCTGGTGGGATTCGATCTGCCAAACTGATGGCAGCCGGTGATCAGCAGAAGCAGCCTGCAGTGCTGCACTCTAACCACTGAGCCCCCAGCAGTTCATCTTGCTTACTTGGGTCTTCCCACCCCAATTAGTACAGCACCTGCAGTCCCCAAATCTGACCCAACTCCTTGGGACAGCCATTCTACAGCACTGCTATGCAGTGAATAGAGAGTTACACAAAACCTTGAAACACAGCCAGAGCGATTTAAATTGTGCCTTGAAAAGAAAAAAAATAAGGATGATTGACTCCGAGAACTGGCATAACATGATGTCTCTGTCCCACTGGCTAAGGACTTAAAGTTGCCATTTTTTATTGCCTCTGTGCACCCTGTGCAAGCTTTCTTTGTGCTTTGAAATGCATTTTTGTTTTGGGTGCACCAGAAGGATTACATAACATTCGGCCGAAGCAAAGTTTGGAAGTCCGTGCTATATTTTTCCACATCCCTCCCCCATGGGGATTGGGGGAAAGGATGAGGAAAGGAACAACTGGGTTCATCAAGGTCATCTTGTCCACAACAGGAGCAAGTTTAGGAAATTTTAAATTTGGTTAAGTTTGCTTTTTAGGGGAACGTTAGGATTTGCACACGTGGCTTGTTTGTGCAACGGCAGCTGGGAAAAAAACATGTCAAATCAGAATAAAACGTTTTGCTTGGATTGAAACATTAATTGTTATCGTCCTAGGAAGAAATTCAGATAAAAATAAATTACACTTAAACCTTTGGGTCGTCAGTGAAAGCCATCCATGTTTATTATATTTTTTACAAAAAAACCAACAACAACAGCTCTTTCTTTGAATTTTCTTCACGGTAACCAACTCTTAAAAAGAACATTCAGGCGCAAAAACCTGGGAACCAAGCCACGGGTGTGGATTACAAGAAGCAATCTGGATTTGATTATTATCCAGAACTAAGTTTAAGAGCTGATCATGGGATAAAAACCATTAGCATTACATTACAGGAAATTGGGCAAGCTGAAACAATGAAGATATCTGGTGACACACCGTTCAACAACTTTGCCCAGAATGGGGATTTCCCCTAAGGCCTGAGCCTTAGGGAAAGAGCGCAAGTGAGCATGTGCAAAGGGCCTCTGAGCCTATGGACTTCCTGCTTTAAACTTGGAGGCTCAAATTGTGCTGTCGTCCTGCCTGTAAGGACATTTAAGAGTGGTGGCTGTGGGAGATAAGAGAATAACAGTTGGAAGAGACCTTAGAGGTCTTCTAGTCCAACCCCCTGTTCAAGCAGGAGACTCCTACACTATTTAGATGTCCAATTCCATTGCTTGTCCAATTTCTTCTTAAAATCCTTCAGCACCAACACTAGTGATGGTTGATTCTGGAGTATAAATTAGGCTGAAGAAAAGCAACTAGTTATTCTGAGTGGGAACTTTGAACCTAAAACATACGAAGAACTGTTGCAGGAACTGGGCGTGGCTAGTCTAGTGAAGAGAAGGACCAAGGGAGACATGATAGCAGTCTTCCAATATTTGAGAGGCTGCCACAAAGAGGAAGGAGTCAAGCTATTTTCCGAGGCACCCGAAGGCCAGACAAGGAATAATGGATGGAAACTGACCAAGGAGAGATTCAATTTAGAAACAAGGAGAAATTTTCTGACAGTGAGAACAACCAACCAATGGAACAGAAGTTGCCTTCAGAAGTTGTGGGAGCTTCATCCCTGGAAGCTTTCAAGAAGAGACTGGACTGCCCTCTGTCAGAAATGGTGTAGGGTCTCCTGTTTGAGGTGGGGGGGAGGGTTGGACTAGATGACCTACAGGGTCCTTCCAACCCTTTTAATCTGTATCTGTGCATCTGGCTTCCCCATTGACTCTGCTTGTCAGAAGGTCGCAAAAGTTGTGGGAGCTTCCTCCCTGGAGGCTTTCAAGAAGAGACTGGACTGTCATTTGTCAGAAAAGGTGTAGGGTTAGTAAAGGTTAGACTAGATGACCTCCAAGGTCCCTTCCAACTCTGTTAATCTGTAAAAAGTGTAAAAACCTGCGTCTCTGCAAGAAACACCAACGCGCGCACACCCATCACACCCCGATCCTATTCTTTCCCTAAGCTGGACACCCCTTTGAGGGTCAGCAGCCGGGCAAAGGGCCGGTGGAAATCCAGCTCGGGCAAGCCTAAGCAGGGTGACGCGCCAACGCCGAAGTCAGAGATCCCGTATGGCGCGCGACGCGTCCTGGATCGGCGCAGCTGCGCTCCGATCCAGACCCTCCTTGCGCCCCGGTCCTCGCCTCCCGCTTCCCCCAAAGGGCCCGGTGGAAGTAAAAGCCCCGCGCTTCTTACCCACTAAGAAACCCAGCAGGAACAGCGCCAGGAGCGCCGCGACGCCCAGCCAGCTGCAAAGCACCACTTTCCACCTGCCCATGTTGGCTTTCCAGACGGCTGGCGCGGGACAAGGGACGGGGAAGGTTCCCGTCCCGGCTGGGGAGCCCCCACCCATCTCCCCGCCCACTGACACATCTCTCCCCCGCGCACACTCCGAAAGCCAGCTGGGACGGTGAACTGGGATCGCGGGAGTTTGGGGAGGGGGAGGGGGGGAGTCCCACTCCGGACACAGGACACCTACTTCCAACTCCCTCTAGAACACGCATAAGTACAACAAAACACTGCCCCCTATAGGAATAAAGTGCCGGGTGTAACCACGCGGTGTAACTAAAGGACGGAAGAGTTGGAAAGGGACCTTGGAGGTCTTCTAGCCCAACCCCCTGCTCCGGCAGGAAACCCTATGCCATTTCAGGCAAATGGCTGTCCGGTCTCTTCTTAAAAGCGTCCCACTGTTGGCGTTTGCACAATTTCTGGAGGCAAGCCGTTCCACTGATGAATCCGTTCTCACTGTCAGCGTCTTTGGTCTACGGCTGTAATAACTTGAATTGTTTGATTGTTCTCGCTGTCAGGCAATTTCTGCTGAGTCCTAGGTTGCTTCTCTCCTTGATGGGTTTCCATCCGTGGTTTCTCCTGCCCTCAAGTGCTTTGGAGAATAGCTTGACTCCCTCCCCTTTATGGTGGTCTCCTTTTAGATATTGGAACATAGCTATTGTGTCAAGATTGTGTTCATTTTGCACCCCGAAGTCTTTGAAGGGTTGCCTGTTTTGGTTTTGCCCCGTGGCAAATCAGCACTCAGGAAGCACCATGTCCAAGAATTAAGGTTAACGCTAATCCAAATTTTAATTTATTTTATTTTATTTTATTTTACTTTTACTTTACTTTTACTTTGCTATTTTATCTTTATTTTATTTTATTTTACTTTTTACTTTACTTTTACTTTACTATTTTATTTATTTTATTTTACTTTACTTTATACTTTATTTTAATTTACTTTTACTTTACTATTTTATTTTATTTATTATTTTATTTATTTTATTTATTTTATTTATTTTATTTATTTTATTTATTTTATTTATTTTTATTTTATTTATTTATTTATTTTATTTATTTTATTATTTTACTTTTTCTTTTCTTTATTTTTACTTTACTATTTTATTTTATTTATTTTATTATTTATTTTAATTATTAGTTTATTGATTTTATTTTATTTATTTTACATTTTATTTTACTTTACTTTTACTTTACTATTTTATTTTATTTATTTTATTTTTACTTTACTATTTTATTTTATTTTTACTTTTATTTTACTATTTTATTTATTATTTTATTTTATTTTACTTTTTCTTTTCTTTACTTTTACTTTACTATTTTATTTTATTTTATTTACTGATTTTATTTTATTTATTGATTTTATTAATTTTATTGATTTTTTTATTGATTTTATTTATTGATTTTATTTTACTTTTACTTTTCTTTACTTTACTTTTACTTTACTATTTTATTTTATTTTATTTATTTTATTTTATTTACTTTATTGTTTATTTTATTTATTTCATTTATTTATTTTATTTTATTTTTACTTTTATTTTTACTTTTATTTTACTATTTTACTTATTATTTTATTTTACTGTATTGCAGCTAAACATGGGCAATTGATTCCTACGCAGAGACGGTGGCTTTTTCCGGTGGCTTTTTCCTGCACTAAAAGATGGACTTTGGAAAGAGCTGCCTTACCTGTGTTGCAATTCACTAATCAACCAGTAGGAGCAGCAAAAATAGTTCTCTGGTACAGTACCACCCTCAGACGACCCTCTTGTTAAGATTAGAACAGTGTTTGTTATAACCTCAGCAGGTGGAGAAGTGTGGACTACTTCTTCTAAAATTCCCCAGCCAGAAGGACTTTTTTTAAAATAAAACAAATGATATATAATGAGACAATGGTGACATAATAGCAGTGTTCCAATATTTCAGGGGTTGCCTCAAAGAAGAGGGACTCAAGCTATTCTTCAAAGCAACTGAGAGTAGAACAAGAAGCAATGGGTGGAAACTGATCAAGGAGAGAAGCAACTTAGAACTAAGGATAAATTTCCTGACAGAACAATTAACCAGTGGAACAGCTTGCCTCCAGAAGTTGTGAATGCTCCAACACTGGAAGTCTTTAAGAAGAGATTGGATTTGGGCAACCATTTGTCAAAAATAGTATAGGGTTTGGACTAGAAGACCTCCAAGGTCCCTTCCAACTCTGCTATTTTGTTATTCCAATGAAGGGGAGGTCAGAACTGTTTTAATCCTTTAGAGTCTAGATGGATACCGCCAAAACTCTGGATTCCAAGAATTTTTTTTTTTAAAAAAACAACACAACAACTGCTTACTCCACTTCATGAGTTCATTTTTCCCGCAGAGAAGGAACAATGACCCTTGCTCTATGGACCTTGTAAATATTCTCCCTGCCGTTCCAAAACATCCCCAACCATTATCCTTACCTAGAAGCTCATTGGTTTGTTTTACGAGGCTGTTTACCATTACAGTTAGCGCTCTATCTCCTTGATTAGATTATTGGTTAGCAATCTAATGAGGGCCAGTTAATATTTCATTAAGGGAAAAAATAATAATTCTTGATTCCTGATGTGCTGTGCATTTGGATGAGATTGAAAGAGCCTTATCTCAGTTGTCACTTGGACACCTCCATCTTTTAGATCTATTTATACTTTTCTGGGGGGGGGGGGAGTCTGTATATATGCATTCCTTCCTTCCTTTCTTCCTTCCTTCCTTCCTTCCTTTCTTTGTTTGTTTGTTTATTTATTTATGTATTTACAATACAATAGCAGAGTTGGAAGGGACCTCGGAGGCCTTCTAGTCCAACCCACTGCCTAGGAAGGAAACCCTATACCATTTCAGATAAAAGGCTATCCAACATCTTCTTAAAGATTTCCAGTGTTGGGGCATTCACAACTTCTGGAGGCAAGCTGTTCCACTGATTAATTGTTCTAACTGTCAGGAAATTTCTCCTTAGTTCCAAGTTGCTTCTCTTCTTGATTAGTTTCCACCCATTGCTTCTTGTTCTACCCTCAGGTGCTTTGGAGAATAGTTTGACTCCCTCTTCTTTGTGGCAACCCCTGAGATATTGGAAGACTGCTATCATGTCTCCCCTAGTCCTTCTTTCTATTAAACTAGACATACCCAGTTCCTGCAACCGTTCTTCATATGTTTTAGCCTCCAGTCCCCTAATCCTCTTTGTTGCTCTTCTCTGCACTCTTTCTAGAGTCTCCACATCTTTTCTACATCGTGGCGACAAAACTGAATGCACTATTCCAAGTGTAGCCTTACCAAGGCATTATAAAGTGGTATCAATACTTCACGTGATCTTGATTCTATCCCTCTGTTTATGTTTTATTAATTATTTATTTGTTAAATCTTGCTATCCAGCAACTCTTACATTCTTTAATATGAATCCTTCCATTTTTGTAAAATTTTAAAATTGCTTTAGTAGTTAAAGTAGACATTTTGTTATATTTTTATTGTCTGGTAAGCTGCCCGAAGTCGCTCTGCATAGTGGCGTGGGTGGAATATATACAGGGAGTCCTCGACGTACAATAGTTCATTTAGTGGCTGGTCAAAGTTACAACTGGTCTGAAAAAAGTGACTTGTGACTGTTTTTCACACTTATGACCATTGCAACATTCCCAGGGTCAATGTTCAGCTTGACACCTGACTCATATTTACGATGGTTGCAGTGTCCCTGGGTCACGTGATTCTCCTTATGTGACCTTCTGACAAACAAAGTCAATGGGGAAACCAGATTCACTTAACAACTGTGTTATTAACTTAACAACCGCAGTGATTCACTTAACAACTGTGGCAAGAAAGATCGTAAAATGGGGCAAAACTTACTTAACAAATGTCTCCCTTAGCATCAGAAATGTTGGGCTCATTTGTGGTCATAAGACAAGGACCATCTGTAAATTAGATGATAGATAGATAGATAGATGATAGATAGATAGATAGATAGATAGATAGATGATAGATAGATAGATAGATAGATAGATAGATAGATAGATAGATAGATAGATAGATAGATAGATAGATAGAGATAGATAGATGACAGATAGATAGATAGATAGATAGATAGATAGATAGATAGATAGATAGATAGATAGATGATAGATAGATAGATAGATAGATAGATAGATGAGAGAGAGAGAGAGAGAGACAGACAGACAGACAGACAGACAGACAGACAGACAGACAGACAGACAGACAGACAGACAGACAGACAGACAGCTAGAGATAGATAGACATGTTGGATCTATGTCATCAGCTACCAGATTCCTTTCTTTAAATCTTTGGGCAGAATGGGGATTATTATTTATGTTCTTTATTAAGTTCTGCCTGATTCCATCTCCCCTCCCCAAAGATAATGTTATGATCCAACCCCCCCTCCCCGCCCAATCTTTATGGCAGGGGTGAAATGCTACCGGTCTGGGCCAGTTCGCCCGAACCAGGAGTAAAAAAATGCTTAACAAAGTAAAATAAATAAATTACAACGATCAGCTGTGCTGCGCTATGGTAGGAACATTTTTTAAACTTTTTTTTTAGAATTTTTTTACTCCCAGGAAGCTTCCCTGAGGCCTGCTAGGCCAAAAACGGGGTGGGGAGGTGCTGCAAAAGAAAAGAAAAGAAAAGAAAAGAAAAGAAGGAAGGAAGAGAAAAAAAGAAAGAGAAAGAAAGAAAGAAGGAAAGATAGACGGAGGGAGGGAGGGAGGGAGGGAGGGAGGGAAAAGTAGAGAGAGAAAGGACCACAAACCCGGCACTAGATGCAGCTTCAGAGGGTACCTTGAAAGAACACATCATTCCAAGACTGGCAGGGACCTGGAGGTCATCTAGTCCAACCCTCTGCTCCAACAGGACATTATTAAAGTGAGTTTCTGTATTTTGATCCCCCAGTCACGTGACTACATAGCCACACCCATTCGTCCCCGTCCTCCCCACCAAGCCATGCCCACAGAACCAGCAGGAAAAAAATTAGATTTCACCATTGCTTTATGGTTCTCTCCCTAGGCAGTTAACCTTATATTTCAGTGTAATATAACATAATCAGGTACCGGCCAATTTTGCTAGAGATGAAACTTTGCTCTCTCAGTGGCATCTATTGTTTCAGCCAACTTCCTGATCTTTGAAAGCTGAGTTTGGGGTGAGAAATTACGACCCCTTTATGACCTGTGGACTTCAACTCCCAGAATTCCTGAGCCAGGCAAACATGAACAATCCATGAACTGGAGAAGCTTCTTGGGTGAGAAGCAAAACGTTTTCAGAGAAAAAAAAACCCCAAGAATTCCAGTTGCCTTTTAGGGAAAAAAAAACACTTTGGGGACAACTGTCTAGATCAAGGGTGCCAAACTCAAGGCCCCTGGGCTGTATCCAGCCTGCGGGGTGTTTAGATCTCACCCATGGGGCTGCCCTGGAAAGAGCAAAAGGCCAGCCCGCAGTCCCTCTGCCAGCGAAAACGGCGCTTGGGAGGACTGCATTGGGGTGGGCACTACTGCCCGTTTGCTCGTGAAAAACAAGCAAAAAACAAGATGGTGCCTATAGCGCCGCCCGGAGAACCAGTTCGGGGGCGTGGCAGGCCTGAGTCGTTGCCGGTTCCAGCGACCCAGGCCACCAAGCCACTACTGGTTCGTCTGAACCAGCCTGAACCGGTAGGAACGCACCACTGGGCTGCATGCGGCCTCCCAAGCTCCATTTTCGCTGGCAGAGGGTTGCAGGAGGCCATCGCAGCCGAAAACAGAACTCGGGAGCCCGTTTTAGCTGGCGGAGCACTCGAGCCACCACAGGTACCCCCCCATCCGACACAAGTGACATTGAGCTGGCCACGCCCACTCTGGCCACGCCCACTCTGGTCAAACACAACCCCGATGCAGCCCTCAATGAAATTGAGTTTGACACCCCTGATCTCAATAGCCCCTTCAGCCGCGAGTAGGTAGGCAATATCTGACATGAGTGAATCCTGTCTTTCTTCCTTCCCAACCGATATTACAGCTGGAAGAACCAGATCTCTTCTCAGCGTGAAGCAATAAGGTGTTTCAAGGTAAGGCAAAAGTCAGTTCCGGTTCCGGCGGCGGCGGCGGCGGGCAGCTCTTTGCCCGCTCCGGCTCCCCGGTGGGCTTCCCCACTCCTTGGGGGGCACAGGACACCCCGCAGAGGGGTCCTGCCGGAGGGGCGGCATCGCGGAGGACTCCTGCAGCGGCGGTAGCCGGCGGGAGCTCTCTCGCGCGCCCAAGGCACCGGGGAGCAAGCTCGGAGGGCGCTTCACGTTCCTACGCCTCGCGCCTCGCTATAAGCCGACTGGAGAATGCTACAATTGAAGGAAGCAGCTGCGGTGCGGTGAGGTTGCTTCTCTCTTCATCCCTTACTTTGCATGAAGATTTACTCAGCTTTTAAAACTTTAAAATAACTTTCGGAGCATTTTAGAGGTGCGGCTGGAGGGAGGGGGTTTTCCCCCCCCCCCTTGGACAAGCGGCGAGAAACAATTTTGCTCTCAGCCCCCGGGGAAGGAGGAGGGGGGAGAGCCAACGAATGAAGCCTCACTTAGGCTGAGATGATTTTCTTTTCAATTTAATCCTACATATTACAATGATTTGAGGACTTTTGGAACTTTTTAAAACTTCGTTACGCCTCTGTGCCCAAAACTGGCAGGGCAAGATGGCACACTTCCGTTGTCTTTATGAACTCTGAAACCTGACTCCACCTTTAAAACTCAGGCTTCCGGTCTTTGTCTCCGTGTCTCCCAGAGGAATCTCTTGTGGATTGGTATTTTTTCAACCTTCTAGGGGAAATTTTCTATCTATTGCCAGACTTATTGGAGAGACTCTCTTCTGCCTGGTTCTTCTGCTCCCGGATTCACCTGGCTACCCTTCTTTTCTAACTGCTTACTTCATATTTGGACTGAACTTCTAACGTTATAAAGGATGGCATCTAAAAGACCCCCTCCTGGAAAACCTGGCTTTGCCACTTCTGCTCCAACATCCGCAACATCCAGTCCAGCCACACAGTCAAAGATAACAGAATTGATGCAACATAAGACTACAGAGATGGACTTTCAACAAATGCTTCAACAAATTCTACAGGGCCAGGAGGAAATCAAGAAACAGCTAAGGGAAATGAAAGATGAAATTAAAGAAAATCAAGCCCAAATATATAAGAACTCACAAAGACTGAATCTTGTGGAAGGGGGGGTGGAGGAGGTGAGGGGGGGGGGGTGGAAGCTGTGCAGAAAGGGAACAAAGATCTTGACATCCAACAGATGAAATTAGAATTTGAGAGAATGTCCTATTATCTTAGATTTCAAAATGTTATAGAAGAAGATGGGGAAAATATAAGGGACATCATGACAAACATTCTGGCTGACTACATACACAAAGAAAAACAACAGATGGGGTGGGATATAGACCTGGTTTATAGAGTGAACTCAGCTTACGCTAGAACACACAATGTACCCAGGGAGGTTCACATTAAATTCCTTAGAAAAAGCACAAGAGATGAGATTCTGGGTGTACAAAGGGGACAAGCATTGACATATCATGATATGGAGATAACCATTCTGAAGCAGATCCCTAAGAAGATTAGAGAAAAAAGAAAAAATTATTCGCAATTAGCGAATAAATTATACCAGAAAGGGGTGTGGTTTAGATGGTTGATGCCTGAAGGTATGCTGATATTCTGGGAGGAGACAAGAATCAGAATTAATTCACCCATAGAGGCGCAGGCCTTTATGGAAAAAAATAAAACACTCCTAGAGAAACCACCAGACACTACAACGGACACGCAGGACACGGGAGGGGCCAGAGCTCTGCCAGTGGAGGGAGATGGGGCAATAGCAAGAAGACTCAGATCACAGAAATAAATAAGAAAATCATATTATTATAAATTGACCGAAAGTGAAAATGGAATTATATTAGGATTTTATATTGAATTGTTTAATTTGATTGAATTTAATAATAGAACTAATATGCTGATTGTAATCAATTATATACTAATGCATTATATATAAATGTATACTATGGGTATGGAGGGAGGGGTGCCTCTCACATTTTGCAACTGCCAAAATTTGTATACCTGTCCATTTACCCTTTTCCCTATAAATTTTGAAAAACCAATAAAATTTTATTACAAAAAAAAAAAAAAAAAGGTAAGGCAAAGTTGAAGGGCGGGGCAGCTAGTTCGTACAGCCTGATGAAGGTATGCCAGCTGTAAATTTCTGCACCTTATTTATCTCTTTGACAATTGCTGGAAGTCTGTCTTCTCCCTGATTCTTCTGTTCTCCGTTCTCAGCCAGCGGTTTGGGGTGGAGTCAAATACAGATATGCACAGGTTATAATCATTCAAAAGGGGACTATTCTGGTAAAAGTGTGAGGTGCTCTATTGCTGGAGATCAGGGGTGGGTTGCTGTCGGCATTAATTAAAATTTTGCGCAAGTGCACTCTCATGCGCAGAACAGAAAATCAAGAAGGCGCCGCCACCGCTAAAACCAGTTCGGGAGCGTGGCAGGCTGAGTTACTATTTACTCGGCCGAACTGGTAGGAACCCACCTCTGCTGGAGATATTCAAGAAAAGATTGGACGGTCATTGGTCTGGTAAGATCTTCTCCTTTGGGCAGGGGGTTGGATTAGAAGACATCCAAGGTCTCTTTCAGCGCTATGATTCTATTATTATTCTCCATTCTCCACCCACTCTTCTTCATCAGAATAGCTTTTTAAGTTCAGCAGGTGTCAAATCTGCAATCAGTCTTCCTACTGATGTGGTTATACAAATGTGGGATGGGTATCTATACACATTGAATGAATGAATGAATCAATCAATCAACAAACCAACCAACGAATGAATGAATGAATGAGAGCAAATTTTTTCGTAATACCTGAAGGTTATTTAAAATCACAATAAATGAAGCTTAACTAGAATGAATGCCATTAAGAAAGGCATCTTTGGAGGCAGGAAAGGTCAAATCAAGTTGGCTTCTTCTCCATCAGTTCTTTTAATTTTTCAGTTATGATGTGGAGGTGGGGTCTTTCTCTCTACCCTCCTGTTGAATTTCCAAGGAAGCTGTGATCATGGAACATTTTTTTGTTGATGGACGGATGGATGGATTGACTTGTGCCATCAAATTGGTGTTGATTCCACATACATTTCCTAGATATGTTCCTGGCCTCGTATTTCAATTCTTCATAGAACACATTGACCCTTAAATGCATGCTTATCAGAACACTGTTGAGGTAGTCAACAAAATGCTGTGTTTAATGTACACTGTGGTGTATATTCCCTGATGGTACAGTGGTTGAAGTATTGCAAGCATACTCTGCCCACAGCCTAGAGTTCAATCCTGATAGGGCTCCAAGTTGACTCAGCTTTCCATCCTTCCAGGGTCAGTAAAATCCCGTATTTAATTGACACGTATAGAATAGGTCCACTCTCAGGTTGGGTTGGGGGAAAAAAGTCAAGATGGCAGCTGTGATTATCCAATTGAAGTCCCACCTCTTTTTGCATGCATTGTGTATGCAACTTAAGCAACCATGGGATGTTACATGTTCAATGCATTAAAAAAAAAAGATAATGGAGTTTCAACCCCATAGAGGCCCTTGTTCCACTATATCTCAATTAAATCCAGGAAGACTCCAGCATGGTGCAAAATAAAATGATGAAAAAGAAAATAATATAGGGTTTAAATTGGCTGTTAAAGAGGAGTTATGCTTGTTATTGGATTCTGTATTTTGTTTACTGGTTTTTATTTTAATTGTATGAGCTGTTCAGAATCACAAATGTGGGATGGGCATCTATACACATTGAATGAATGAATGAATGAATGAATGAATGAATGAATGAATGAGAGCAATTTTTTCATAATACCTGAAGGTTATTTAAAATCACAATAAATGAAGATCAATTAGAATGAATGTCATAAGGAAGGCATCCTTGAAGGCAGGGGAGGTCAAATCAAGTTCGCTTCTTCTTCATCAGTTCTTTTAATTTTTGAGAAGTCAAATGTGACTTTGTTGGACCTTGCTGGCAATTCCTCACGCATCATCCCTGCAATTGAATCCATCCACTTTTGCTGCTGGTTGTCTTCTTTTTACTTCCATTTTACCATCTCTGGTAATGCAGTGCTGCTAACTAAGGCATACAAAACCTTTGCCAGACCTATCCTTGAATACTGCTCACCTGCCTGGAACCCACACTGCATTTTGGACATTAAAACATTAGAGAGGGCCCAGAGGTATTTTACAAGAAGAGGACTCCACTCATCTGCTCATCATAAAATTCCTTACACCACCAGGCTTGAAATTTTAGGCCTGGATAACCTTGAACTACGCCGTCTACGTTCCGATCTGAGCTGCCATAATGTCCTACCTGTTAATGTCTACTTTTACTTCAACTACAATGACACAAGGGCTATCAACAGATACAAACTAAATGTCATTCGTTCTAATCTTGATTGCAGGAAAAACGATTTCAGCTACAGAGTAGTAAATGTGTGGAACACCCTACCTGATCCTGTTGTTAGTTCCTCTAACCCCCATACCTTTTACCTTAAGCTGCCTACCATGGACCTTACGTGTTTCTTAAGAGGTCCCTAAGGGGGCATGCATAAGCGCACCAGCTTTCCTACCGTCCTGTCCTACTGTCCCATTTATATGTAGTCTTTTTATGTGTTTATGGCTATGTTTTGCTGATTTATACCCATTTATTTGTGCCATTTTTTTCCATGTGTTTTCATACTTGTTTCCTTGTACTTGTTGACAAATAAAATAAATAAATCTTTCTCTGCATTAGAGCTTTCTGCACAGAAGTGGGCCTTTGCATCATTTGACCAAAGTATGACAATCTAACTCCATAAAATTAACCTTTGCATATTGACTGTTTAGGATTGAAATGTCAATTAAAAACTTTATGGTCTTGTAGACAAAAGGATGATGGATTGGACTGGACCTTCCTGCCATTAAAGCGCCAAAAATCAGGTGATGAAAATAGTCTGTGGCATGCAAGATGTCAGACCGGCAGCCATCTTTTTCATTTGGATCTTTGGCCTGCCACACTTTCTATTATTCTGCTATGCATTTTCTATTGAGGGAAAATGGGAGGGGGGATTGTAAGGAGTTAGATGATATGTAACCATAACAAAATTCTTTCTAGAAAGTCAAGGTCATCCTTTGTCTTTGCACCTCTGCATCTGACCGGATCTTAATGGGTGGAACTGCCAGCATGGCAGTGGGAGATTGGACCATATGATGGACTTGAGGGTGAGGGGCAAGATCTTGAACTTTCAACTGGGTGGGGAAAACTGGGAAGCTTTCAGATTCAGGTTTTCCCAGATGTGTCAACGTGGCTCTCTTAATAAATTGGAACTTTGAGCAATATTTTGCCTTGGACTCTAATTTACTTTTGGATGCTATTTGGAACCCTGACGTTAATCCGAATCTCCCCCCTTCCATTTTCCCACAAAAGAAAATGCATAGCAGATTGTGATACCCAAGATGAAGACCAAAGCGAAAAGAATTGAAAAGAAGCAAAGAAAGAAGAACAGAAGTGACCCACGGGGATAATCCTTAAAGAAGAGGAAAAGAACATATAGAATATTGAGGTAGAAAGCTTAATGATAGGAAGATGAAATACTATTAAATGATATTGTATAAGAGCAAAGAAGGCCAGAATTTCAGCCTTGAGTTTAATATCTAAACATTTGATCCTGTTGTAATAAAAAGGACCCTTGTTATAGGAACTACATCATCTCATCCTCAAATCTGCCACCATACCCAAATGAACCTACGACAGATGTGTCTCACCTAAGGTCAACAGGTATTAAAGTCCTAGATACAGTCTTCACAGAAATTATGTTCAGCAGGGTTTTTTACCCCCCACTACAGGACTTTGGTGATCAGAAAAAACAATCGCCAAAGATATATTCAATCTCTTCCCACCTGCCCAAACCAGGTCTAAAAAATATGGAGATTTTTCTCAATGTCAGCAGATCATCTAAAAACATTTTAACTCATCAGAGCTATTTTCTGGATGAACAGTGAGAGCAAAGATTTCACAGGAACTTTTATATGGAGGCATAATGTTGGCTTCGGCTTGGGTTGAATGGATCTTTTAGCCAGAATATACACATGATCTTTAATCCACTAGAACAGTGGGGGCAAACCTACGGCATGCGTGCCACAGATGGCACATGGAACCCTCTCTGCGGGCACATGAGCTGTCCCCCAGCTCAGCTCCACTGCGCATGCGCGCGTGCCTCTCACCAGCCAGCTGGCTTTTGGGCCTCTGCTGTGCAAGTGGGAGACGCGCTGCATGCACAGGGGGGTGTCACACACTCATGTGCAGGGGGTGGGGGGAGCATGGGGTGGAGACCATTTTTGGTCTCAGGAGGTTTCAGGGAGGCCTGTTAGGCCCAAAATGGGGCATGGGGGAGTGTCACACATGTGCGGAGGAGTGGGGGGAGCACGCATGCGTGTAGGGAGCATGCATGCATAGGGGGCGTGGTGCATTGCATTTTGGGTGTGGACACGCACGATTTTGGCACGCAGGGAGAAAAAGGTTAGCCATCACTGCACTAGAAGCACAACATATACCAAGCTAATCATGATGTCATCACGATCCAACTGAAGTAGGATTGACCTGAGAACTTATTCAATCATGGTTTTAGCAAATCATGAGAGTCCCAGCTGCAGCTGTCACGGTGAAAGCAGCAACGAAGATCTGCTTCTTCACTTCTTCCCAGGCTTTCTCTTGGTCTCCTTCGTGATCCAAATCACTGTTTACAATTTACATCCCGTTTCCTTATGTTGTACCCATACATATATATATATATACGTTGTTATCATTATCCCTCCTTTATTTGACTATATCCTGTATCAGAACATTTTCCCCCTAATAATCAAGACTTCACTGAATCTAACTTAATTCTTTTTTTTATTAACCTTTATATATAATCCAAAAGGATTTCTAATCTTCCTTTCATGGGTACCATTCAATATTCATATCCAATTATTACTTATCATAACACTACACATTGTATACATTATTATCATTATCAATTATTTATTTAACTATATATATTGTCACTAAATTTCACTGGTTTTAAATTATACTCTTCCATCTATCAACCTGTATCTTTCCAGTAACAAAACAGTCTCATATCTTCTGCCATTTGTGGTATCAGTCCTCTAAACATCTCCTTAATCGACTTTGTATGAACTCCTCTTAGCAACTTTTTGCTTGTAAAATCTCTCATGTAATTTCGATGCCCTTCTTCTGTTTCCTAAATCAGCTTATCTTTGTCGGTAGTGTTATCAATGATACTGCTAATAAAATTTCTCTCTTTAAATCCATAAATTCTTTTGTTTTCTCTTCTTCTGTATCTTGCCATCTGGGGTAGATTTCCCCTCCATTTAATTCCTCTTTCAGTATTCCACTCTTTCCCTTCTCAGAGACAAATCATGGCATTTCTTTGAGAGTCCCAGCTGCAGCTGTCACAGTGAAAGCAGCAACGAAGATCTCCTTCTTCACTTCTTCCCAGGCTCTCTCTTGGTCTGCTTCGTGATCAATGTCAAACAAGGCATCATAGATCCCAGGGAAGGACACACCCGCGTATTTGTTGTGACTGTTCGGAGCAAAGATGATGTGTCTAGAAAAAGGCAGACAGGTCAATTGGCCATTGGAATTGCATTATTTAGAACAGAAGTTCTTGAGGTTTGAAATAAATCATCATCCTCTAACCTGCTGCCTTCAAAACATTAAGAAGAACTTAACTGAATCAAGCCAAAGACAAACCTGGTCCAGGGGTCTCCAACCTTGGCAACTTTAAGACTTGTGGACTTCAATTCTCAGAGTTCCTCAGCCAGCTAGCTGAGGAACTCTGAGAATTGAAGTCCACAAGTCTTAAAGTTGCCAAGGATGGAGACCCCTGACCTAGTCTACATTCAATGTCACATAATCAACAACCAAATGCATTCTGGAAGACAACAGGATTAGATTGGTAGGCTGAAAATCTCTTACGAAGAAGATCTTAAGATTTGGTTTTAAGAAGCAGTTCAAAGATTAGGAGACACTAAGTCCTCTCCTCTATTGTTTAGTTTCCATATCTCAACAGACCATCTTTATACCTGATAGGATGGCCTCCATGGTTTATTTGGACTTCATTACCTTTCAGGTAAATACCTGGAAGTTTTTTTCCACACAAATCCATCATGACATGATGGACAAGTCAAAATTATTGTTAAAAACTTTGAAGGCCATCAGCTGGGAGACTAGGGGGCTTCTTTAAGCCATTGGTTGGTCACTGTTGTGGCTTAAAGACTCAGATGATGATGAGGTTGTGGTGGGGGAATTGGGCCAGTCCTGGAGCCTGGGGAAGGAGACATAGAGCCATGGCCATCCAACATTTCCCAGATGCCTTCTAAGTTGGGGATAAGTGGGGAAGAAGAACAGCTGGGGACTGTTCCAGGTGCACGTATGCACAGAGCTGTAAGGAGAACAACTGAGGAATAGGAGCCAATTTGGGAAGAAAGGCAGGCATGGGCGCTGAATGGCCCCTTCCTGGATGGGGCATAAATAGAAGCAATCTTTCAGAAGATTTGCTTATCGTAGTTTGTGCCTCAGAGATTGCTTGCCAGGAATTAATTTACAATTTTGTGACTGGAAGCTCTCGGCCTGGCAATTATCCAAGGAACTGATAAGGTCTGTTACTGCAATTAACCCTTCGCAGGATTATTGCCTGGATTTTTCTGTGTGTGAATGCCATGAATTAACAGTAGCTAAATAAAGAAGGGGTTTTTTTGGGGACATGGAGTCTGTTTCTTGGTTCTGCTAAGGCTGGGTCAGAACAGTCACTATGGGGACACATGTCAATACCACTTTATAAGGCCTTGGTAAGGCCACACTTGGAATTCTGCATCCAGTTTTGGTCGCCACAATGTAAAAAAGATGTGGAGACTCTAGAAAGAGTGCAGAGAAGAGCAACAAAGAGGATTAGGGGACTGGAGACTGAAACATAGGAAGAATGGTTGCAGGAACTGGATATGTTTAGCTTAAGAGAAAGAAGGACTAGGGGAGACATGATAGCAGTCTTCCAATATCTCAGGGGTTGCCACAAAGAAGAGGGAGTCAAGCTATTCTCCAAGGCACCTGAGGGTAGAACAAGAAGCAATGGGTGGAAACTAATCAAGGAGAGAAGCAACTTAGAACTAAGGAGAAATTTCCTGACAATTAGAACAATTAATCAGTGGAACAGAAGTTGCCTCCAGAAGTTGTGAATGCCTCAACACTGGAAGTTTTTAAGATGATGTTGGATAACCATTTGTCTGTAGAGGTGTAGGGTTTCCTGCCTAAGCAGGGGGTTGAACTAGAAGACCTCCAAGGTCCCTTCCAAGGTCCCTGTTATTCTATTCTATTCCATTTTATTCTATTCTATTCTAACATTATGGACTAGATGGGCCACAAGTCTAGTCCAAAAGGTCACTGCTTATGTTCGATATATATAAAGTGTGTGCATGTATATGTATATGTATATATTTGTGTTGTATTTGTGCTGATAAAAAGGCATAAAAAATATAAAAAGGCAACATTAAAAATAAAAATATGGGTTTCTGTCTGGATGGTTTTCTGTGATGAGCCGAATGACGGAAAGAGGGAGTAGTGAGCTCCCTCCCATATTTGGGCATACCAGGGGTTGTAACACAATATATATATATATATATATATATATATATATATATATATATATATATATATATATATATATATATATATATATATATATATATATATATATATATATATATATATATATATATATATATATATATATATATATATATATATGCAAAGACAATCTCAACCTTACACGGGAAAAGACCCGAATACAACAAAACCAGCATACCTACACCCGTGAAAATCTACGAAAACAAACACACACACACACATAGATAGATAGATAGATAGATAGATAGATAGATAGATAGATATGGAGAGAGAGAGAGAGACTTTTAATACTGGGAGAATGGAAAGATGGTTGACAAGCCATCTTGAATCACTAGGCTGAGTTGGGTGGCTATAGAAATTGAAGAAATAAATACATATATTTTTTTCTCCTTACCTATAAAATGGTCTCCCAGGCAATCCAAGAGGATCAATAAATGCTCTTTCCAAGAACATCAATTGATCATTCCAAGATCTTACTTCAATTGGGCTGGAAATTGAAATAACAGTGTTAGAGGGAACATGACTTCTGATCAGGATGCACAAACGTTTGAAAACCAAGCAAAGTTTAGAGACAGGACTATTTTAACTGGGATATTTTCTATGGCTGGAGCTTGCAAGGCTCCCTTAAACTTCAATTAACATCAGGAGAATGGAGGGTATCTTATCTGAATGGCCAGAAAGTTAGGAGACTTACTTATGGATGTCTACTAATTCAAGTCTGCGGTGAAAGTCATCTGCAACTTCTGAAAATGCCGTTACAGAATCCCGAAGCAAAACTGGAATAATGCAAAAGAGAAAATGCTAAATTCTGTGACTCTTACTTTTATTTCCATAAAATTAGCTCATGTGTGGAGCACCTGTGGCTCTTCAGAGGTTAAAACGGCAGCTCTGGCATCCCTTATTCCCCATTGCAGTTTAGAGGTATGAGAATTGTAATTCAGAATTTTCTGTAATGGCTCAGCTGGCTGGAATTCTGAGACAGTGTCCGAACTGAGTAAGTAATTGTATTATGGCAGGAAGCTCATGCAAACAAACAGTAGGAAGAGGTCAACAATTATTCACTCTAAGGTAGTCTTTGTTTCACAGCAGTTAACTGAAAAAACAAAGGATTATCTACTTTGGCAAACCAAGATGACTAGGTCAGCAGATGCTGATGAGATAGAAAAAGATGAAAACTGCATGACACATTTTTCTTCAGGACCTGTTAGTTAATCTCCCGAAGGCCAGACAAGGAACAATGGATGGAAACTGATCAAGGAAAAATTCAACCTGGAAATAAGGAGACATTTTCTGACAGTGAGAGCCATCAACCCATGGAACAGAAGTTGCCTTCAGAAGTTGTGGGAGCTTCATCCCTGGAAGCTTTCAAGAAGAGGCTGGACTCCCATCTATCAGAAATAGTGTAGGGCCTCCTGCTTGGGAAGGGGATTGGACTAGATGACCTACAACAGCGATGGCGAACATTTTTTGGGTCACGTGCCATAAGTGGGGGGAGCGCAGGGGGGTCGTTTGCAGGCGTGTCGCACCCATAATGCAATAGTGCACATGCGCGCACTACAGGCATGACCCCCTCATTTTTGCATGCTTTTTTTTGCCCTCCCCAGGCTCCAGAGGCTTTATAGGAGCATAGGGAGGGCAAAAACAGCCTCCCCCGCCCCCTGGAAGCCCTCCGGAGGCTTCAGGGACCTTCAGGAGGCTTCTCTGAAGCCTCCAAAACAGTCAAAACAAACCTCCGAGCAAACCGGAAGTGACTTCCAGTTTGCTCGGAGGGTCGTTTTGAGCGCTCCAAAGGCTTCAGGGACCTTCAGGAGGCTTCCCTGAAGCCTCTGGAGCAGTCAAAACGACCCTCAGAGCAAACAGGAAGTCCGTTCTTGAACTTCCGGTTTGCCCGTAGGGCCGGTTTTTTGCGCTCCGGAGGCTCATGAAGCATGTGCCATAGCAGTGGTGGGTTCCTCCCGGATCGCACCAGATCGCGCGCGCTCCCTTTCAGCGCTCCACCTGGCTCGCGCGCTCCCTTTCAGCGCTCCACCTGGCTTGCGCGCTCTCTTTCAGCGCTCCACCTGGCTTGCGCGCTCCCTTTCAGCGCTCCACCTGGCCTCGCGCTCCCTTCCGGCGCTGAAACCGGAAGTACAGTTTTGCCCGGCCCTGGCGAAGCAACGACGCCTTTCTGCGCTCCACCAGCTCGGCTGGGAACGGAGATGTTTCCTCAGCGGAGCGGGGCGCCTGAAAAGTCTTTTCAGGCGCTCCGCTCCGCTGAGGAAACATCTCCGTTCCCAGCCGAGCTGGTGGAGCGCAGAAAGGCGTCGTTGCTTCGCCAGGGGCGGGGCAAGACTGTACTTCCGGTTTCAGCGCCGGAAGGGAGCGCGAGAGCCAGGTGTAGCGCTGAAAGAGAGCGCGCAAGCCAGGTGTAGCCCTGAAAGAGAGCGCGCAAGCCAGGTGGAGCGCTGAAAGGGAGCGCGCAAGCCAGGTGGAGCGCTGAAAGGGAGCGCGCGCGATCCGGTGCGATCCAGCAGGAACCCACCACTGTGCCATAGGTACACCATCACTGGTGTAGTGTCTCCTGCTTGGGAAGGGGGTTGGACTAGATGACCTACAAGGTCCTTCCAACTCTTGTTAATTGTTAAATCTCTTGCCTTCATGTGCAATGGCTGCACTTGAAATATGAGTTATCTGCAGCTTTGCTCATATTTTATATACATGGAATTGGAAAGGGAGATGGTGGTACCATTTGGTTAGAAGCAGCACATATGGTTGTCTATGTTTGTAAAGATAATACAGGTAATTCTCAACTTATGACCGCAACTGAGCCCAAAATTTCTTTTTTTTTTTAAATTATTGAACTTATTTAAACATTAAAAACAAAACAATAATTTCCACTCATTACAGCATTTCCGTATCAGTATCATTCATATTTACATAAGCTCTATTTCTATATTCTCTAATGTAATCTACCGGTATATTATATAGTCGCTTAGAATATAATAATATTTACAAATATATACAATTTTGTCATATTTCTTGCAGATAATACTTAATTCTTATGCAGTATTTTTGCATCTATCATCCAACCATTTATACCATCTACTCCACACTTTTTAATACTCCAATTCCTCCTCTCTGTGGCAGCTCCTCAAATATTGGAAGACTGCTATCATGTCTCCCCTGGTCCTTCTCTTCACTAGACTAGCCATGCCCAGTTCCTGCAACCGTTCATCGTATGTTTTAGCCTCCAGTTCCCTAATCATCTTTGTTGCTCTTCTCAACATCTTTTTCATAGTGTGGTGATCAAAACTGGATGCAGTATTCTAGGTGTGGTCTTACTAAGGCTTTATACAGTGGTATTAGTACCTGCCTTGATCTTGATTGTATCCCTCTGTTAATGCAACTTAACAGGGCTTGCTCTGTCTGGTAACCAATAGGCTGAGTCTACAAATTATAAAGTCTTTCTCTTTGCTGCTCTTCCCCAGCTTTTAGACAAAGACTGATGTAGACTGATGTGTAGTTGATATGGAAAAGGAGGGGGGAAGGGAAACCGAGAAAGGGGAGAGAAAGGGACTGACCTAGTCCTATTAAGGAGAACCTTGACCAATCTTAAAGAATAAGAACCCAGACCGGAACAGGGTGGGGGTGACTGCTGTCTCCACCTGCAGTGAGAATGAGCGTATCAGATAAGTACCAATGCCCATTCTCCACGATTGGTGGAGACAGCAGTAGGGACATAGGCACATAGGGACATACCCAAGCTGGTCCCTAATTAAGGGCGGGATCCGGTCCCCGTGGAAGAGGAGTCCAGAGAATGGACTTACTGTAAAACCCTCCTTCCAAAGGCAGCTTCAGTAGAAGCAGACTGGTCTATCTTGTAATGACGGATAAAGGGAATGGGAGAAGTCCAAGTGGCTGCCCTACAAATCTCCTCCACTGATGCCTGAGTAGCCCAGGCAGCTGACGTGGCTGCACTACGCGTGGAATGAGTGGAGGAATGAGATCATTGGCTCTGTACGCTTTAGATATACAGGCCCTGAGCCAGCGACCTATGGTGGAAAAGGAGACCCAGGGAAGCTGGCTGAAAGGTTTTTGGCTGCGGCTGCTGAGAGTGAGAACCATTAATCAGTGAGGAAGCTTGTGTCCAAAAGTTGTAGGTGCTCTCGAGGCTTTTAAGAAGAGAGTGGGCAGCCATTTGTCTGAAGGGACCTCCAAGGTCCCTTCCAACTCTGTCGTTCTACAATAGTTAGGTTTTGTTTTTCACTGACTGTCCGAGAACTCACTTTCACAACAAGTAGATCAAAGGAATCGGGAAGGGATGCTGTGTGTTATTGAAGATCCTGCCTTGATGTTGGAGATTTGTCCACTTACCTAATGATACATTGTGTGCTTCCATTGCTGCCTGATGTTTCATGGTTATGTTGTAAATGATATCAACGTAGCTATTAAGCACCTTGGCGTAATCTCTACAGTCAAAGGGGAGGAGGGCCGCATCCACCAGCTCGAAAACCAGCCCGCCTCGCACTTGGGCTACAGCCAAGTGATTCTTGAAAGTTGGGTCATAAAACTTTTCCACCATCTCGTACGTCTCATAGACACTGTGATAAACCGGGTAGCTGCTGAACTTGTCCACTTTCTGGAAAAAAAGACGTCAGCGTAAGTGGGCTTCATTTTGGTGATTGAACAACATTCATACACAAAAAAGTGGGGCTTGCACAACATAGCCAACACTGATGCTGGTAAAGAAGGAGAGTGCAAACGTTAGCTTGAAACTCAACATTAAGAAAACTAAGAGCATGGGATCCGGCCCTCTCAATTCCTGGCAAATAGATGGGGAAGAAAGGGAGGTAGTGACAGATTTTAATTTCCTGGGCGCCAAGATCACCGCAAATGGGGACTGCAGCCAAGAAATTAAAAGAGGCTTGCTCCTGGGGAGGAAAGCTATGGCAAATCTAGACAGCAGCATACTAAAAAGCAGAGATATCACCTTGCCAACAAAAGTGCATATAGTCAAGGCTATGGTTTTCCCAGTTGCAATGGATGGCTGTGAAGGTTGGACCATAAGGAAGGCTGAGTGCCAAAGAATGAAGGCCTTTGAACTCTGGTGCTGGAGAAGACTCCTGCGAGTCCCTTGGATTGCAAGGCCATCCAACCGGTCAGTCCTAGAGGAGATCAACCCTGACTGCTCTTTAGAAGGCCAGATCCTGAAGAGAAACTCAAGTACTTTGGCCACCTAATGAGAAGGAAGGACTCACTGGAGAAGAGCCTCATGCTGGGAAATACTGAGAGCAAAAGAAGAAGGGGACGACACAGAAGGAGATGGCTGGATGGAGTCTCCGAAGCAGTCGGAGTGAGCTTAAATGGGCTCCGGAGGATGGTAGATGACAGGAAGACCTGGAGGAACGTTGTCCATGAAGTCGCGATGGGTCGGACATGACTTCGCAACTAAGAAATGTTCACAGATCTGTCCGAAGAGCTAATAATACATTGTGGCTGAACTTGATGGTCTGGATTGCAAATGTGCTAAAATGGATTATCAGATGCGTTATCAGATGCACTATCATTTCAATTTAGATTTCACTTGCATTGCATTAATTATTTCCCAGGGTTTTCCCAAAGATGCTTTTTTTTCAGGAGGCAACTGGACTTTCTTGGTTTTTTCTTTTAAAGATGTTTTGCTTCTCATCCAAGAAGCTTCATCAGCTCTGACGGGATAGAGGGGAACGGAAGGATTTATATTCCTTGCAGACAGCTGGTCATTTGCTTCCTTTTATAGGGTTGTTGAAGCACTTGGAGGTTTATCTTTGTCCTCAGGGAAATCTGAGTGGTGCTCCTGGTTCTTGTGGCCTTCAATTTGTTTCTCTGAAAATCCACAGCATTCAAAGGGTGTTCATCCCAATTTAGATAGCTAAAGGTCCTACAGAGCCGAAGAAACTTCTTGCATGAGAAGCGAAACAACTTCAAAAGAAAAAAAAACAAGAAAGTCCAGTTGCCTCCTTAAAAAAGCACCTGGATGACTGACAATCTCTACAGACTTTCCCAGGGTTTGATAATTTGCTCCTTGCAAATGATAAATGGTTGCTCATTTGAATATGAGTCTTTAAAAAAAAAAAGTTTAACCCCGTCTTTATTATTTTTATAAATAGTTCAAAGCAGTGAACAAACCTAATGTTCCTTCTTGCCCTTCTGAGATACTATGGACTGATAGGGGGTTGACTGGCCCAAAGTCACCCAACTGGCTTTCATGGCTAAGGCGGGACTCGAACTTACCATCTTGCCACCTGGGGTATTCTGGGAGCTGAAGTCCGCACATCTTAAAGTTGCCAAATTTGAGAAACACTAGGGTTATATATACACAGGTGGCTCAGCGGCTAAGACGCTGAGCTTGTCGATCAGGAAGATCGGCAGTTTGGGGTTTCGAATCCGTAGCATCGCTTAAAGGAGTGAGCTCCCGTGACTTGTCCCAGCTTCTGCCAACCGAGCAGTCCGAAAGCATGTAAAAAGTGCAAGTAGAAAAAGATGGGCCTCCTTTGGTGGGAAGGTAACCGTTCTTCGTGCGCCTTTGGCATTTAGTCATGCTGGCCACACGACCATGGAGATGTCTTCGGACAGCGCTGGCTCTTCGGCTTAGAAACAGAGATAAGCACCCCTCCCCCTAGAGTCGAGGTCTTTAGGGTTATATATGCTAGGTCATTTTCTCCAAACTTCCTTTGTTATGTTGCTTCTTTTACTCTGTATTATATTGTCATGTTCAACTATTTAATTTATTTATTTTGTTTGTTATTTCCTTGGGCCTTTGGCTGTAAATCGATAAACTAAATAAGAAAAGTGATTTAATAAGCTCTGAAGATCTTTACTATCTCCTTTTATATTTAGACGGCACAAGGTGAGGCCCAAATTATATTGTACTTAGTACAGTATTGCCTTGGGCTTTCAATCAGATCTGTGCAATTGTGGATTGTTCAGCTTGACAAGGGAAATGCCATCTGTTTCCACTGGAATTAAATTCTGAGATAATTTACATCTTCTGAACTATTGGGAAATACCTGAGATAAGAAAAATGGGCTTTCACAGGTAATTCTTATCTTTGAAGTGGAAAGATTTCAGATTCTCCAGATGGAATGCTTGCTGCTTTCTTTCTTTGGACATTTTTCAGAAGTCCTGAATTGCAGTTCCCACAATCCACAGCCAACATCTGGAGAGTTTTAGGTTGAAGAAGCCGGGGTGGGATTCTACTGGTTTGGTCCAGTTCGGACAAACTGGTAGCTCTGAAGATCAGCTGAGAGTGAACCGGTTCACTCCGACCTACAAGTAGCCATGCCTGCCCGCCTCTGGACTATATTTCCTTGTATTTTAGCCCAGCTGATAGGCGTGGCAGAGTGGATTGGCACGCCTCTGCTGTTTTCCTTTGAACTGGACACGTGCATGCAGCCCACGTCAAGCACGCAAGTGAGCGAAGCAAGAGCGCACAAGCAAAGCAAGCACTCAGTGAACTGGTTGTTAAACCGGTAGGATCCCATCCCGTGGTGAAATTCAATTTTTTTAATTCACTGGTTCTGTGGCAGTAGCTTGGTGGGCGTGGAAGGAGAATCTCCATTCCCTCCCCACTCCAGGGGAAGGATACTGCAAAATCTCCATTCCCTCCCTACTTCAGGGGAAGGATACTGCAAAATCCCAATTCCCTCCCCACTCCAGGGGAAGGATACTGCAAAATCTCCATTCCCACACCACTCCAGGGGAAGGATACTGCAAAATCTCCATTCCCTCCCCACTCCAGGGGAAGGATACCGCAAAACCTCCATTCCCTCCCCACTCCAGGGGAAGGATACTGTAAAATCTCCATTCCCTCCCCACACCAGGGGAAGGATACTGCAAAATCTCCATTCCCTCCCCACTCCAGGGGAAGGATACCGCAAAACCTCCATTCCCTCCCCACTCCAGGGGAAGGATACTGTAAAATCTCCATTCCCTCCCCACACCAGGGGAAGGATACTGCAAAATCTCAATTCCCTCCCTACTTCAGGGGAAGGATACTGCAAAATCCCAATTCCCACCCCACTCCAGGGGAAGGATACTGCAAAATCTCAATTCCCTCCCCACTCCAGGGGAAGGATACTGCAAAATCTCCATTCCCTCCCCACTCCAGGGGAAGGATACTGCAAAATCTCCATTCCCACACCACTCCAGGGGAAGGATACTGCAAAATCCCCCTTCCCACCCCACTCCAGGGGCAGGACACTGCAAAATCTCCATTCCCTCCCCACTCCAGGGGAAGGATACCGCAAAACCTCCATTCCCACACAACTCTGGGGGCAGCCAGAGGTGGCATTTGCCAGTTCTCCAAGCTGCTCAAAATTTCCACTACCGGTTCCCCAAAACCTGCCAGAACCTGCTGGATTTCACCCCTGATCCCACCCCTGTGCGGAAGGCAGTTTCAATTAGATTTCTTCAGACTATTCTTTCAAGAGAGAGCAGGTTTGGTGGTTAAGGAACCAGACTAGAAAACAGGAGGTCCTTCATTCTAGTCCTGCTTTGCATACAAAGCCAGCTGGGAAGCCTTGAGCCAGTCACTCTTTGTCATCCCTAAGAAGGAGGCAATGGCAAACCACTTTCAAAATCTTCCCAAGAAACCTGTAGGGATTGGTCCAGGCAGGCACCATGTGTCAACACTGACTTGAAGGCACCACCCTCTCCCCCCCCAAAAAATTATTTTAACACACTTACAAAGTTTTTAGTGTAACGGGCTCTACCAGAAGCAATTCCCAACCTCTGGAAAAAGACTTCAAAATCATTGCCGGAACCCAGCTTGTTTACCCTGTTAGAAAGAAAATAGGTAAGAGAAGGGGAACAAGTGATGTAAGAAATTGTAAATTATTTTAACATGAGATACCTTGGGAAGCCTTTCTGTTCCCTTGATGGGTTTTTCTCATACCAGCTTTCAAAAAGAGATCTGCCTTCAAATCCTTCATCAGGGCTTGGTATCTACGAAGACATGAGTTGTGTTAATGAAGCTATAGCAAAACGATAGCACCCCTCTGATAGAATAGCGATTAAAAAAACCTGTTAGAATGTGTAGAGATGGATAGGCTAACAATGGAAACAAAAGGAAGAGGAGAAACGGAATACTATTTGATTTGGGACACATGGTATAATTGGTTGGAGAATAGAAGTAAAGATCAAGAAGTTTAAAGTAAATTAAGAGATGGCAAAAATGTAATATATATAGTGATGTAAATATAATAATCGTATACTGTATAAAATAGATACGCGCATAAAAGAAAAAATAATGTAAATAACTTGTATGTACATATTAGATATACCAGAGCGTTTGAAATGGATTGAAATTGTGTTACAAAATAAAGAAAATTGTTCAACAAAATAAATAAATAAATAAACTATAGAAGAAAGGCAAGATACCATTATTCCCAAGAGTCATGGTGGTGCAGTGGTTAGAATGCAATATTGCAGGCTAACTCTGCCGACAGTAGTTCAATCCTGACCGGCTTACGGTTGATTCAGCCTTCCAACCCTTCAAGCTTGGTCAAATTAGGACCCAGATTGTTAGGGGAAATATGCTGATTCTGTAAACCACTTAGAGAGGGGCTGCAAAGCCCTGTGAAGAGGTATTGTGATTGCTAATCTTTTTCAAGGGGAAAAATTGAGAAATGTATACAAAATAGTGCCTGTCTGGAGCAGAGGTGAGTTGCTTCTGGTTCGGCCCGGATAGGATGAACCGGTAGTAGTGGTGGCGGGAGGCTCCGCCCACCTGCCCGGACACTTCTGCGCATGCACAGAAGCGTCGCGTGCCTGCACAAACATGAACACACGAACGAACGAACGAATCGGTAGTAAAAAAATTAGAAACCCACCACTGGTCTGGAGCCATATGATTCCAGGAAAAGGTGCTGTTGCTTTAAGATGTTACAAACAGCTGTTCTATTTCTGTGTGCTCCAAAACAACCTTTGGAGATTGAATCTGAAGTGTTGTATGCATTCAATGTTGCAATGGTCTAAATGGGAGATATGTAATATAGACTTTCTCAACTCGTTTGCTCCAGTTATATTATACATACAACTCCCTTAATGCCCAGGGGGGTTATTTTGGAATCCGACACATCTGGACAACACCACATTAAAAGAGCCTGGTATCTGACACAACGTGCTTTTGTAAAATCATAGATTGTGGGTTACAAGCTACCTTGCCTACTTAATCATGAGGGCAACTCTCTACAAAATTCGACATGCTGATACTGGCATTCCTAAGCTACACTTTGGTGCAATCTCATTATTCAAGCCACATAACCCTTGTTTTTCAAGGTACTGTACTATTTACGTACCTAACAGAAAAGTGGCTGTTTTTAATTATTGTTATTCTGGAAGGCCTTCGTTTCTCAGACAAGTATGAGCTCAATGGAAAATCACACACAACCACACAATATGCTATCTGAGGCTTCTCAGGAAACAACAACGGAATGAAAAACTGCTGTTGATCTTCTACCACTGCACCATAGAGAATATTCTAACTTACTGCATTTGTGTATGGTTTGCCAGTGGCACAGTGGCAAATAGGACAGCGCTCCAGAGGGTCAACGTCATTACCCAGAGGATCATTGATTGCCCTCTCCCCTCTTTGGAAGAGCTTTATAGCTCCCGCTGCCTTAAGAAAGTTCAAAACATTCTCATCCTGGGCACTTTTTTTTTTTGAACTATTACCATCTGGCCGCCGGTACAGGGCAATAAAAACAAGGACAAACAGACTAAAAAAACAGCTTCTATCCCAGGGCAGTAACTATATTGAATTCTACCATATAGTGCAATATCGGGTTTTCAATTTCAATTATATAGAATATAAAGGATGTATGTTTGTGTTTTTATTTTTATAATTGCAATATACACTGAAAACGGCATTTAATTTTGTTGTACCATTTGCAATGACAATAAAGTAAACTCAACTCAACTAATATTGTCCAGTCCAGTGTTTTTCAACCTCAACAAGTTTAAGATGTGTGGATTTCTGCTGCCAAAGTTTCTCAGTCAGCAGGTTAAAATCCACACGTCTTAAATTCGCTGAGGTTGAAGAACTCTGTTCTAGATCAACCAAGCTGCAGATATCAATTCTGCCCTTTGAGTCTTTAATCTTCTCCTGTTGATATCCAAAGGTGTTTTTCTTCTTTTTTTTTAACAGGCAACTGGACTTTTTCCTGGAAAACAGTTTGCTTCTCATCCAAGAACTGAAGAAGCTTCTTGGATGAGAAGCGAAACGCCTTCAAGGAAAAACAAAGAACGCCCAGTGGCCTCTTGAAAGAAAAAAAAAGCAGCACCTTTGGGACTACCATGACCCGAAGGACTGAGAATCTCCATAGATTTCCCACGTTGAGATCTTGAGATTAAAATTGTACAGGGAAGGCAACTAATGGTAACGGTTCCCCTCGCACATACGTGCTAGTCGTTCTTGACTCTAGGGGGCGGTGCTCATCTCCGTTTCAAAGCCGAAGAGCCAGCGCTAGCCGAAGACGTCTCCGTGGTCATGTGGCCAGCATGACTCAATGCAGAAGGTGCACGGAACGCTTTTACTTTCCCCACCAAAGGTGGCCCCTATTTTTCTACTTGCATTTTTACATGCTTTCGAACTGCTAGGTTGGCAGAAGGAAGGCAATTAGATCCTCACAATTCAAATGTTGCCTTCAACACGGCAAGTTCCAGGACTGCAAAGGTAGGGCAGTTTCTCATGTGGACGTTGGACCAGGCGTAGCCTGCGAACCTGATCACCTTCAAACAGTGAGTGGATGTCTTGCATTCATAGAATTTATGGCTGTTTAATTTGCTAGATTTCTAGCCTGAATTTTCTAAGATGACTTCCAAGGGGATGTCCCTTTTTTTATCTCTACAGTAGCAATCTGTGAGCTGCATTGAGCTGAAAGAGACATTGACTAGATTTCTGGCTCTAGATAATGTCGTAATCACTACAACTAGAGATATCCAGAGGATGGGACTTAAAAACTCAGTTTTTTGTACACCTATCAGGCATTGATAATAGGTATACCAAAAACACTCCCACTGACAGGGACAACTACTAGTATATAAAAAGAGAGCAAAACCTACTCTCTTCCAGCACTGATGATGTTATCTAGCTGGGTCATGAAATGTCTGCAAGAAAACAACCAAATTCAGGGACCTCCTAGGACTCCACAGCATGGGAAGAGTTTGGGAAAAGACCCTCCCTAGTTTTCCAGAGACTGAATAGAGAGGAGAGGAGGAATACTCTCAGTCTTGCAAGATTGATGTCAGATTTGCAAGGTAGTTCAGAAAAGAGACATACCTTGGTGAATTACCAGTAATCCTACTTTACTGCAAAACTTCCTCCTCCATCTCCCAAGATAAGGGATGGGCTGCTACGGGTTCGGGCAGGTTCGGGAGAACCTATAGCTAATGTTATGACCGATTTGGAGAACCTCCAAATCCCATCCATGGCTGGCCCCACCTACCCCGCCCCACTGCTCCCTCCCCACCCCTCCCAGGAGTCTCTACATAGCCCATTTTGGATGCAAGGTAAGTTCAAAGCACACGTGAAGCAGTGGTGGGTTCCGGATCCCGGTGCAACCGGTACGGTGCAACGGGGCTGGGTGTCCACCACATGAACGTGCACAGCGCATGCATGCATACTTACTGCCCGCGACGCTCCAGATGCTCGGTGGAGCATTGCGCAGGCGCTGTATGCTCTGTGTGCGGAAGCCCGGAAAACTTCAAATACCGGTAAGGAGCGCGAGCGGGTGGCCCCTCTGGAGACCATACCGGAATGGTACCTGGTGCTCCTGGCAGGCACTGGCACGCCCGTACCGGGACGTACTGATCGTAACTCACCACTGATGCGGGGGTGGGGTGGGGAATGGGCCTCCTGGAACTTCAAGGAGATCAGAAACAGGCCTGTTTCCAGCCCCTGGAGCCCAGGGGAGGCAGTTTTCGCCCTCCCAGAAGCTCAAGGAAAGCCTCCGGAACCTGAGGAAGGCAACACACACACACACACACACACACACACTCCACCGTGCAGGAGGTCAACTAGGCCGTGCCCACCATGGCCACGCCCACCCAGCAACCGGGAAGAGAACCCGTTGCTGAAATTTTTGAAGCCCATCCCTGCCCAAGGTTATTCTCACATGCTATTGCACACGGCCACTTGTAGTTTAACAAGCTAGAGAAATGGAGTCTTATCAGTAAAGAAATGCTGGTTGCAAGGTATTGCATTCATTTCTAAACAGCTCTTTGAGATCTCTTTTTTTTTTTAAAAAAGGGAGGTTGACATTTTCAGCAGTGTACCATTAAAAGAATGGGCAAATGGGATCCAAAACACCTGATATAGCAGAGATACCTGTTAGATATTAGCATATATCGTAGCAAGTCTCCTCTCTGGTCCGTCGCTACGGCGGGAAACAGGTATCGCTCTGATTGGTCGAGAGGCGTACCCGATTCCTATAAAAGGGGAACCCTCCGGCCACAGAGCAAGCTGGATCACTACTACTACTAATAAAGAGCTGATAAGTCACTACGTGTCCGCAGTCTGTTCTCTCGTTGCCCGCATCCAACATTGGCGACGAAGGTGGGATCGAGAGACAGATAGGACGAAGAGAGCTACTTCAGAATCTCAGGATTCGATCCAGCCCAGGAATTCGGCAGAAATTCCGGCAGCCATCTCAGGACACCGCAGCGCGGCAAATTCAAACGAAGAGAAGATGGCGATGCACACTCCACCCGCTCCATTCGACCCAACGAACGACGAATGGGAGGCTTTCATGATTCGCTTCAAGTGTTTTCTCGAAGCAAACGAATACACGGGGATAACCGATGCCCGAAAGAAAAACATCTTCCTCAGCTACTGTGGGCGAGAAGTTTTCAACACGGCCAGAGACCTCACCGCGCCTACTCCGATACAAGCGGTATCATGGATGGCGTTGCAACAGACTCTACAGACTCATTACGCGCCAAAACCTTCCCGCCACGTTTGCCGCCAGGAATTCAACACGCGGAACCAGAAGGCGGGAGAATCAATCAACCAATATGTTGCAGCTCTACGTAAAGCAGCGACTCATTGCGAGTTCAGGGATCTGGACGAACAAATCCTGGGAAGACTTGTGTGTGGGTTAAAGGACATTTCGCTACAGAAAAAACTATTGTCCAACCCGAATTTAACCCTCCAAATAGCACTCAACGAAGCAAGAGCATCCGAGTCAGCGGAAAGATCATCGGAAACAATACAACGAGGGTTCCACGTAAACCAGCCATCACCCAGACACACCAGAGTCCACTACGAGGACACAGATCCAGACTACGAGGATCCCGAGTTCGAGGACAGTCACCTGATGCGGAGCAGTCACATGAGGCCTGGGGGGAGACCCGGATTCCGCTTGCCGCCCTGCGCAAGCTGCGGAGGGAATCACCCCCGGTCTACCTGTCAGTTCAGGAACGTTGTTTGTTCACACTGCAACAAATTTGGGCACATCGCACGAGTGTGCCGGAGCGAAGTCCCTGCCTCCTCACGGCAGCCTCCAATGTACCGCCAACAGAAGCCCAACCCAGGGGCTTGGCGAAATCAAAAAGGGCGCCCAGAGAGAAATCCACAAGTGTTTACCTAGAGAGACAATCCCCAAAGAGCTGAAAGGGCGTATTCCCAGAGAGATTACACACAAAGAGCTGAAAGAGCGTTCTACCAAGACGCTCAACGAGAGTATTGTCAGGATACCGATGCTGAGATAGAGTTGTCCCAGAGAGAGGAATCGCGAACGTATCTCACCACAATAAGTCAGGTCCGCACCAAGCGGCCTAAAAAGCTGAAAGTCACAGTCCTCTTGGAGGGCTCTCCTTGCGAGCTGGAAGTTGACACAGGATCATCCCTGACGATCATTTCATGGGCCTCCATGAAAAAGGCTATCCCTAGCCTCAAAAAGAGCCAACTACGTGCACCAGACATCCTGCTACGAGACTACCAGGGGAACCGAGTACCCATCGTGGGCCAAGGCACTTTCCAAATCCGTTTCAAGGACATCGTAGCCCAGCTGCCCGTGACCATCGCCAGCGCGCCGTTACAGAACCTTCTAGGACTAGATTGGTTTGAAGCCTTGGGGCTAGAAGTCACCGGGATCAACGCCGTGGAGAACAGCAGCGCTGAGCAGATTTTTAAGGAGTTCGAGGATGTGTTCAGCCCCGGTCTTGGTAAGTATGTGGGTAAACCAATCTCATTCAACTTAGACCCCAAAGTGGCGCCAATCCGACTCAAACCGAGACGAATGCCTTTTGCACTCCGCCCAAAAATAGATAAGGAGATAGATAAGTTAATAGAGCAAGGAATCCTTGAGCCGGTGGATCACGCGCACTGGGAAACTCCCATTGTGACCCCAGTCAAACCAGACGGGTCAGTCCGCATCTGCGCGGACTATAAATGCACAATTAATGTCGCGCTACAACAAAGCACATATCCTGTGCCAGTTGTACAACACTTATTGCACTCGTTGGGACCAGGAAAAATATTTGCTAAATTAGACATGGCACAAGCTTACCAGCAACTGCCCGTGGATAGCGCCACAGCGGAGGCCCAAACTATAGTGACGCACAGAGGAGCATTCAAATGCAACCGGCTACAATTCGGTGTGAGTATTGCTCCAGGTCTGTTCCAGAGCGTCATGGAACAGCTTTTGCAAGGGATACCGGGAGTCGTCCCCTACTTCGACGACATCTTGGTGTCCACTGCAAACGAGGAGCAGCTACTAAAAAGAGTCAGAACTGTTTTGGCCAGAATCAGAGAGAAGGGTCTCCACCTCAAAAAAGAGAAATGCCAAATTAACGTGCCTAGTGTAGAATTCCTGGGATATAGAATCGATGGTCAGGGAATACACCCCACTTCAAAGAAAATTAAGGCGATCCAGGACGCCCCCACACCACGAAATCAGACCGAGTTGCAGGCCTTCCTCGGACTACTTAACTTCTACAGCGTTTTTCTGAGACAGAAGGCGACTGTTGCTGAACCGCTTCATCGACTACTCCAAAGGAACGCAACATGGAGATGGGGACGATCCGAAGCAGCAGCTTTTGCCGCAGTCAAGCGCCTGCTCACCACCGACTCGCTGCTAGTGCAATACAGCCAGACGCTACCACTGGTATTGACCTGCGATGCATCCCCATTCGGCGTCGGCACAGTCCTCAGCCACAGGATGCCAAACGGGAACGAAGCACCCATCGCCTTTTACTCCAGGACTCTTTCTTCGGCCGAGAGGAACTACAGCCAGATGGACAGGGAAGCGTTAGCTGCTGTTGCTGGAGTAAAACCTTTCCACGAATACCTCTACAGCCGCGATTTTGAACTGATTACAGATCATAAACCACTGTTGGGACTTTTGGTGGGAAACCGCCCCACACCAGTCTCCCTTTCTCCTTGCATGACCAGGTGGACTGTTTTCCTGGCCGCGTACTCATACAAGTTAATTCATCGACCGGGCTCCACTCTAGGACATGCAGACGCACTCAGCTGTTGCCCACTTCCGGATCTCTTGCCAGACCCCACTCCCGAGGTACCGGTATTGTTGATTGACTGTTTGGACTCAGGACCGGTTTCTTCCTGCGACGTTGCCAGATTCTCTGCTAGGGACAATATAATAAAGCAAGTGCAAACCTGGGTTTGGAGGGGGTGGCCGAAAGGAAACGTGGGCCCGGAATTCAAGCTATTTTGGGGGAAACGAGATGAACTTTCTGTGTTGTAAGGTTGTTTATTGTGGGGGGATCGAGTTGTTATTCCTTATGCGTTACGTAGAAATGTATTAGAAGCGTTACATGTGGGGCATCCGGGGATCGTTAGAATGAAGGCATTAGCAAGAAGTTATGTTTGGTGGCCCAACATGGACAAAGAAATAGAGGAATGGGTGGCCACTTGTGATCCATGCCAAGAATCGAGACCAGCACCCCCGGAAGCGCCAGCCACTGAATGGGAGAAGCCTAAAGCACCCTGGTCGCGAATACACATCGATTTCGCAGGGCCAGTCCAAGGTCAGACCTTCCTTATAGTTGTGGATGCATACTCCAAATGGCTAGAAGTAGTCCTAATGACTTCAACCATGGCAGAGGCAGTCATTAAGGTTCTACGGCGACTTTTCGCCACTCATGGCCTGCCCGACCTCCTGGTCTCCGATAATGGGCCCCAATTCACGGCCATGCAATTCGAAACGTACTTAGCAGGTCAGGGAATTCGGCATGCCCTCGTCGCGCCATTCCATCCGGCGTCAAACGGACAGGTGGAGAGAATGGTGCGATCCACAAAAGAGGCCCTCGCTAGGATGGGTCCAGGTGATTGGCAAACACGCATTGACCATTACCTCCTAATTCAGCATATCACCCCCAGCGCAACGACGGGTAGGAGCCCTGCTGAACTACTCATGAGCCGCCGTCTACGGTCTCACCTGGACCGTCTACACCCAAATTACTCTGCCACATCGCCCCCAGACTCTACAAGCAAAATTCGGAAATTTAGCATAGGGGATTCAGTATACGCCCACAACTATGCAGGGGGAACATTGTGGATGCCGGCAAGGGTCATTGGCATCACGGGTCCGCGATCGTATTTGCTAGAGCTTGAAGATGGACGGAATTGGAAAAGGCACATCGATCAACTACGAGGTCGCCTGACTCACTCCGACCTGCGAGCGGCAGAAGACAACTATCTGCCAACACCAAGTCAGCCATCCGAGGACCCCAACACAGAAAACCAGGACACCTGTGAGCCCAGGGTAGAACAAGAGGTCGAAGGCGGAACTGAACAAAGCCAAAGCGACGAAAGCCAGCAGACCCCCAAACGCGAAACAGAAAAAGCAACCGATCCTGAAACCACTCCTAATCAACCAGAACTGCGGCGTTCCACCCATGTAAGGCAAACACCCACTTATCTTAAGGATTATGTAACAAACCGGAATACTCCGTCTAAGAGGGGAGGGGTGTTAGATATTAGCATATATCGTAGGAAGTCTCCTCTCTGGTCCGTCGCTACGGCGGGAAACAGGTATCGCTCTGATTGGTCGAGAGGCGTACCCGTTTCCTATAAAAGGGGAACCCTCCAGCCACAGAGCAAGCTGGATCACTACTACTACTAATAAAGAGCTGATAAGTCACTACGTGTCCGCAGTCTGTTCTCTCGTTGCCCGAATCCAACAATACCCATCTTTGGGGTAGAAAAAGAAACCAGGATGAACCCAGTTAGATCTGGAAGATCTGAAGCTCGCTAGAACCTTACGAAGAATTGTTCTGAATTCTTCTCCGAAACGATAAGATATGTGACTTCACCGTACATCTGACCATATTTTACCTTTTTAGTTAGATTATATACCAGGCTATGCATCGATGGAGTACAGTCAACTCGAAGAGTGTAGTTACCTGGAAGAAAAGGACGGTATCATTACTCTATTTTAGGAGGAATCTTTTTAAATAATTAAATTTTATTTGGGGGAAACCCAACCAACCTAGTTTGAATGTGGATTTTTATTCTTTTTATGTTTCTGGGTTTTTTTTTAATGCTTTTGGATTTTTTTAGATAATAGAGTTGGAAGAGACCTTGAAGGTCTTCTAGTCCAATCCCCTGTCCAATCAGGAGACTTTATAGCATTTCAGAGAAATGACTTGTCTAATTTCTTCTTAAAACATTCAAATGTTGGCGAGGCCACAACTTGGCCTAGAAACCAGGAGACAGTGAATTCTAGTCTTTCTGGGTGATTTTGGGCTGGCCACTTTTTCTCAGCCCAATTTACATTACAGGGCTGTTGTGGAGAAAATAGAAGGGAGAATATTATAGGCATGTCCACCATGTTGAATTACTTATAAAGTAATAAAGGCAAGATAAAAATCTAACAAATGAATGAATGAATGAATGAATGAACAAATAAACAAACAAATGAATGTTTGGAACATTTTTAGTAAAAATTACAGTGTGGAAGCTGGATCTCAGATGAGTGACCCACAACAGCAAAGTTGGTAAGATTGGAGATCTTCTAATCCAATTCCCTGCTCAAGCAGGAAGCCCTATACCACTTCAGACAAATGGTTGCCCAATCTCTTCTTAAAAACTTCCCGTTGTTGGAGCATTCACAACTTCTGGAGGCAAGCTGTTCTATTTATTAATTGTTCTCATTGCCAGGAATTTCTCCTTAGTTCTAGGTTGGTTCTCGCCTTGATTAGTTTCCATACATCATTTCTTGTCCTGCTCTCAGGTGCTTTGGAGAATAAAGTAGGTTCTTTGTGGCAGCCCCTCAAATATTGGAAGACTGCTATCATGTCACTCTTACAATACAATACAATACAATACAATAGTAGAGTTGGAAGGGACCTTGGAGGTCTTCTAGTCCAACCCCCTGCCTAGGCAGGAAACCCTATACCGTTTCAGACAAATAGCTATCCAACATCTTCTTAAAGACTTCCAGTGTTGGGGCATTCACAACTTCTGGAGGCAAGTTGTTCCACTGATTAATTGTTCTCACTGTCAGGAAATTTCTCCTCAGTTCTAAGTTGCTTCTCTCCTTGATTAGTTTCCACCCATTGCTTCTTGTTCTACCCTCAGGTGCTTTGGAGAATAGTTTGACTCCCTCTTCTTTGTGGCAACCTCTGAGATATTGGAATAATGCTATCATGTCTCCCCTAGTCCTTCTTTCTCTTAAGCTAAACATACCCAGTTCCTGCAACCGTTCTTCATATGTTTTAGTCTCCAGTCCCCTAATCATCTTTGTTGCTCTTCTCTGCACTCTTTCTAGAGTCTCCACATCTTTTTTACATTGTGGCGACCAGAACTGAATGCAGTATTCCAAGTGTGGCCTTACCAAGGCATTATAAAGTGGTATTAACACTTCACGTGATCTTGATTCTATCCCTCTGTTGATGCAGCCTAGAACTGTGTTGGCTTTTTTGGCAGCTGCTGCACACTGCTGGCTCATATTTAAATGGTTGTCCACTAGGACTCCAAGATCCCTTTCACAGTTACTACTACTGAGTAAGGTATCACCTATACTGTACCTGTGCATTCCGTTTTTGTTGCCTAAGTGTAGAACCTTACTCTTTTCACCATTGAATTTCATTTTATTAGACAGTGCCCAATGTTCAAGTTTGTCAAGATCCTTCTGTATCTTAAGCCTATCTTCTGGAGTGTTGGCTATTCCTGCCAGCTTGGTATCATCTGCAAATTTGATGAGTTCCCCATTTATTCCCTCATCCAAATCATTGATGAAGATGTTGAAGAGTACTGGGCCTAAAACAGAGCCTTGGGGTACTCCACTGCATACTTCCCTCCATGTAGATGCAGTTCCATTGAGGACTACACGTTGAGTGCGGTTGGTCAGCCAGTTACGTATCCATCTGGTGGTGATGCTGTCTAACCCACATTCTTCTACTTTATCTAGTAGTAGGTTATGGTCTACCTTATCAAAAGCCTTACTGAAGTCCAAGTAAACTATATCAACGGCATTCCTCTGGTCCACTAATTTTGTCACATTATCAAAGAATGCAATAAGATTAGTCTGGCATGATCTGTTTTTGACAAATCCATGTTGGCTTTTGGCTATTACTTTGTTTGCTTCTAGGTGTTCGCAAATTCGTTGCTTGATTATTTTTTCCAGAATCTTTCCTGGTATTGAGGTTAGGCTGATAGGTCTGTAGTTTCCTGGATCTAATTTTTTCCCTTTTTTGAAGATGGGAACTACATCAGCTCTTTTCCAGTCCTCTGGTAGTTCCCCGGTGTTCCAGGATCTCTGAAAGATATAATTCAGTGGTTCTGAGATCTCGTCTGCTAGTTCCTTCAGAACTCTGGGGTGTAATCCATCCGGTCCTGGTGATTTGAACTCATCTAGGGTAGACAGGTGCTCACTTACCATTTTCTTCCCTATTTCAATTTGTGTTCCTAATTTTGTGGTGCTGCTTTTGATAGGTTGGAGTGTTTTATCCCTTTGTGTAAAGACAGATGCAAAACATGAGTTAAATAGTTCTGCTTTCTCCCTGTTGCTTGTCACCTTCTTGCCACTTTCTCCTAGCAATGGACCAATTGTTTCCTTAACTTTTTTCTTGTTTTTAACATGTTGGAAGAAGCTTTTTTTGTTAATTTTTACTTTTGTGGCAAGCCTTTCTTCATTGTGAGCCTTAGCTTTCCTCACTTCATCTTTACAGGCTCGGGCTATTTGCTGATATTCTGCCTTAGTTATGTCCCCCTCCTTCCACTTTTTATACTTACTTTTTTTGTCTTTCAGTTTGTCAGATAGTTGTTTATGCAGCCATGCTGGTTTCTTTTGGGAGCTGTTGTTTTTCTTCTTCATTGGTATTGTGTTAGACTGGGCTTTTCTAATCTCATTTTTCAAAATTTCCCAAGCTTCTTGAGTTGTTTTCCCCTCGAGGATTCTCATCCATGGAATTTTTCCCAAGCTCTCTCTAAGTTTATTGAAATTAGCTTTCTTAAAGTCCAAGACTCTAGTTTGACTTTGTTCTACTACTTGTGTTTGGATAATGTTGAATTCCAATATTGCATGGTCACTTCAACACCTTCTATCATTTCCTCTCTGTTAGTGAGAATTAAGTCCAGTATGGCTGATCCCCTTGTTTCCTTCTCTACTTTTTGGAAAACAAAGTTGTCTGCTAGGTTTGTTAGGAACCTGTTGGATCTTCCACTTGGTGCAGAGTTTGTTTCCCAGTTGATGTCAGGGTAGTTAAAATCTCCCATTACTATTGTGGTGTGCTTCCTACATACCTTAGTTAGCTGACTAGCAAAAAGTTCATCTTCTTCCTCTGCTTGGTTGGGTGGCCTGTAGTATAGACCTATGGCAATGTCATTTCCCCCACAACCTTTAATATTGACCCAAATGCATTCAAGATAGTTCTCATTATTGTTGTGCTCTATTTCTGTAGAGACATAGTTATTTCTTATATATAGTGCAACTCCACCTCCTCTTTTATTTGGTCTATTTCTTTTAAATAATTTAAATCCTTCTAGCTGTATGTTCCATTTGTCAGTTTCATCCCACCAAGTTTCTGTAATGGCAATAATATCATATCTGCCCTCTTTTACTTGAATTTCTAATTCTCCCTGTTTATTCCTCATACTCTGTGCATTGGTATATAGACATTTGAGTCCATTTTGATTGACCTTGTGTTTACTGTCTACATAACCTGTATTATGCCTGACTGCCCCTATTTTCTTGCCACTTGTGTGATTCATGCACATGGTATGACAATCACTATTACATGCTTGGTTTTGCTTGACAGCAGGAGTGATAATCTTACCCACACACACATCTATGTTACATGCATTTATAACCCTATGAATTTTAGTTTGCTGGGGACAGAGATGTTCTGTATCTATTAATTCTCTGTCCCCGCTCTTCAGTTTAAATGTTTATCAAGAAAATCTGTGAATTTAATGCCAAGTAACTCAGTTCCTTTCTTGGATGGGTGCAACCCATCTCTTTTGTACAGTTTTTCATTGGACCAGCTACAGGCTTCATGACTAGTAAAACCAAAGCCTTCCCTTTTACACCACTCCTTTAGCCAAACATTAAACTCTGCTACACGCTTAATCCTTCTTAATCCTTCTCTTCATTAGAATAGGCATGCCCAGTTCCCACAACCATTCATTGTATAGTTATAACTGTTGTGTCAGGAAATTTCTTCTTGGATTTGTCTGAAATTGTACAGAGTTTCCTGCTTGAGCAGGGGACTGGACTACAAAACCTCTAAAGTCCCTTCTATCTTTGTTATTTCGTTATTTGGAGTTAGTTTACAGAGTTGGGCGAAAGCTCAGGTTTGAGCAAACGCCACTAATCTCATATTTCTTATCTAAACTTTGTAAGACAATGTCAACTGAAATCTAATCTTAAATCCCTGGGAAGGAAGGTTTGACAAGCTCAGAACTTTCAAAGCACCTTATCAATTGTCCATTATCAATGCAGTTCAGAAATGACCAATCACACCAGTGTGTTTTACCTTCTATAGAGGAGTCAGCATTGATGTAAGCCACAGCCCGCTCTTGTAGTATTTTGACATTTTCCTACAACGGAAAGGAGGAATTGAAAACTGTTAAGTAATTAAGCTCCCCGTTAGGAGAGCGAGTATGCAGAGAAGAGTAATGAGAGTGATATGGAATAACACGCACAAACCAGCATACAGAGACACTGAATAATATAAAAATATAGTAGTTTACATCCCTAACAAAAACGAATTCAGATTACAGACAAAAATATTTCTTTATGGACTACTTTTTACATAAAGGTTATCCTCAGTTCATTTAATAACCATTTATCATTATGATGGCACGGAAAAAGTAATTTGTAACCATTTTTCACACCTATGCACTTTTCGCCATCTTCTGACAAGCAAAGTCAATGAGAAAGACCGATTCACTTAAGGACAGTGTTGCTAAATTAACAACTGAAGATTCACTTAACAACTGTGGCAAGGAAAGTCGAAAAGCGGGGCAAAACTCACTTAACAATTGTCTCACTTAGCATCCGAAAGTTTGGGCTCAATTGTGATTGTAAGTTGAAGGACTATCTGAATAGCTTTTTTTTTTACGTCGCCCCGAGTCCCTGTGGGGAGAGGGGGCGACTAATAAGTTCAAATAAATAAATAAATAATAAATAATAAATTTTTGTTTTAAATGATCCATCACAAATCTAACACCCTCAGGTGACACTTAATCTCTACAAGCCTCCATTATTAACATATTTTTCGGAGTTTAAGATGCACCAAGGTTTTGAAGAGGCATTTTTTTAAAAAAAAAAGTTTTTGCACTCTGCAAACCTCCGAAAAACGGCCCATTTTTCACTCATTTCTGCCCTCCCAGTCCCCAGGAGCTCTCTGAAAGCCTCCTAAAGGCTATGCACGCCCATTTTGGTGAAGGGACGGGGTTTCGGGAGGCAAAAAAATGCTGTATTCAGTGTATAAGACGCACCCAGATTTTCAGCCTCTTTTTTGATGGAAAAAGGTGCGTCTTATACTCTGAAAAATACGGTATCCTGAATTTTACAGTTTGTAGTTTTTCACATTTTTATTAGTTATAATTAATTTTTATCATTTTAATTAGTTATAACACTCTCAGGGGTCCTCAAAATCGAAATTCTTTGCAAGATATTGAAGATATTTGTGCAAATTAAAGGCCATGATACTCGTTTCAAAAAGTACAGGATTTTTTTCCCCTGAAAAATAATTTACATTAATACACACACCGTAATCAACCATGTTGACTTACCTCTGCCCACTCTGTTGATCCCATTAAGCCAAACTCCTCAGCATCCCAACTAGCAAAAATTATTGTCCTCCTGGGTCGCCAACCTATATTTATAATATTTAGAGCGTCGTTAGTTTAATAGTAAAAAAAATATTCATCTGAGAGTCAAGCCAGCCCAAATGACAATATTCTGTTCCTTGTTTCCTCTGCTTTTAATTCTCATTTGTTTTTCAGCAGTTTATGAATAACAAGCAGGCACTTAAAAATGGGTGCAGTGGGATAGTCCCATTTTTTGTCGTTGTTAGTTGCAAAGTCATATCAGACCCATCGCAACCCCATGGACAACGTTCCTCCAAGCCTTCCTGTCCTCTACCATCCTCTGGAGTCCATTTAAGCCATTTCAGGGACTCCATCCAGCCACCTCATTCTCCGCTGTCCCTTTCTTCTTTTGCCCTCAATCGTTCCCAGCATTAGGTTGAGTCAACCTTGAGCCTGGTGAGAATCAGCTATACTACACCCTAATCATTGTGCCACCATGGCTCTTTAATACAATACAATACAATACAATACAATACAATACAATACAATACAATACAATACAATACAATAGTAGAGTTGGAAGGGACCTTGGAGGTCTTCTAGTCCAACCCCCTGCCTAGGCAGGAAACCCTACACCATTTCAGACAAATGGCTATCCAACATCTTCTTAAAGACTTCCAGTGTTGGGGCATTCACAACTTCTGGAGGCATTGTTTGAAATAACTTAAAACATTTGACAGAAGGCAAGGGCTGTGCTTACAGACAACCACACAAAACCTTCCCACTTTTCTCTCGGCCTTTCTCAACTTCAGTAGCTTTAAGATGTTTGGCCTTACCTTCCTGCTTCAGCTTCCCAAAACTTCGGACGATCTCATGAACAGCCGCAGCTCCACTCTGGGGATCAATCCCACCAAACACCCATGAATCACGGTGGCCACCCAGAATGACGTATCTATCTGGATCAAAAGGGATGAAAAAAGCTTCACATTATGATAATGAAGTTGGTAAATCCCAAAGATGCTTTTTTCAGGAGGCAATTGGTCATCCTTGGTTGTTGTTTTTTTTTCATTTGAAGACGTTTTGCTTCTCATCCAAGAAGCTTCTTCAGCTCTGGCAGGATAGTGGGGAATGGAAGGATTTATATTCCTTGCAGACAGCTGGCCATTTGCATCCTTTTAGAGGGTCATTGAAGCACTTGGAGGTTTATCTCCTGGTCAGGAGCCAGGAGCACCCCTCAGGTGACCCTGAAGACAGAGATAAACCTCCAAGTGTTTCAAGGACCCTCTAAAAGGATGCAAATAACCAGTTGTCTGCAAGGAATATAAATCCTTCCCTTCCCCGCCATCCTGTCAGAGCTAAAGAAGCATCTTCGATGAGAAGCAAAATGTCATCAAATGAAAAAACAACAACAAGAAATTCCAGTTGCCTCTTGAAAAAGCATCTTTGGGACAACCATGAACTGGATGACTGAGAATCTCTACAGCCTTTTAGCTATGCAATTTGGGACGGACGCCTTTTGAATGGTGTGGGAGTAGGAATGGATTTCCAGAGGAAAAAATTGCAGACTACAGGAACCATTTGCACCACTCAGGTGTCCCTGAGGACAGAGATAAATCTCCAAGTGGCCTCAGTGACCCTCTAAAAGGATGCAAATGTCCAGCCGTCTGCAAGGAGCCTACATCCTTCCTTTCCCCACCATCCAGCCAGAGCTGAAGAAGCTTCTTGGATGAGAAGCGAAACATCTTCAAAAGAAAAAACAAGAAAGTCCAGTTGCCTCTTGAAAAAGCACCTTTGGGACAACCATGGGCTGGATAACTGAGAAGAGTCTCTACAGAAGTTGGAAAATATTCACCAAAAGGGGCCTGGAAAAAGGGGCCACCATGAATCCTTTCTTTTATTATTTTAGAGCTTTTAAAAATGAGTCTTAAATAAGAAATTAATACCCCTGAGTAGGATTGTCTTAATTTACAAGAGCACTTCTGGCATCCAGTTCTGTTCCCAGTTCTGTTCCCTGAAGGCATCCATCAGCAGGGACCAGTGGCGTAGCGTGGGGGGTGCAGGGGGGGCCGGCCGCACCGGGCGCAACATCTGGGGGGGGCGCGCTCGCACTCGCAGCTCTGACGATGCCATAGGTCCCTTCTCCGATCCGGTTCAGCTTCTTGAACTCCTTGATGCTCCGGCATCTTCCCAGTTGGAAGGAGAGCTGGTGAGAAGGCCGTTTCTGCGGCTTGGGGGCGCGGGGGGAAGCAGCCGGTGTGTGTGTGTCAGGGTGGGCTGGGGGAGCAGCTCCTGCCTGGATACAGCACCGGCGCCCGGCAGGTGAGCGCGGACTACACACCCCAGCCCGCCCGGCCGCCGAGGGAGCGCGAAGGGCACCCTGGCAGTCGGAGTCCGCTCACCCGGTGTGCGGGAGGCACCGTGAAGAAGCCGCCGTGCAGCCGCTTCAGGCGCAGAGGCTCGGGCTCTTGCTCCGCGCCTCCCGCTTCCGCACAGGCCAGCTGGAAGGGGCGGGTCGAGAAAGCCTGCTGGGTCGCCCCTGCCCGGCCCCGCCTGCCAGCCAGGAGGGCTTGCTTTGTTCCTGGCCACTGACGCTCTTCTCCGAACAGTGGCGATGGGCACCTGGGCAGCCCTTGCCCGGTGCAATTGGAGGGAGGGGGCTCACCAGCCTCCCGGCCCCACAAGGCAGTCGGTCTATTCCTTCTTTCCTCAAAAGCAGGGACCTCCCCCCACCCCGCACTCCATGCCAAGAAGCCTCTTACTCACTTTAGGAAGTGAAGTTACTGCATTTAACAAACACAAATATTGGAAGAGAAGAGAAGAGAAGGGTTGGGGCGTCAGACTGGCCCGTCTCAGCTCCGGAAGCTCCTGGGATGACCCTGCACTGGCAGGGGGGCAGTGGCATAGCGTGGGGGGTGCAGGGGGGGCCGGCCGCACCGGGCGCAACATCTTAGGGGGCGCAAATTACTTGCCTTGCCCCGGGTGCTGACAACCCACGCTACGCCACTGGCAGGGACTAAGCTTTGAAATGCTATCCATGCTAAGGATAGCATGTTGAGGTTGCCCTACAGATGATCTTAGAACGTGGTATAGGTGTTTGGAGGAAAAAAAATAAAGATTTATGATAAGAACCTAAGAAAGATAAAAATTACAAGTTAAGGTTAAATGTCATGTGTGTGTGTGTGTGTGTGTGTGTGTGTGTGTGTGTGTGTATGTATGTATGTATGTATGTATTTTTTGGGGTATAAGATGCACCAAGATTTTGAAGAGGCAAATTAAAAAAAAAAGGGTTTTTGAACTCTGCAGACCTCCCCAAAACGGTCCGTTTTTCATCAGAAAAAGGGCATGCATAGCCTTTAAGAGGCTTGTAGAGTGCTCCTGGGGACTAGCCCCCCCCAAAAACGAGCAAAAAAACAGCCCATTTTCCGCTCATTTCTGCCCTCCCCAGCCCCCAGGAGCACACTGGAAGCCTCCTAAAGGCTATGCACGGCCATTTTTGCAAGGGGGCGGGGCTTCGGGAGGCCAAAAAGGCTGTATTCAGTGTATAAGATGCACCTAGATTTTCACCCTCTTTTTTGGGGAGAAAGGTGCATCTTTTACTCCAAAAAATATGGTACTTAAGAAGAATTTAAGAAGAACAAAGCTTATCAGAGGCAAGCAGCCAAAATACTAGATAGTTAATTAAGAGGGTTCAGAATTGTGAAATTTAAGTGAAACATATTAGGGGGAAAATTGTAAAGATGAATGTATATACCGACTTGAAACTGATATAAGAAGGAACATGAAGTTCCAGTGCGTTGTATAAATGTAATCCACGTCTATGTTTTTGTATTTGTATGTTTTAAAATATTTTTTTTAAAAAAGAACACATAGAATAATAGGGATGGAAAGGACCTTATGGTCTTCTAGTCCAACCCTCTGCTCAAGCAGCAAACTCCATATTACTCCAGACAAGTGTCTTGCCAAGCCTCTTCTTAAAAGCCTCCAGTGATGGAGTAGCCACAACTTCTGAAGGTAAGCTGTTCTACTGATGAATTGTTCTCACTGTTAGGAAATTTCTCCTTGGTTCTAGGTTGCCTCTTTCCTTCATTAGTTTCCATCCATGGCTTCTTGTCCTGCCCTCAGGTACTGTGGAGAATAGGTTGAGCCCAGTGGTGGGATTCAGCCAGTTCGCACCCATTCGGGAGAACTAGTTGTTAACTTTCTAAGCAGTTTGGAGAACCGGTTGTTGGAAGTAATCTCATTTTTTCCATTTTACAGGGCTAATCCTGTAAGGAAGGCAGGAAGGAAACATTCTGGTGTTTCTAGCCTAATCTTTATTGCCCTGCTTACAGAAACTGCCTCTCCGGTTAACCCTGATTACATTGTAACAGCTAAGGTGAAGCGCCCATCGACTTGAGTGATGTTGAGTTGGCCATGCCCACCCAGTCACATGACCACCGAGCCACACCTACCAACTGGTCATTCGGGCAGAGAACCGGTTGTTAAATTATTTGAATCCCACCACTGGTTGACCCCCTCTTCTCCTGTGACAGCTCTTCAAATACTAGAAGACTGCTATCATGGCACCCCTTAGTCCTACTCTCCATTTGATTAGACCAGTGGTGAGTTACAACCGGTACGCTCCAGTACGGGCATACCAGTGCCTGCCGGGAGCACTGGGTACCGTTCCGGTACGGTGCTCAGGAGGGCCCACCCGCGCTCCTTACTGGTATTTGAGGTTTTCACGGCTTCTGTGCATGGAGCGTACAGCGCCTGCGCAACGCTCCGCCGAGCAGCTGGAGCGTCGTGGAGGTATTGTGTAGCGTCACGGGTGGTAAGTACGCATGCACGCGCTATGTGTGCATTCATGTGGTGGACGCCCAGCCCCATTGCACCATACCGGTTGTAACGGGATCCGGAACCCACCACTGGATTAGAGACACCAATTCCTGGAATTTCATTCTCTGAAAATGTGTTATAACGCAAAACTAGATCTTACAAAACCTGTGTGTGAGACAGACTTTACCTGGCTCTGTTGCTCCTCGGAGAATTCCAATCACATTGTAAATCCGTCTCACTTGCTTGAAGCTGTAGATGTGCATTCTCACTTTTCTAATGCAATTAAAGAAAAAGAAAAGAATCAGGCTAAACATCCTTAAAAGTGAAACAGCTGGATTTGGAAAAAGAGCAAGGCTTATATTCTGCACTACACTTCATTGCACCGCTCATTGGCATACAATCGAATATGGCAACCTAATGCTGCTGGGTTTTTTTCTTTTTTAAAATAAATTTTTTAAATTTTCTATTAATTACATTCCTTAGTGCTCAATCAACATTGTGTTGTCTGGGTATTTAATTTGCTTAACAATACAAATGCCATTCTTACTCTCCACCCCATTTTTTCCAGCCACCAATAAAATAAATTCCAAGTTTTTACAATATTCTGTTTTCTTTCGGTTTGATTTTCAGTGTAAGACAGTCCATTTCTGCACAGTCTAATATCTTCTCAATTATCTCTTCATCTTGAGGTGTTGCTTCATCTTTCCAATATTGTGCGAAGATAATCCTTGCTGCTGTTCAAAAATGTAATACTAAATATATGCTTCTCTAAAAGGATGCTTTAAATTTTTTTTGATATCCTCTCTCTGTAGAAAAACAGGTGTGTGTGTGTGTGTGTGTGTGTGTGTGTGTGTGTGTGTGTGTGTCTCCTCAGCATAACTCTGGAACGTCTTGAGTAATTTCAACCAAATATGGTACACAGATTACTTACTCTCTGGAAACAAATACTGTGGAGGTAAGACACCCCTAAAACTCCTCGGTGTGTGTGTTCTGTTAAGATACAGCCTGTTGTGCCTTAAAATGGCTTCTACTGTACTGCCTTAAAATGGATTCTACAGTACAGGGCAGTGGAGTTGCCATGGTAATGGCTTCACAGTACACCACAAGGGGGCTCCCTCTGGTAAGGGGGAAAATCCAACATTAGAAATTACGTTTGATCCGGACATTTTCCCCCTATAAATAAATACCTGGGCAATGCCAGGTTTTCACTAGTCCCTTATAAAAACAGTTAGGGCTGCTGGTTTTTTTTCTTCTTCTGTGGGATGCCCATGATGAAAGTCCTTCTGGAAGATTGTCAGTGAAAACCAGGCCATACACTTTCATTTCATACTTAATTTTGGAGCAGGGGGAGGTCATAATTCAAATGGACACTAGGCGAGGATTATCTATATTACCCCAAGCAGTTCCTTCACTTCATTTCATTTCATGAGAGGGTTTATCGACTAGCCGCCATCAGTTACCTCCTGATCTATCCCATTCTAAAAGAGAAAGTGTTGTTGTCTCCCGACCCTTTTATTTTATTTATTACTAGCTGATAACCCGGAGTCGCCCGGGTATTTATTTATCCTAATTCTGTATTGGATTGGAGCCCTTTTGTGGCGTACTGTGAAGCTATTACCATGGCAACTCCACTGTGCTGTACAGTAGAAGTCATTTTAAGGCACAACAGACTGTATCTTAACAGAACTTGAATCCAAAATGCACACTATCACTGTCAAAAGTACTGTGATTCGACACTATAGATATAATTCATTCCTTTTCATTTCAGCAGCCTAGGCATTCCAGGGTTATGCTGGAACACACACACACACACACACAAACACACACTGAGGGGTGTTAGGGGTGTCTTACCCTCCCAGTATTTGTTTCCAGAGAGTAAGTCATCTGTGTACCAAGTTTGGTTGAAATTGCTCAAGGCGCTCCAGAGTTATGCTGGAACACACACGGACACAGACAGACAGACAGACAGACAGACAGATAGATAGACAGATATTTGCTTCTTAACAAGTTTTACCAAAGGTTCCATGAAACTTGACCTCACCTTTTTGAAGACCTTCCTGCAAAGCCAGGTCCCACATTATAAGGCACCGAAAGCTGTCCCTTCCAACTGTCATCAGGTGCAGGAGCGCCTCCCATTTCCCTGTTGGAAGCAAGAAAAGTTACAACCCTCTTATTTTGGGAAATGCTTTGACTTGGAATTTAAAAGAAAAAGTATTGTTCCACTTTCCAAGAAAAGAAAATAGATTCCTGCTGACACTGAAATTGAAATGGGGAGGAGATTTTGAACTCTCATCCCCTTAATGCTTTAGATAGATGGATGGATAGAAGGATAGATAGATAGATAGATAGATAGATAGATAGATAGATAGATAGATAGATAGATAGATAGATAGATAGATAGATAGATAGATAGAAAGGCAGGCAGGCAGACAGGCAGGCAGGCAGGCAAAGACAGAGACAGAGACAGAGACAGACAAGAGAGAGGGGGAGGGGGAGAGAGAAAGGTTTAACATTACTTAGCAGAATTACAATAATAAGATAGGAGAATGAATGAATGAATGAATGAACAAACCAGTCAATCAGTCAGTCTGTCAGTCAATCAATAATCAATCTATCTATTCATATACATATATATATAACATATATATTACATATATATTACATATATAAACAAGGATAAGGGATAAAGCTGAAGAAACCAGCTCCTTGTACGGCATGCTCTTCTGAATATTCATTTCTCTCTTTAATAAGCAGGCGTTGCAAAATTAAGTTCCATTATGCTGCAGAAAGTTTTCTTCCAAAAGCATCTATTACTGCCGTCTTTCCTCTCTTTCCTCTATCCTACACAGTAGCAGTACCAGTCACACCTCGACTTATGGCTGGTCATATGGAGACAGTTTGAATTTACAACCGACTCCCCCAGCCTACTCTGCGCATCCGCCTGGACATTTTTGCGCATGCGCAAACGTGTTGTGCGCACGCCCGTAGTAACAAAATTGGCAACCCACCGCTGCTACTGATCAAGAGTAACATAAGGATTGTATCATTGGGACTTACTTTAGCAGCTTCTCAGCATCATGATAACCAATAGGGTGGACAGGAATATTTAAGTGATTAGCTGCACTTTGAGCTTCCTTCAAGCGATAGGCATATTCTAGAGTAAGAAAGGCACCAATTACTATACTATATCCCCTTGATGGCGAACGCAGAGCCCTTTCTGCGGGCATGTGATCCATTGCCCCATCTCAGCTCCACTGCATGCATCTCCCTCCAGCCAGCTGATTTCCGGATCTCTGCCATGCATGCGCAGGGGGTGTATACAGTAGATACACATGCATGCACAGGAGGGGGTCACGGGATGTGTAAATGTATGCATGGGAGATAGAGGGAAGTACGGGAGGTGGCGCGCCCCCCTGTGCCCCATTTTTCATCCCAGGAGGCTGCAGGGAGGCCTGCTAGGCCCAAAACGGGGCACAGGAGCGCATATGTGGGAGGGAAGGGGGAAGCATGGGGTTGGGTGCATATGTAGGGAGTGGAGTGGACTGGGGTACTGCGCACGCGTTGCATTATGAGTGTGGGCATGCTTGCACATGTTGTCAGGAGCACACGCTTTTGGCATGTTATCCCAACTCAACACAAAAAATATTGTATTGCCCCACAGCTTATTGGCCACAGTAAGATGTCCACAGCTAGTTGTCCAATTCCTGCCTCAATTGTATCTATCTTATATAAAAATGTTTTGTGTGTGTGTGTGTGTGTGTGTGTGTGTGTGTGTGTTCCAGCATTTCAATTTCAATCAAACTTGGTACACAGATGACTTACTCTCTGGAAACAAATACCCCTAAGACACCCCTAACACCTCTCGGGGTGTGTATTCTGTTAAGATACAGCCTGTTGTGCCTTAAAATGGCTTCTTCTGTACTGTCTTAAAATGGCTTCTACTGTACAGCGCAGTGGAGCTGCCATGGTAATGGCTTCACAGTACTCCACAAGGGGGCTCTCTCTGGTAAGGGGGAAAATGCAACATTGGAAATTACATTTCTGGGGGCAGAGGGAAAACATTTTTAACTAATTTAATTGTCGCCAAAATCAGGACTCAGGGAGAAGTTGCTCTTGCCATCACCTCTTCAGGAATTATGGCGACATTGATGGAAGGAGGGAGGACAGCCCATTCCTCACGTTGCCACTTAACATCGCCATTCCTGTCTCATACAGGATTGGGATAAATAAATACCCAGGCAATGCCAGCTTATTTTTTGGAGTATAAGATGCACCTTTTTCCCTCAAAAAAGAGGCTGGAAATCTGGGTGCATCTTATACACTGAATACAGCATTTTTTGCCTCCCCAAACCCCGCCCGCTTCACCAAAATGGCTATGCATAGCCTTTAGGAGGCTTTCAGAGTGCTCCTGGGGGCTGGGGAGGGCAGAATTGAGCAAAAAATGGCTCGTTTTTTAGTCAATTTTGCACCCCCCAGCCCCCAGGAGCACTGTATAAATGTCCTAAAGGCTATGCATCTCCTTTTTTTTGACAAAAAATGGGCCCGTTTGCACAAAACTGAGCCATTTTTAGCTCATTTTTGCCCCCCACCCCCCAGGAGTACTCTGCAAGCCTCCTAAACGCTATTCATGCCCCTTTTTTGAAACACAAAAAAAGGACCGTTTTCGCGAAAAACGGACCATTTTTGTGAGGTCTGCAGAGTGCAAAATATTTTTTTTTGTAATTTGCCTCTTCAAAATCTTGGTGCATCTTATACTCCGGTTTATACTTGGTGTGTCTTATACTCTGAAAAATATGATAGTTCAACAAATAAAAAACACAATTGAATGCTATTTTTCTTATGACACTGTTCTCACAAGTATCTGAGCCTCAGGATTGTGCCTCTTTTAGGACGCATCCCCTAGAAGTCCTCTTTTCTGGTCACCTTTAGCGGGATATCCTGGAGTGAGGGGATCTCCAGCACCATCCAGAAGGAGGACATTTCCACGCTGGGCTCCTCCTCCTGGCAGATTCCAACCATCTGGGTAAGGCTGAACTCCGGGAGCACAAGAATCAGCAGGGTCTGAGTATAAAATGATGCCTTTGGCCCCAGCCAGGTAAGCGTTCTTAACCTAAGGATAAACAGGATTGGCGAACTACAGTATTTGATTTTATTCACCTAGCTAAAAAATTTTTTCCCGTAGCTTGACTAATAGAATAGCAATAGCACTTAGACTTATGTACCACTTTATAGTGCTTTGCAGCCCTCTCTAAGCAGTTTACAGAGTCAGCCTATTGTCCCCAATAATTTCGGTCCTCATTTTACCCACCTCGGAAGGCTGGAAGGCTGAGTTAACCTTGAGCCTGGTGAGATTCGAATGGCCAAAGTGCAGGCAGACAGCGGGCAGCAGAATTAGCCTGCATTGCTGCACTCTAACCACTGAACCATTGCAGCTCTTATATTATACAATAGAACAGAATAACAGAGTTGTAAGGGACCTTGGAGGACTTCTAATCCAATCCTCTACTCCGGCAGGAAACCCTCTACCATTGTGGACAAATGGTTGTATAATCTCTTCCTGAAAACTAATAGTGTTGGAGAATCCACAACTTCTGGAGGCAAGTTGTTCCATTGATTAATTGTTCTAACTGTCAGGAAATTTCTCCTTAGTTCTAAGTTGCTTCTCTCCTTGATTAGTTTCCATCCATTGCTTCTTCTCCTGCCTTCTGGTCTTTGGGGAATAGGTTGACTCCCTCTTCTTTGTGGCAACCCCTGAGATATCGGAACACTGCTATCATGTCACCTCTAGACCAGGGGTGAGTTGCTGCTGCATGCACAGAACATTAAAAAATGTCTTAAAAACTTGCCGACAATGGTGTGGGAGACTGGGGAACCAATTCAGGGGCGTGGCCAGCCTGCCGTCCCTACCGTTTCGGTGACCCAGTCACAATTTCCACTACCAGTTCACCCAAAACTGCAAACTGGTAGCAACCCATCTCTTCTCTAGTCCTTCTTTTCATTAGACTAGATTTAACTAATTCTTGCAACTGTTTTTCATCTGTTTTAGCCTCCCGTCCCCTAATCGTTTTTCGGTTTCTCATAAGCATTCCCCTGAAAAAGCAAAGCTGATACCCTCTTACCTTATTTCCTCTGAAGACCTTCCCATATCTGACAATGACAATTTTCCCGGAACAATTAATTCCCATCTCTCGCTCTAATCTGTGGAAATCCTCTATCCTGCCATAGTTCACATACACCAAATCTCCCTGGAATACAAATGGTGTGTTAACAACGCATACAGATGACATGGGGAAGTTGCATAGTGCACCCACTCGGCCATGCTTTTCCTTTGTTTGTTCGCCCGTTTCAAACTTCAGTAAAGGTTTATGCATTTTAGCAATTAAACGCTCATCATTTGAACACAATTCTATTTCAAAATTCGCCCTTGCAATGTTCAAAACCGCAAATCCCTCTTGTCTGTCTTAAAACTTTCTAATAACCATAAATAAGAAAAACATTATTAACTCTATCCCTCTGCCATTCAGAAGCTAAGTAGTACTGAGCTTGGTTAATCTTGAATAGGAGACGACCTAGAGTCTCAATGCTGAACCTGGTTAATGAGGTTGAATGAGACAGTATAAGTCCATGATGGGAACCTGTTGTGACCCAGCAGGATCCGGTTGAGCTGCTGATGGACTCGGACAGCGAGGAACCATATGAGTCTGCCCTGGATGATGTGGAGGACCCTGGGCAGGGTTCAGACTCAGAGCAGGGACCAGAGAGGCTGGTTGGCCACCAGGAGGCGCCTGAGGCATGGAGCAGTGGGGAGGATCAAAGGCAGTTCGTCCCTGATGCTAGATTGAGAAGGGCTGAGAAATGGAAGCAGCAACTCCGTAGGCAGACTCACAGAAGATGATTAAGCACAGGTGGTTGTGGATTGGCCCCTCCCAAGAGAGATTATAGGTGAGGCGTTGGGAGGGGACATTTGCAGGAAACAACTGTTCGAATTAGTAGTTAAGAAAATCTATCTGTGTATTCTAGCCGTGTCTGCTCGTTTGGACTATCTGCGTTGCTTCATTGAATTATCTGGGTTGCTGCAGAGCTACTCTATTGAACGTGAGTTGTCTGGGCCCTCAGCCAAAGGATTCGTTATCTCAGTAATTAAACGGTGGCAAACAGCCAAGCCTGTGTTCTGGTTTATTCACAGGCGTGGGGGGTGGGTGGGTGTCAGAACAGGAACCTATGATATTTGTGCTGGAAATGGCGTGCACAGCTAACTCTCCGGACACGTGAGCCGTCGCCCATTGCTCTTCCATGTTCCGGCACGCTGGCCAGCTGAACTCTGTGTGCACGGAAGCACCGGAAACCAAAAGTGCTGCCGCCCAGGGTGCATGTGCTGGGCAGCTGCTCTTCTGGTTTCTGGCATGCGCATGTGCACAGGCCAGCTGGTTTTTGCACACACACACACACATGGATGCCAGAAACCGGAAGACCAGGTGGCCAGTATGCATGCGCGTGTCGGAAACGGGAGGAGCACACCAGGAGGCTGCTCTTACGGTTTCCGGCATGTGCCCATGCATGTACACGTGCATTCCCGTTTCGGCACTCGGTGCCAAAAAGGTTCACCAACACTGGTATAAATGGTCTCTCATCCCAGATTAACCAGGCTCGGCACTGCTTAATTGTTGAATTCTGTTTTGACCATTGCCCAAATCCAATCTAAACAGATTGTGTGTGTGTGTGTGTGTGTGTGTGTCTGTGTCTATGTGTCAAATTTAATCACTAGAAATTGCTTCTGGGTGGTAGCTGTGTTGGGTTGATGCCATCGAGGCATAGACACTAAAGGGTCTGTAGATCTCTTACCTCCCTCCTCTACTTGTTGGGTTGTTTCTAGTAAGATTAAAATCTTAAAGATTAAGATCTTCATTTTAATTTGATTTAATTTTCTGAAGGTCTAAAGTAAGACAAGCACCAGTTTGGTTGAGTGTGAAGTCACCAGGAGGCTAGACACCAGGAGACTGGGAGTTCTAGTCCTACCTTAGTCATGAAAGCCAGCTGGGTGACCGTTGGGCCAATCAACAGGAGACAGTGAGTTCTAGTATCACTTTAGGTATGAAAGCCAGCTGGGTGAATGTTGGGCCAGCCACCAGGAGACAGTGAGTTCTAGTCTCACTTTAGGTATGAAAGCCAGCTGGATGAACGTTGGGCCAGTCACCAGGAGAGAGTGAGTTCTAGTCTCACTTTAGGTATGAAAGCCAACTGGGTCACTTTGGGCCAATCACTAGGAGGCCTTCTGTTTAAAGGGGGTTCTTCACAGCTTTAGGATGCCAGATCCAATTGCCACCGAGCCTTCTTCTCTGTTAGCTCAGATAGAGCAGTTACATTTTCCTATATCTTAGAACTCAAAGCAGTGGTGGGTTTCAAAATTTTTTGCAACCTACTCTGTGGGTGTGGCCTCCTTTGTGGGAGTGGCTTGCCAGCCATGTGACTGGGTGGGAGTGGCTTGCCGGCCAAGTTCAGAGAACACCAAAGGACCCCACAGTCCTCTCCCTCCTTATCTTTTTCCTTTTTGTCCTTCGACTTCTCTTCCTCCTCCTTTCCCCACAACCCCACTCCCTTCTAGCAGTGATGATGTTACCTAGTTTGATAATGAAATGTCTGTAAGAAAACCACCAAGCTCAGAAAGCAGCAAGGATCCCCTATCCCCCACCTCCTCTTTCTCCCTTTCATTCTCCTTTTTGTCTTTTCTGCTCCTCCCCCCCCCCCCCCTTCTAGCACTTCACCAGCTCAGGCGCGACCGGAGAAGTTTCTCTTCTCAGAAATGTCTTCAGTGGAGCGGTGGCAGCCTGGCAGTGAAGCGCAGGCAAGCGCCGTCCCATCGCCAGGGAAACAGTGAGTGAGGTGAATCGTGTGGTTGCTCAGATCACACGGGCGCAGCCCGACCGGAGAAGTTTCTCTTCTCGGAAATGTCTTCTCGGGCTGCGCCCGTGTGATCTGAGCAACCACGCGATTCACCTCACTCACTGTTTCCCTGGCGACGGGACGGCGCTTGCCTGCGCTCCACCAGCTCAGGCCCGATCGGAGAAGTTTCCTCAGTGAAGCTCCTGAAAGGGACGCAGGCTGCCACCGCTCCACTGAAGACATTTCTGAGAAGAGAAACTTCTCCGGTCTCGCCCGAGCTGGTGGAGCGCAGGCAAGCGCCGTCCAGTGAAAGGGGCGGGGCAGGAACTTACTTCCGGGTTCATTGACCAACGGGATTGCGCGATCCGGTGCGATCCGGCAGAAACCCACCACTGACTCAAAGGTACTTTTTCCAAAAGGCATCTGGACTTTCTTGTATTTTTTAAAAAAGTTTCATTTAATCCAAGAAGCTTCTTTAGTTCTAATGTTTTCCTTAGATGCGAAGTGAAAACATTTTCAAAGAAATAATCAAAGAAGTCCAGTTGCCTTTTGGAGAAAAAAAACACCTTTAGGACATCTAAGGTCTGAATGATTGAGAATCTCCACATATAGCTTAGAACCTTGCAGATCTAAAGGCAACCCGGATGCTGTTTAAGCCTTACCTCTGGCTCACCCTGGGCCGAGAAAGCACTATAGGGTGGGACAATGCCTTCAACGGTCTCATAGCCTTCAGGAACAGGCTCAGAGAGTGATGAGTTGAAAATCTAGATAGTAAAGAAGGCACAAGAGGGGAAAATGGCATATAAAAGCAACATCTGATTTATCCAACTTGGGTGTGGGCAAAAGTTTAGAATTGAATGGAATGGAGTGGAGTGGAGTGGAATGGAATGGAATGGAATGGAGTGGAACAGAACGGAGCAGAATGGAGCGGAATGGGATGGAATAGAATGGCATAGTATATTGCCACCTTCGTGCACCGCATTTTCGGCCTCTGCATCCCATTTTCAGCCTCTGCACACCCCATTTTCCACCCATTCCGGGCAGCAAGGATAGGAATGGGGGGAAATGGGGCACAAGGAGGCCAAAAATGGGGCATGTAGAGGCCAAAATGGGGGCACGGATGCGGCAATAGACGATGGCAATCCCTGCAGCCTGAAACAGATGATGGTTGGGAAGCCGATCCAACCAACAATCAGCTGCTTGTGCTAATCAGGCTGTGCTGAAGCTGAAACAGGCTGTTTGCTGCAAGGAGGCAAATTGCTGGGAGGCAGAGTGGTGGGGGCCAGCGGGTGGGCAGGGCTACGTTAGTTGTATAAGACGCACCCAAATTTTCACCCTCCTTTAGGGGAGGAAGTGCGTCTTATACTTCAAAAAATACAGTACTTAAAAACTGCATAACTCATTTAATGTCCATAGCGATTTGCTCAAAGGCCATGATAAAAATGGTTGCAAAGTTGGCTCTGGTCATGTGATCCCTCATTTTATGACTACATCACTTAGCAATGGAAAGGTCAATTATGGTCATAAGCCGAGGAACCCCTCCTATACAACCTCATATTAGCCTATTGCATCAGGTTGTGAAAATTACTCTGTATACATAATCCAGCCCCCCCCCCCCCTTTACCTCTTGGCCACGCTCATCAATGAGTGAGATATAATTGGGACTCGTCTCGTTGGGGTAGGAAAGCAGAACATCGTAAGGAGCCATTTGGACCGAGTCTAAGCCAAAGGCCTTCCAGTTTGCTTGTATCTGTTCGGCTAGGCGCAGATTCTCCTGTGTACCTGCCAAGTGAGGCTGCTGGGTGAAATTGCTAGGAAGAGAAAGAAAGGAAGAAAGAAAGAAAGAAAGAGAGAGAAAGAGAAGGAAAAAGAGGCAGGAGGAAAGGAAGGAAGGAAGAAAAAAGAAAGAAAAAGAAAAAGGGAGGGAGGGAGGGAAGGAAGGACAGAAAGAAAAAGAAAAATTGCACAGAACAATCTTTATTGCAAAAATGTATTTTTCCCCTTTTTGAATGTTGTGCACATGCACAGACCTTTTTAGGTGCAAATGCGCATGTGCGCGGAGCCCACGTTTGGTGAGCGCGCACGCAAAAAAATTTGCGCACAGAACCGGCAGCAATGCCAGCATCAATCCACCCCTGTAGAAAACATATTTTTCTTTATATCTGGGTAGACGGTTATACTTCTTTCTTTTTTTTTTTACTTAGCGGAGAACTTTTACATAACATCCCACCTTGAATGTGTAACTCTGAGCAGTCAACAATACAAGCAGTTCTCGACGTACGACCACAATTGAGCCCAAATATATATGTTGTTAAGCAAGACATTTCTTAAGTGAGTTTTGCCCCATTTTATGACCTTTCCTGACATGCCTTGCCCAACTGAATCACTGCAGTTGATAGGTGAGTAAACTGGTGGTTAAAGGAATCTGGCTTCCCCGTTGACTTTGCTCGTCTGAAGGTCGCAAAAGTGGATCACGTGACCTTGGGACGCAGCAGCGGTCATGAGTATGAACCAGCCAGCAAGCATCTGAATTTTGATCACGTTATCCTGGGGATGCTGCAAAGGTCGTAATTGTGAAAAGCAGCGATAAGTTGCTTTTTTTCAATGTCATTTTACCCTCAAACAGTCACTAAACGAACTGCAGTAAGTCGAGGACTACCTGTACATAATCATTTGACAAAGCCTACAGCAACAATGGACTCACCTAACATCCCAGAAACTAACCCTAAGGGAGAAAGCCAAAAGGATTGGGCCATCCCCAGTTTTGCTGAGTGGAGAACGAGTGGTGAAATTATGTGAAAACAGAGATGGGTTCCTGCCATTCCTAACCTCCTCTATAGAAGAGGTTCCACAAATCTACAGTGCCGTTTAGAACCGGTTCCAGCTCCCTCCCCCCGCCCGTCCACACATCATCAAGATGAAGAGCGAGAGGAGGAATTCTGGGAGTTGAAGTCCACAAGTCTTAAAGCTGTCAAGTTTGAACATCCCTGGGTTTTTTTCTAAAGGGTTAGGGGTACAAGGGTCTTGTAACTTGACAGCTTTAAGACTTGCGTGCTTCAAATGCCAGAGTTCCTGAGCCAACGTGACTGGGGGAGGAATTCTGGGAGTTGAAGTCCACAAGTCTTAAAGCTGTCAAGTTTGAACACCCCTGGGGGTTTTTTTCTAAAGGGTTAAGGGTGCAAGGGTCTTGTAACTTGACAGCTTTAAGACTTGCACACTTCTATGCCAGAGTTCCTGAGCCAACATGACTGGAGGAGGAATTCTGGGAGTTGAAGTCCACAAGTCTTAAAGCTGTCAAGTTTGAACACCCCTGGGGGTTTTTTTTCTAAAGGGTTAGGGGTGCAAGGGTCTTGTAACCGGACAGCTTTAAGACTTGCGTGCTTCAAATGCCAGAGTTTCTGAGCCAACATTTTGGTTGCTAAGCAAGAATGTTGTTAAGTGAGTTTCACCACATTTTACAAGTTGGCCACGCCCACCCAGTCACATGGCCAGCAAGCCACTCCCACAAAGCAGGCCACACCGACAGAAGAGGTTCTAAAAAATTTCGAAACCCACTACTGTGTGAAACCCACCTCTGGTGAGCACCCCTTGCCATGCCTTTCATGTGACTTTCAACCCTGGAAAATCTATTACCTCTTCTCTCTTGGGACAAGTTCAGACATTCATTTAAAACCCACGCACAGAAAGACAGACAGGCAGACATTGGCATGTGCAAAAGAATGGAGCAAAGAAGCAGAACAAAGGAACTGTGACCCACAGATCTTTTTGAAAGCTCTATAACTCATTTTAAAAGGATCTGTGCTATCTGTTAAGGAAAAGAAGGTTAAAAAGAGGGGATGGAGAGAGGAGGAAAGAATGAATGAAGGAGGGAGGGGAGGAGGGGAGGGAGGAACGAGGAAGAGGGAGGAAGGAAGGAAAAAAGGGAGGGAAGGAAGATGGAAGGAGGGAAGGAGGGAAGGAAGAGGGAAGGAGGGAAGTAAGGAAGGAGGGAGTGAATGAAGGAAGAGGGGGGAGGAAGGAAGGAAAGAAGGGAGAGAAGGACAAGGGAGGGAGGGAGGGAGGAAAGAAGATGTGAAGGAAAGAGGGAGGGAGGGAGGAAAGAGGGAGGGAGGGAAGGAGGGAAGGGAGGGAGAGGAAGGGAGGGAGAGAAGAGGGAGGGAGGGAGGAGGGAAGGAAGGAGGGAGGGAGGAGGGAAGATAGGAAGACGAGGGAGGGCTTAGGATGAAGCAATTTGCACAACCCAATTCTGAACTTGGGAAGTAGACTCTCATACATCGGTTTCCAGCTTGCTCCCTTTCAGATGGGTCTTCTATAGACTCCTATCATCCTAGCACAAGGCTGAGGAAGATATATGTTACTGTGTGTGTGTGTGTGTGTGTTTGTTTGTTTGTTGGTGTGCCTTAAAATTGCTATTTCTCTATCTTATTGCTATATATTTCCAAAACCTTTGCAAAGGCTCGCATACGGTCCCATTTACTGTATTTTTCGGAGCATAAGACACACCTTTTCCCCCCTAAAAGAGGATGAAAATTTGGGTGCGTCTTATACACTGAATGTAGCCCCGCCTGCCTACTGGCCCCACCCTTTGGCCACTGCCTCCCAGCAATTTACCTCCTTGCAGCAAACGGGGAAAATGGAGCTTGCAGAGGCTGCAATAAGCTATGGCAATCCCTGCAGCCTGAAACAGCTGATGATCGGGAGGCCCATGCTGAAATTGAAAGTGAAACTTGCTGTTTGCTGCACAGGCAAATTGCTGGGAGGCAGAGGCAGATTTTGTTTTCTTGTGCTAATCAGGCTGTTTGCTGCAAGGAGGTAAGTCAATAACTATAAATGCCTATAGAATGTTCAAATTATTAGACTTATTTTTTAAAGACTGCTTTATTATTGTTCTAGACAACTTAGCAAAATGAAGAATCTTTTTAAAATAAATGCTTGATCTGAAGAGACCCAGTGCTATTGTAGCTTCTTTTAAATACCGGAGAATAACTATACTTCCAGAAAACACATCAATGTTAACATCTGTACAACTATAGTCTGAAATGTAACATCACAAACGGTGTATAATGTCTGTACTGTTTGCTGTTTGTTGCAAGGAGGCAAATTGCTGGGAGGCAGAGGCAGATTTTTTCCCCCTTATTTTCCTCCCCAAAAGCTAGGTGGGTCTTAAACTTTGGAGTGTCTTATACTCCGAAAAATACAGTAGCTTACTGAAGAAATTGCTTGATGCTTTCTGCTTTCATTTCCTTCATGAAGGCTTCCAACATCTTCTCATGGTCATCTGTCCTCGGCAACTGATGGGCATGTTTATTCGCCAGCCAACCTGAAAGTCAGATCAAACCAATTTATGTGACACGAAAAGCCAAATTGTCACATGCCCCAAATTTCGCAATTCAAGTGTCACCTCCTCACTAGTGCAGGTAAACCAAGAGTATTAAGACAATTAACCTGGGTGTGGAATTAGCTCACACTCATCACTTTCTTCATGAACCATAAACTGCAGTACAACTGGTCCTCAACTTATGACCACGATTGAGCGCCCGTTTCTGTTGCTAAGTGATACAGTTAAGTGAGTTTTGCTTCATTTTATGACCTTTCTTGCTACAGTTGTTAACTGAATCACTGCCAATCGTCAGTTAGCAACACTGCCGGTAAATGACTCTGTTTTCCCCACTGAATTTGCTCATCAGAAGGTCGTGAAAAGGGATGGCATGAACCCTTCCCCCAACACACTGCCACTGTCGTAAATATGTGTCAGTTTCCAAGCGTCTGAATTTGGATCATGTGACAATTGTTGCTCTAACGGCCGGGTGAAAAATGGTCATAAGTCACTTTTTTTCAGTGCCGTTGTAAGTTTGGGGGCTCAACAAAATGTTGTACGTCGAGGACTACCTATAATCAATCAATATGACTCTACACAACAGTCTAAGCCAGTGATACAATACAATACAATACAATACAATACAATACAATACAATACAATACAATACAATAGCAGAGTTGGAAGGGACCTTGCAGGTCTTCTAGTATAACCCCCTGCCTAGGCAGGAAACCCTATACCAGTGATGGCGAACTTATGGCACGCGTGCCCCAGGTGACACACGGAGCCATTTGTCAGCGCACGTGAGGCGCTGCCCTGTCAGCTGGCCAGCTCACATGCGTGTGCTGGCCAGCTGAGTTTGCCCATTTTTCGCCCTCCCCAGGCTCCAGAGCCTTTATAGGAGCCTGAGGAGGGCGAAAAGAGCCTCCCCCGCCCCCCCGGGGAGGCCCTCCGGAGGCTTCATGAGCTTCCCTAAAGCATCCAGAGCGCAAAAAAATGGCCCTATGGGCAAACCGGAAGTTTGGGAACGGACTTCCAGTTTGCTCAGAGGGTCGTTTTAAGTGCTCCGGAGGCTTCAGGGAAGCCTCCTGAAGGTCCTTGAAGCCTCCGGAGTGCTCAAAACGACCATTTTGCTCGGAGGGTCATTTTAAGTGCTCCGGAGGCTACAGGGAAGTCTCCTGAAGGTTTTGGGCTTAGTAGGCCTCCATGCAACCTCCTGGGACCAAAACGACCCACAGGGGAGTGTGCCGCCCCCCACACCCTGTTTTGGGCCTAGTAGGCCTCCATGCAGCCTCCTGGGATCAAAATGAGCCACAGGGGAGTATGCCGCCCCCCTGTGCCCCCTTTTGGGCTTAGTAGGCCTCCATGCAGCTTCCTGGGACCAAAAATTGGTCGCGGGGGTGTGCTGCACCCCCCAGTGCTCCCCCCTACCCCCATGCACGCGTGCATCACTCCCTGCCCCACGCAAGCGCATGCATCTCCAGCATGCCCCCTGCGCATGCATGGCAGAGACCCAAAAAACAGCTGGCCTGTGGGAGGGGCACACGCCTGTGCAATGGATCTGGGCTGGGGCGACAGCTCCCATGCCCGCAGAGAGGGCTCTGTGTGCCAGCTGTGGCACACATGCCATAGGTTCTCCAGCACAGGCCTAAGTCATCCAGCGAGCAACTGACAAATATTACATTTGCAATTTTGCCACCTGCAAATGTAGCTACTCGGTTATAGCTGACCAAGCCAGGAAACCTTCTCAGAGCTATCCTGATGGTGTAACACCCATCATTGTTTGTAGGACAAGCTTGTCTCAACCCCAAATATCTACTCAGAGGGAAGATTGTTCCGTGACAGCTGTCCATGAACCCCATTTCTACCTGTGGCTTCAAATGATGAGGAGCAAAAGTTTTAAATCATATTTGAACACACGAAAGATACTAGAGCATTGGCAGGCCGTTGGATTAGAAGACCTTCTTTCTGGACTTTGATTCTACGAAGTTGGATCAAATATAAGCAAGAATGGCTTATCCATACGTAGCACATATCACACAGTATTGATTTTTAAGGCGGGGAAAAACTGGTTACTGAAATCAGAAATACGCAAAAAAAATTTACATGTGTATTATGCGTTGTATGTCAGAATGCAGTAAAGGGGAAGTTAGAAATGAAATATTGATGTATAATTTTCTTTATTTATTTCGATAGCCGACGATTTCAATTCACTCTGGGCGACTAACGATTCCAATTTTTTTTTACAAATAATAGCAATAGCACTTACACTTAGACTTATATACCGCTTTACAATGCTTTACAGCCCTCTCTAAGCGGTTTTACAGAGTCAGCCTATTGCCCCCAACAATCTGGGTCCTCATTTTACCCCACTCAGAAGACTGGAAGGCTGAGTCAACCTTGAGCCTGGTGAGATTCGAACTGCCAAATTGCAGGCAGCCAGCAGGCAGCAGAAGTAGCCTGCAGTACTGCACTCCACCACTGCACCACTGTGGCGAAAATAAGACACTAAAACATTTTAAAACATCAAAATCAACAACATAGAAATAGTCAGCCTGTTCTAATTTCTCCAGAGAGGATGTTCCAAAGAGTAGGGGGCCACTGTGGAATAAAAGCCATCATTTAGTTTCCTTTCCTTTCCTTTTACAAATAGTGAACATTTTGGAAATCAAGTCAGAGACTCCAATCCTTTCTCATATTGTTAAAATAATTGAATATACTTTTGTTTTTTTTATTGTTACTTTCTCATTAATGATATACTGAGCACTAATTGTAATTCTTTAGTAATTCTTTGTCTAGTTCCTACTTATTTCTGCATAAATTGTTCTTTCTTTCTTTCTTTCTTTCTTTCTTTCTTTCTTTCTTTCTTTCTTTCTTTCTTTCTTCTCTTATCATTTGGTTTAAAACAAACAAAGAAAAAAGATTATCTACCGGGATCATTAAGTGGAGTTCATTCCAAAATAATTGCACAAAGGATTCCCAGACTTTCCCAACTATTTTTCATTTCCCAAACATGAATGTTTATTTTTTTTCCCCGAAAAACTGAAACCAATCTGGATCCTTTCCAGCCAGCTCCTAACCAGTTGCAGAAACATTTTCCAAGCACGTGAATGCCATTTCCCCTTCCGTAATGAGTGACAGATCACACATTCAGAGAGAGAGAGAGAGAGAGAGAGAGAGAGAGAGAGAGAGAGAGAGAGAGAGAGAGAGAGAGAGAGAGAGAGAGAGAGAACATTTTTTCTACAAGTCCTTTTCTCGTTAGGAGGGGGAGAATGACAATATTATGCAGCCTCAGTCCTACCGATTAAAAATCCCAGAAGAAACAAGATGACAGCTATTCCCACTGCCAGCACCCAGAATCGGGTCCGGGGCCCACAGCTTCTGTCCCTTGGGTAGGTGAGTTCGTTTCTTGTCCTCAAACTGGTCCACATTCTTTCCAGAGCTGTCGATTTGTCTAATGTTTTCCAGCCTTTTTCCAAACAGCCACCCAGGCTCGAAGGCTATGGAAGGGGACAAAGTCTTCTCTGCTTTCTTTCTCCAGATCCTGGCTCCTCCTGCAGGCTCCTAAAAGAAAAACTAACCTCCAAAAGGAGAAAGTTCCAGGCTGGACACCACTCTTGATCCACAGCCAAAGTTGCAGGCCTGACTCCATTGCTGCTTTGTCTCAGAAGATTTTCTTTTAGAGCGATGCAAAGGGGGACTCTTTGGGCTCAGTGTTTTGCCACGGCAACTCCCCAAAATGGCTTTTTGCCTAAAGCACATAATTTTCAAGTAATCCAGTACTTCCCTGAGTAGTAAAATGAGGTTTCTCAAGGAGGAATTTGGAGAGGCCATGGCAAAGACAGGCAGACAGATGGGAAGGAGGGAAGGAAAAGGAAGAGGAGGAAGAAAGGAAGGAAAGAAGGAAGAGAAAGAAAGAAAGAAAGAAAGAAAGAAAGAAAGGGAGAGAAAGAGAAAGAGGAAAAAAGGAGGGTGGGAGGGAGGGAGGGAAGGACAGAAAGAATAGGAGGAGGGGGAAGGAAGGAGGGAAGGAAGGAAGAGAAAGAAAGGAAGAAAGAAAGAGAGAGAGAGAGAGAAAGAGAAGGAAAAAGAGGCAGGAGGAAAGGAAAGAAGGAAGAAGAAAGAAAGAAAAAGAAAAAGGGAGGGAAGGAAGGACAGAAAGAAAGAAAGAGAAAGAAAAAGGAGGGAGGGAGGGAAGGAAGGACAGAAAGAAGAGGAGGAAAGAAGGAAGACAATTAGAAAAAAGAAAGAAAGAAAGGAAAGGAAAAAGAAACAGGGAGGGAGGAGGGAGGGAAGGAAGGAAAAAATAAAGAAAGAAAGAGTGAGAGAGAAAGAAAAAGGGAGGGTGCGAGGGAAGGAAGGAAGGACAGAAAGAAGAGGAGGAAAGAAGGAAGACAATTAGAGAAAGAAAGAAAGAAAGAAAAAAGAGAAGGAAAAAGAAACAGGGAGGGAGGAGGGAGGGAAGGAAGGAAAAAAGAAAGAAAGAGAGAGAAAGAAAGAAAAAGGGAGGGAGGGAAGGAAGGACAGAAAGAAGAGGAGGAAGGAAGGAAGAAAAAGAAAGGAAGAAAGAAAGAGAGAGAAAGAAAAAGGGAGGCAGGAGGAGGGGAAGGAAGGAAGAAAAAATAAAGAAAGAGAGAAAGAGAAAAGGGAGGGTGGGAGGGAGGGAGGGAGGGAAGGAAGGAAGGAAGGAACCGGGTTCTCTATTCTATTCCATTCCATTCTCATTCCCATTCCCTTATAGTAAACAGCAGTATTTTCACTTTTTTGCAATATTGCAATTGACCACTAGATGGCAGGGATGTGCCATAAACCGCATAGCAGGAGAGCACTTAATCTGATACGCTTAAGGAATCTGGCAGTGCATTTTCTGATAAATTTAAATTAAATAATCATTAGCAAATATATTAAAATTGCATTGGAATTTGTTAGTTGAAAAAGGTGAGATGAGACCCCTTTTGATTTTGCTACCGTAAATGGCAGGAGCTACAGGGGTAGCCTTAAAAAAGGAATTGCTGTGGTACATCTGTGTGACACCTATTCAAACAGAATAATAATAATAATAATAATAATAATAATAATAATAATAATAATAATAATAATAATAATAATAATAATAATAATAATAATAATAATAATAATAATAATAATAATAATAATAATAATAATAATAATAATAAATATTTATTTCTTAGCCGCACCCTCTCCCGAAGGACTCGGGGCGGCGTACAACAAAACATAGGAAATAAATATATCGACATACATATAACAAAACATATACCAAGACATATATACGACATATACAAGGAGGAGGTGAACTGATAGATAAAAACAAGTAAAAACACAATGTTTAAAAACCCCTAAATAAATTGAATGCAATTAAAATACCCCAAATAAAAAAACCCGTCAGGAGCGATATAGTTGGATCAAAGTTGAGCCAGGCCAGCAACTTGAAAAAGGTGGGTCTTGAGCTTTACACGAAAGGAGCGGAGGTCAGAGGTATTCCTAATATCCGGAGGGAGGTCATTCCACAGGGCTGGGCCCGCCACAGAGAAGGCTCTACTCCTAGGCGCCGCCCCTCGACACTGTCTGGTGGACGGCACCTGGAGGAGGCCCTCTCTGTGCGAGCGGATTGGTCGCAGGGATGTATGGGGCAGAATACGATCCCGCAAGTAACTAGGTCCTGAGCCATGGAGCGCTTTAAAGATTGTTATCAAAACCTTGAAACGCACCCGATAGACCACAGGAAGCCAGTGCAGCTCGCGCAGGAACGGTGTCACATGGGAGTACCTAGTACTCCCCATAATTACCCGCGTGGCTGCGTTCTGGACCAACTGTAGCCTCCGGGTGCATTTCAAGGGAAGCCCCATGTAGAGAGCGTTACAGTAGTCCAAGCGAGACGTCACCAGCGCATGAGTGACTGTGCGTAAGGCGTCCCGGTCCAGTAGGGGGCGCAATTGGCGCACCAGGCGAACCTGGTGGAACGCCCCCCTTGCCACGGCTGTCACATGGTCATCCATGGACAGCCGGGCATCCAGGAGGACGCCCAAATTGTGCGCCCGCTCCACGGGGGCAAGTTGAATGCCCCCGATGGCCAATGATGGAATTAATTGGCTGAACCGGGGAGCCGGTACCCACAGCCACTCCGTCTTGGAGGGGTTGAGTTTGAGTCGGTTGTCATCCATCCAGATCCGTACGGCTTCCACACACCGGGACATCACTTCGATGGCCTCGTTGGGGTGGTTCGGGGTGGAAAAGTACAGCTGAGTATCATCAGCGTACAGATGGTATCCCACCCCGAAACCACGGATGATCTCACCCAGCGGCTTCATATATGTGTTGAACAGGAGTGGCGAGAGGACCGACCCCTGTGGCACCCCACAAGTAAGGGGGCGTAGGGTCGACCTCTCCTCCCCTGCCAACACACGCTGCGTCCGGCCAGAAAGGTAGGAGCCGAACCACCGCAAAACGGTGCCCCGGACCCCCAACCCCTCCAGCCGGCGCAGCAGGATACCATGGTCGATGGTATCAAAAGCCGCCGAGAGGTCTAATAGGACCAGGATAGAGGAACAACCTCTATCTCTGGCCCTCCAGAGATCATCCACCAACGCGACCAAGGCCGTCTCCGTGCTGTGACAGGGGTGGAAGCCAGACTGGCGCGGGTCTAGATAATCATTTTCCTCCACATGCCGTGGAAACTGGTAGGCCACCACACTCTCTACAACCTTCGCCAAAAAGGGAAGGTTGGAGACAGGACGATAATTGGCCAGCTCCAAAGGATCCAGGGAAGGCTTCTTGAGCAAGGGTCTCACCACCCCCTCTTTCAAGGCGGCCGGGAGAGACCCCTCGCTCAGCGAAGCGTTCACTAGGTCCAGGAGCCAGTCTCGTATAACCTCCCAGGATGCCAGTACAAGCCAGGAGGGGCACGGGTCCAATAAACATGTGGTGGGTCGCAGTCGTCCACGCATTCTGTCCAAATCCTCGATGGCAACCAAGTCAAACTCCTCCCAGGTCGATTCCTCAAGACTCGCCATGGACGTCTCCATTGGACCACTAACAGGGGCCCAATCCTTCCGGATTTGAGCGATTTTATCCTGCAGATATTTCCCAAATTCCTCTGCTCTGCCCTGTAGAGGGGTCTCCCGCGGCCTCTGAAACAAGAGGGAGCGGGACACCCGAAACAGGGCGGCAGGGCGGTTCTCTGCGGATGCAATGAGAGTGGCACAATATTGGCGTTTGGCCACTCTCAATGCCACAAGGTACGTCCTTAAATGGGCTCGTGCCTGTGTTCGATCAAATTCGGAACGAGAGGATCTCCAACGACTCTCTAGACGTCTCTTGCGGCATTTCATCACCCTCAGCTCCTCGGTAAACCAAGGGGCCAGGGTGGATCGTTGCCGCCGGAGAGGCCGCAAAGGCGCCACCCGGTTCAAGGCCCCGGTAGTCGCATTATTCCACGCGACCACCAGGTCCTCTACCCGGGGACGGGTCAAGGTTACAGGAGGTGGCCCAAGCTCCGTCTGGAGCCTATCTGGTTCCATCAGGCGCCTGGGGCGGAACCATCTAGTGCTTTCCGGTTCCGCCTCCCCGCAGCGGGAGGTAGCACCAGGGAAGTCAAGACGAAGGAGTGAGTGATCTGACCATGACAGGGGAGTGATGGTTAAGTCCCCTCCTCCCAGATCACTCAACCACTGGCCAGAGACAAAAACGAGGTCCAGAGTGTGTCCTCCCTCGTGTGTCGGGCCCTGAATCATTTGAGTCAGGTCCATGGCTGTCATGGAAGCCATGAACTCCCGAACCCCCTCTGATACTTCTCCCATCGATGGTAGGTTAAAATCCCCCATCACTAAAAGTTTGGGGGTCTCGACCGCCAAGAAGAATTAGACTTCCCCCAAACCTTGCTAAAAATACTGATCCAGATTGCTCTATTCTCCCGTCGGAATATTTTTCAAAGAAGGGAGATGCACAATGGAAAATCGGCCCTCTGTAAATGCTTCCTCTAGTTTTCTTTTCAGATACTATTCTCTGCTTGCTTGCTTCTCACAGTTAATATTTGTGGTTCAGACCAGTAGGGGGTTGCAGATGGTACGTCTCGGTATGGACGTACCCGTTCCCGCCCGGAGCACCGGGTACCGTTCCGGTACGGTGCTCTGGAGGGCCCACCTGCCCACCCGAGCTGCTTACCTGTATTTGAGCTCTTTGGTGCTTCCGTGCATGCGTGACGAGCAGCTGGAGCATCGCGGAGGCTCGCGGAGGCGTCACAAGAGGTAAGGATCAGCCCAGTGCGCGCCTTCATGTGGTGGACGCCGGTACAGTTGCAACGGGATCCGGAACCCACCACTGGTTCAGACTAAGTCGTAGATGAGCTAGTAATGTGAACAGGTGAGTTGAGAATAAAAATGCAGAATTGCCTGCATTTGGACTTGATAGCCAACAAGCCAGAGTAGACGAGAGGAAGGTGTTTCATCTTTTGTGTTTTGGTAGAACTTTGCCCAACCTGGTGATTTTAAGAAGAGATAGGACTGTGAGAGAGAACCTATGGCAAGTGTGCACAGGTGGCACACAGAGCCTTCTCTGAGGGCATGTGAGCTGTCACCCCAGCTCAGCTTCACCACTCATTCACATGCGTCTCCCGGCGGCCAGCTGATTTTCGGGTCTCTGCTACGAATGTGTGGGGGCAGGGCATATGCGGGGGATGTGTGTGCATGTGCGGGGAGGGCGGGGCTCTTATGCTTGCATGGATGAGGGGCCGTGGGGAGCATGTGTGTGTGGGAGGGGATATAGCACCCCCCCCCTCTGCGAGCCATTTTTGGTCCCAGGAGGCTGCTAGGAGGCCTACTAGTCCCAAAATGGGGTGTGGGAGAGGAATGCACATGCCTGCACGAGGGCAAGGAATCACATGGGGTGTCACACACGCATGGGCAGGAGGGCAGGGCACGGGGGGAGGGGGTGTCATGCACACATTACATTATGGGTGCGATGCACGCTTTTGGCTCGTGACGACAAAAAGGTTAGCTATCAGTGAGACAGGACAACCATTTGTCTGAAATGCGGTTGTCAGGCTCCCACGGGGCCATGCAGGGGCAACTCTGTAGGCTGTCCTGAGTCCCAGGCTTGGTTGAGCCTTGCTGGGTGACGATGTAATCTTCCTAGGTGCCATGGGGTGAGATGGGTAGAGGGCTAATCCTACCTTTGTGGGATCTTGGGTGAGGGCATTTGGCTATGGATAGACCCAGCTATCTCTTTATCTGTCAGCCTCTGCTTCGCGTACTTGCTGTCGGCTGCTATGGAAACAGGGAGGGTGGGGGGACGGTATTTGGGATGGGAATAAATGGTACAGGAGGTGATATGGAAACGGGAGTTTTCTTCTCACCATCTTCTGCACATGCTGGTGGCCGGTGTTTGGACCTGGTCAAGGTCAACTGTCCTGCATACCAACATGATGGTGCCTTTTGGAGATTCAATCCACATGACACCTAAGGGAGTTGCAGATTAGACACTGGGGTGGGGTAATTGGAGGGAGGGGGTTGGCTTATCAGTTGATATGTACTTGTTCACGCCTTTCTGGTTCAGATCTTCCTTTATGTTTGTTGCTATCTTTTCATAACCATTAAAAGTATTTTAATTCCATGAACAATGGAGTTGGGAGTTTTCTTTCTTGGTTATTGATGGAGGCACACCTGACATTATCTCTTAAGTGTGGACATCTGCTGGGGGCTATTGAGGAGGGTGGGGGCTATTAAGAGTGAGTCTGCTTCCTGCCTTAAAAAAAAAAACATGTTTCTTCTCCATTCCTCATCCAGGGAAGAATAATATTCTGTCTTTTTAAATATTTCCTAGAATATCCCATTATTCTAGTAGAGGGGTAAGTGCTGACTTCCTACAATCGTAAGTATCCATGTCCACTCTATGTTATTCCAGTTTTTAAATTAGGTTTAGCATTTTATTCTTTTGCTTTTATTCTTTTTAAAAGGATTTCAGCAGTTAACTTACAGAGCCTCTAAGAACCCCGGGGGAGAAGAAGATTTCTACGCTGACTTGGTTGTCTTAAAAGGCTGCAGTGAAGACCTTTCATATCTGCAAGGATTTGAGTTCTATTTCTTTAGCATTTAGAGGCAGGGGTGAAATTGAAAATTTTTAGCACCCAGTTATTGCTGGGTGGGCGTGGCCTACTTGGCCTCCTGCACCACAGCGGGGGAAGGGGGTGTTTTCACCCTCCCCAGTAGGGTTTTCTTGAGCCTCCGGGAGGGTGAAAGCAGCATCCACCAGGTTCCGGAGACTCTCTGGAGAATGAAAATAGGCCCATTTCCAGACTTCCAGAACTTCTGGGAGGCCCATTTTCTGCCCTCCTAGAGCCTGGATGTGGGCCTTGCACTTAACTGGCATGATGAATGGGCCGCGTGGAGACTCCTGGGAGAGGAGGAGTAGGATGGGTGGGGCCAGTCAGTCCTTCCAACTACCGGTTCAGATGTAAAATTAGCATCCAGTTCGCCAGAACTGGTCCGAACAGCCTGAATCCCACCCTTGTTTAGAGGGCAATTTTTATCTGGTATCTTTTCACTTTGGTTAGAAGAACAGGGCGGATAAACTGTGAATTTCAGCCCACAAACGTGGCAGCCTTCCGTGACCATTCCATACTAATTTTTCTTTTCCCTCTTTCCCAAAACTCATAATAAAAGAGAGCATATTTCTCCACTACCTGGTGCAGCCAGTAATAAAAATTAAGTGCCAGGCTTCTGCTGTAGATTTACTGGATTCACAGAAAAGGTCTGCCTCTCCCACTGCACCATTTCCTTTCTCTGCAATAATAATCTCATTAGGATGGGCTACGGGCTTTCTTGAGTGTATTCTATCTGCTACCTCCCTCTTTCTTTTGCACCCATCTCTCTCTCTCTGTTTGTGGATCTCTCTCCAGAAAACTGCTGGATTGTAAATGACCCTTTGATGGTGGACCTATTCTCCCTCAGAGGGAGAGGCTAAGACGCTGAGCTTGTCAATCAGAAAGGTCAGCAGTTTGGCGGTTCGAATCCCTAGCGTCACATAACAGAGTGAGCTCCCGTTACTTGTCCCAGCTTCTGCCAACCTAGCCGTTCGGAAGCATGTAAAAAATGCAAGTAGAAAAATAGGGACCACCTTTGGTAGGAAGGGAACAGCGCTCTGTGCGCCTTCAGCGTTGAGCCAAACTGGTCACGTGACCACGGAGACGTCTTCAGACAGCTCTGGCTCTTCGGCTTTGAAACAGAGATGAGCACCGCCCCCTAGAGTTGGGAACGACTAGTGCATATGTGCGAGGGGAACCTTTACCTATTCTCCCTGACAGGCTCCATTGAAATGAGAAGAAGGCCGTGCATTTTTGCACAGCGACCAATGCACCCTAATGTTCCGATAAGACATTTTCAATCTTAAATACTCCCCCCTCCCCTCCAATGGAAGCTTTTTAAGGAGATTACAAGTACTCTTCGGCATATAACAGTTTGTTCAGTGTCCATTGGATGTTATTCATGGTGGCTGCAGTGCCCTGAGGTCATGTGATTCACTCTTTTGCGACCTTCTGACAGAGCTCCGTTTTTCGCTGGCAGAGGGCTATCGAAACAAGCTGAAAACAAAACCAAAGGAGAAATGTTTCCCCCTTTTGCATTTGAAAGGAGAAAGGAAAAGAGGAAAGACGAAGAAGAAGATGGGAAGATGGGAAGAGAGCAAGGAAGGAAAAATAAGGAAAAAATGGGAAGGAAGAAGAAAAGAGAATGAAGAGGGAGGGAGGGAGGGAGGGAGGGAGGGAAGGAAGGAAGGAAGGAAGGAAGGAAGGAAGGAAGGAAGGAAGGAAGGAAGGAAGGGAGATTATAATGAGAGTGAGAGTGGGTCTCAGGGAAGTCCTGCCTTAGTACTTGGCCACAACAGCCCCCCCCCCGACATGAGTCCTGTGTCACACCCACCATGGCCACGCCCACCATGGCCACGCCCCAGACCATGCCCCCCCAGTCCTCTGAGGTCAAACACCACCCGGATGCAGCCCTCAATGAAATCAAGTTTGACACCTCTGGTTTAGACAATCACTTACCTGAAGTGGTATAGATTCTCATGCTTCCAGCTAATTCTATTCTCAGTCATCCAGGTCCTTCCATTCCCCACCATCCAGTCAGAGCTGAAGAAGCTTCTTGGATGAGAAGCGAAACACCTTCAAAGAAAAACCAGAAAGTCCAGTTGTGTCTTGGGGGGGGGGGGAAGGGGGGAAGAAAAAACACCTTTGGGACATTCCAAGAACTTTGAATTTGTAGAGCTAGCCAATGTGTTTCTAGCAGGTGTGAAATCAACTTACCTTCGCTACCGGTTCACGAATGCGAGCGCAAGCATCCTTCTGTACATGCGCAGAGCGTCAAAAATGAGACGTGATGATGTCCGGGTGGGTGGGCAGAGCCTCCCGCCACTACCGGTTTGCCTTTCACCACTGGCTTGTAGCGTCTACAAGATCCCAACTCTGGGCTGCAGTGGGCAGCGCTTTGGATCTGAAGAGAAAAACCTGATCTGGAGCACACGGGGGGAAATGGATATAACTCCTGTTAGAAACTACAAAAGAACAGCATTATTTCCCCCCCTGGACTTGTGTAATTCTGAAAAAAGTAAGGCTTGGTTTGTTTTCTAACAGGTGCAGGTATACTCCCACGCATATATTGTGAATCTCTTTTTTTCCCTTCAAAACGTGGCCCTAAAATTTAGCCCTGAAATTAGGGAAAGAGCATTATAATGAAAAAGAAATAGAAGGAGCAGTGGGGAAGGAGGGAGGGAGGTAGAGAAGCTAAACTATCAGTCAGTGGTTTTATTTTATTTTTTGCACTGAATGTTGCTGAGTTTTATCGGCAGAGTAACTGCACAGCTGAGGTGCTGCTTTTCCCAGTTATTATCACACACAGAGCAAATTCGGCCTGAAGTGGCACAGTGTCACTTTTGAATGAGTTTCCCATTTGGTGTGGGTTGCGTAATGCCATTATTTAAATTGAATAATTTGTACAACAAGAGACTATGATTAATGACCCAAATCAAAATGGAGAGGAAATTGTGTACAGTGAAAAACTGATCACAGTTAACAAAGCCACCTTGTCTTTTAAAAATAAAGTTATTGGGAGAACAAAATATTCTCATTTCAGGTTTTTTAAAAATATACATATGTACACAGGACCCTGGGTGTCTCTTTCTTTCTTTCTTTCTTTCTTTCTTTCTTTCTTTCTTTCTTTCTTTCTTTCTTTCTTGTCTGTCTTCCTTTCTTTTTCTTTCTCTTTTTCTGTCTCTGTTTCTTTCTTTTTCTTTCTTTCGTTCTTACTTTCTCTGCCTTTCTTCCCTTCTTTTTCTTTCTCTTCCTCTCTTTCTTTCATTCTTTCATTCTTTCTCTGTCTTTCTTTCCTCTCTCTCTCTCTCTCTTTTTCTCTGTATCTTTCTTTCTTTTTCTTTCTCTTTCTTTCTTTTTTCTTTCTTTCTCTGTCTGTCTTCGCTTCTCTTTTTCTATCTCTCTCTCTTTTTCTCTGTCTCTCCCTCTCCCTCTCCCCCCCCTTTATGTGAAAGAAAAGAGAGAAAATTATTTCAGAGGATCATAATAATAAATAATAATAAACTTTAATTTATAAACCACTCCCTTTCCTAAACAGGACTCGGGGCGGTGTACAGTCATATTAAAACAGTATGAATACAGAATATAGATATACTTAAATATACAAATAGGTAAACGGAGGAGGTAGGATATGCACTGTACAATATTTAAATTAAAAAATACAAATAAACATTAAAATTACCCTTAAAAACTACCCAATAAGATGTTTGCCAGGAGGTTAAAATGGGACTATAAATCAGTTAAGCCAGCTAATTGGAACAGGTGGGTCTTAAGCTTCTGTCGGAAGGAGCGGAGGTCGGTGGTAGTTCTAATATCCGGGGGGGGGGGGGGGGGAGGTCATTCCATCATGAATGATGCCATCCTGTGAGGGAGCATGAATAACATTCATTCTTCTCTGAGAGGAATTAGCTTATGCACATGTAGTTCTGCCTTCAAATCTAGTGATGAAAAGATTTGTTTCTCACTCAGGCGGAGCCATTTTATCTGACCTTGGAAATTCCTTGCTGCGTGCTCACAAAGTTTTATCACCTGTTGGTGTTCCACTTAAAAGAAAACTTTATTTGGCTCCATTGGGCAGACCTTCCTACCCAGAATTCCACAGACCCACTGAAGCTGTTGTTTTTCACCATTGTGTCCACCAGTACCTCTTAGCTGTTTGGAGAGTGGGGGGTTGGTTGACAGATCAGGAGGCTCTGTTCATGGGGACTCATTCCCTGATAACCTCCTAGATCCGTGATGGTGAAGCTATGGCACGCATGCCCAAAGTGGCGCACAAAATCATGGCACCTGGCACACGCAACCTTGCCTGTTTGTCTTCCGGTTTTCCCCCATGCATGCATGTACAGTACGATGGCCCACTGTCCTTCGTGTGCATGGCAGTGCCAAAAACCAGCCTGTGCATGCGCGCTGGCCAGCTGATTGTCGGGCGCGCATGCATGCTAAAACCCAGAAGTTCGGCTTTTTCCAGAGCGCAGCCCTGACAAGCGTGCGAGCAAGCACGCAACATTTCTGCATGACCTTTTTGGCACTCGGTGCCGAAAAGGTTCGCCATCACTTCCCTAGATGGACTACTGTAATGTGCTCTACATGGGGCTACCCTTGAAGAATAGCCAGAAGGTTCAGCTAATGGAGAATGTAGCTGTGCAGGCAGTTAAATAGAGCCCTGGGGTCACTGATGATTCCTACTTAAATCATTTAAATTGATAGCCTAGTCAATGGCTTGGTAGACAAACTCAGCATAAAAACTTACAGTACCAATATGCATAGAATAATGGAGGTCTTCTAGTCTAACCCCTACTCAAGCAGGAGACCCTATAGCATTTCAGACAAGTGGCTCTCCATTCACTTTTTGAAAGCCTCCAGTGATGGAGTACTCACAACCTCTGAAGGAAAGATGTTCCAACGGGTTGATTGCTCTCAACATTAGGAAATTTAGCCTTAGTTCGAGGTAGCTTGTGCCCTTGGTTAGTTTCCATCCATCTGCCTTTCCCAGGTATCCCAAGGCGAGAAACAATAGATGGAAACTAATCCAGGAGTGATTCAACCTGGAATTAAGGAGAAACTTCCTAAGAGTGAGGACAATTAACCAGTTGGAACAGCTTGCCTTCAGAAGTTGTGGGTGCTTCATCACTGGAGGCTTTTAAAGAAGAAACTGGACAGCCACCTGTCTGAAATGGTATAGGGCAGGGGTGTCCAAACTTGGGAACTTTAAGACTTGTGGACTTCAACTCCCAGAATTCCCCAGGGAGTTGAAGTCCACAAGTCTTAAAGTTCCCAAGTTTGGACACCCCTGGTATAGGGTCACCTGCTTGAGCATGGGTTGGATTAGAAGACCTCCAAGAGAAGACCTCCAAGAGACCTCCAAGAAGACCTTCCTGCTCTGCTCTGTTCTGTTTTATTCCATTCTATTCTATCCTACTTGAACAGGTGGTTGGACTAGAAGACCTCCAAGGTCCCTTCCAACTCTGTTATTCTGTTCTGCTCTGCTCTGCTCTGCTCTGCTCTGCTCTGCTCTGCTCTGCTCTGCTCTGCTCTGCTCTGCTCTGCTCTGCTCTGCTCTACTCTATTCTATTCTCCTTGGGAAGGAAAAGCTAGGCAGGAAAAAAAAACACCAAATCCAGCCTGGACAAACCATGATAATTTATCCATCTCAGCAAGATTTTCAATTTTACCAACCTTTCCTCCGTAGTGAGCAATGTGAAACCTTCCCATTAGGAGGTTTCTGAATCCACGTCCAGCCCAAGATGGAAATGTCTAAACCAATCCAGATAAATGAAGTGACGGAGCAGGCTGTTGCACTGCTTATTAGCTTTCATGGTAAGGAAATGCTTCAGTTTTGGTTCTCTTTCCTTAAAGGTTTATCCTGACGGTGTTTCAACCCATCCCCAGACATTAGGAAAAATAAATCCACACCTTGGTCCCTATGACAGTCCTTCAAACATTGAGAGACTGCCAGGGTGTTGTCCCTTAGTCGTCTCTTCTTTAGACTAAACATACCCTGTCATTTCAAATATAACATGCTTGAGTCTCTAAGCCACTTAGCATCTTCGTTGCTCCTTTTAAGTTGACAAAAGAAAAAGAGAGAGAGAGAGAACCTTAGATCTTCCAATAAAAACTAATTTGTATTGTTGTTAGTTGCGAAGTCATGTCCGACCCATTGCGACCCCATAGACAACGTTCCTCCAGGCCTTCCTGTTCTCTATCATCCTCTGGAGTCCATTTAAGCTCATGCTGACTGCTCTGGTGACCCCATCCAGCCACCTCATTCTCTGTCGTCCCCTTCTTCTTTTGCCCTCCATCGTTCCCAGCATGAGGCTCTTCTCCAGTGAGTCCTTCCTTCTCATCAGGTGGCCAAAGCATTTGAGTTTCCTCTTCAGAATCTGGTCTTCTAAAGAGCAGTCAGGGTTGATCTCCTCTAGGACTGACCAGTTGGCTCGCCGGTCAGCGTAACAGCGTTCCATGCGCCTTAGGCATTTAGTCATGCCGGCCACATGACCCCGAAGACGTCTTCAGACAGTGCTGGCTCTTCGGCTTTGAAACGGAGATGAGCACTGCTCCCTAGAGTAGGGAACGACTAGCACGTATGTGCGAGGGGATCCTTTACCTTTACTTTATACATCCATACATACACAACACAACAACAACAACAACACACACACACACACAAACATGGCACATGCATATTATTTGGTATAATCTGAATGCATATTCTGCAGAATTTAGAGGTACTATTTTTATTTTTATTCTATTTTATTTTTAGAAACTGCATGCCCTGTGAAGCAATCATTTAGTCAGAATTTTGGCAGATTCATTTTCATCCCCACCCCACTTCCCCAAAAATGAGATAATAATCTTTTTGTTGAAAAAGCAGATTTGCGTAGTTGTCAAGTTGTTAAATGCTGGAGCAGCTCCAGTTCCATGAATTGCTGGGAATTATTATTATTATTATTATTATTTTAACCATGAAGTGCTAAGGAAAACATCCATTACCCACTTTTCAGCTGGACTCATTATCTTGTTTATTCTGGCCAGTTTTTCTTAATAAACAATAAAAATAATAGGCAATTACTATTCTAATACAAAACAAGCCCATCCATTTTCATCCACTTTTTTTTTAACGTGTAAACAATTTCAATAAATTAAGTAAAACTCCGTTTTTGTCAACGTTTCAGAGGGATTGTCTGACTAATTATGTCTACTCAAGTTGGTGTCAAACCATATAGACAGGACTGCAGAAAAATGGAAAATAAAATACAGGTACTCCTCAACTTACTTCCATAATTGAGCTCAAAATTTCTGTTGTTAAGCGAGACATTTGTTAAGTGAGCTTTGCCTCCATTTTGTGACTTCCTTGCCACAGGTGTTAAGTGACTCACCACAGTTGATAAGTTAGTAATATAGTTGTTAAGTGAATTTCCCAAATTGATTTTGCCAGTCATAAATATGAGTCAGGCATCACGCTGAATCTTGACCATGTGACCATGTGAATTTGCAATGGTTATAAGTGTGACAAAACAGTCACAAGTTACTTTTTTCAGAACCGTTGTAACCTTGAGTGGTCACGAAACGAATGTCATAAAATCAAGGACAACGTGTATATATTGCCCATCCCACTATCCAATATAGGATAAGTTATGAATGCTCCATCACAGGAAGTTTTAAGAAAAGAATGGACAACAATCTGTCTGAAGTTGTATAAGGTCTCCTGCTTGGCCAGGGGGTTGGACTAGAAGACCTCCTAGGTCCCTTCCAACTCTGTTATTCTGTTATTAAGCCTCAAATTCTTTCTCAGTTGTGCACAAATCAGTTCAAAGAAACAGAACCTTCTTTCTTTATCAGTCTAAGAAGTGGCTCCTTTTAGAAATATGATACCTCCTCCAGTGATTTCTGAATCTAAATACTTAAGTAATTTAATCAGTGCACTGTTGTGTCTCCATTGAAAAGATCATTGGAAAACAAATATTTCTTGAACGGATCATCTCTTTCCTGGAAAGTCTTAGATATAGAAGGGGCTGGTTGCATGCTTTTGCTAGAGGTCAGGGGTGTCAGACTCGATTTCACTGAGGGCCACATAAGGGTTGGGTTTGATCTTGCGGGGGCCAGGGGGACATGGGCGGGGGTGGTGGCCAGCTCGACGTCACTCTGTGTTGGCCCAAGTGCTTTGTCAGAGAAAACTGTCTCCCGAATTCTGTTTTTGGCTGCGACAGCCTCCTGCAGCCCTCTGCCAGAGAAAACAGAGTGCCATTTCTGCTAGTAGAGGCATTGCGGGTTGGCTTAGCTATATCTAGAGGACACTTGGGTCAGTGATGGGATTCAAAAATTTTTACTACCGGTTCTGTGGGCGTGGCTTGGTGGGCGTGGCGTGACTTGGTGGGCATGGCAGAGAAAGGATACTGTAAACTCTCCATTCCCACCCCACTCCAGGGGAAGGATACTGTAAAATTTCCATTCCCTCCCGATTAGCTGGGACTGGGGAGGCAGAGAATAGATGGGGGCGGGGCCAGGCAGAGGTGGTATTTACTGGTTCTCCGAATTACTCAAAACTTCCACTACCGATTCTCCAGAACTAGTCAGAACCTGCTGAATAACATCTCTGGCTTGGATCCCATGAGATGATGTTTGACCAAGGCACCATCTTGTCTTTATTTCACTTTATCCTTCAGACTTTTCCAAACATCTTCGATGGAAGTGAGTTCCAAGAAGTAGTAAGATAGGAATACCTATTTAATGCAGTCTTTGCCAACCTACTGTACTCAGCGAGAATCTTGACCCAACAATTCTACAGACCAGAGAAGACAGTGCTTAACTTCTTTCTCTACCTTCCTAGAAGCTATTATTATTAAATTCAGAGGTGATTTACGTTTCCCAAGATTATCCTTCAAATTATGGGGAAATATCAAGAAGGCTAGAAAGTAAGAAGCATTACTAGGTCGTATTTCAAATAGAAGTGAGGCTTGGAGCTAAAGACAGAAGCAATAATATATATATATTTAAAAATCAAGTCACTGAGCGGCCCTCACTGCTAAACAAACACCCAAAGAGAAAGGTCTACATTTAAAACAGGCCTCAGGTGTTGCCGGCACATTCTAATATTAAAAGGGGAAATAAAGTGTTCTCTCGTGTTTTCCAGAGGTTCATTATTTGCTAAAACGGCAATAGTTTTCACACTACAGGGTTGGCACTCTTTGCCTTTGGGAAAGTGGATTGTTTGTGTCGTTCACACAAATCTTGCTGATGTCATGGGTTGAGAACAGGGGTGGCCTTCAAAATTTTTAGCAAGGGGTTCTCTTCCGGGTGGCTGGGTGTGTGTGGCCATGGTGGCCGGTGGGAGGAGAATGCACATTCGCAGTGGAGCTGAGCTGAGTGACGGCTCTGCGTGCCATCGGTGGGACATGTGTCATAGGTTCGCCATCACAGGTATAGAATTTCCTGCATAAGGAGGAAGTTGGATTGGAAGACTTAGTCTGAATATTGCACCCAGTTTTGATCACCACACTATAAAAAACATGTTGAGACTCTAGAAAGAATTCAGAGACGAGCAACCAAGATAATTAGGGGACTGGAGCAGAGGTGGGTTCTTACCGGTTCGGCTCGGTTCAGCCAAACTGGTAGTGGTATGCCGACATGGGTCGTAGAACCAGCAGCAACCCTGGCTGGCCACGCCCCTGAACCGGTTCCCTGGTTGCTGCTGCCACCATCTTTTTTTGGAGTTCTGCACAAAACAATTTCCACTGAACTGCGCATGCACAGCACATCCAGCATGCGCACATGCACAAAGCGCATACATGCAAAAGCATGCACATGAGCTAGAACCCACCCCTGGACTGGAGGGTAAAACACACAATGAATGGTTGCAGGAAGTGGGCATGGCTAGTCTAGTGAAGAGAAGGACCAGGGGAGACAGGATAGCATCTTCCAATATTTGGGGGGCTGCCAGAGAGAGGAGTGGGTTAAGCTATTTTCCAAAGCACCCTAAGGCCAGACAAGGAATAATGGATGGAAACTGACCAAGGAGAGATTCAACCTAGAAATAAGGAGACATTTCCTGACAGTGAGAAGAATCAATCAATGGAACAGGAGTTGCCTTCAGACGTTGTGGGAGCTTCATCACTGGAGGCTTTCAAGAAGGGACTGGACTGCTATTTGTCAGAAATGGTGGAGGGTCTCTTGCTTGGGCAGGGGGTTGGACTAGATGACTTGCAAGGTCCCTTCCAATTCTGTTAATCTGTAACTGTGGGGTCCTTGGTGCTGTGATGTGAGTCATCAGTGGATATCAGATCACACACATCAAATGATGTACTAAAACATCTGCAGGCAAACAACCGAGCTTAGCAAGGACCAAGGATTCCATATTTTGCATGTTTTTTCCAAGTAACTTTTTTAAAAAAAGGCTTTAATCTGGAGACCAATTTGCAATTCTGCTGCGCCATCTTCAAGCCCCTCCGTTCAGATGGTCTCCAGATGGTCTCCAGTGCTTCTAATATTCCCAGCTCCAATTGACTGCGACGCTTGGTGCGATCTCTCCCCTCCAACATAAGGTCTCAATCCTGTCCAACCATTCATCCAGGGTTGCCAAGATCCTAGTTCTCTGCATGGTTTAATCGTTGTTCTAATTATGGCCGGTTAAGTCAATGAATTGTCCTCACCCCGAGATGTTCATGTCCCATTCAATTCCTACATCTCCCAGTGGGCTAGCTTTGAATTGCTGCTCAATCTGGACAAAGCGGGCATTAGTTTCCCCATCTGCTTCCCCACACATTACTGCAAAACTCTCTTCCCTTTTTAGCAAAAAATCTTTAATAATTTGCAACCAAAGACCATTGCTGCTTTGGGCTTGTTTTGTTTTTTAATGAAGCTAAACCATCCGTTCTTCCTACTTCGAGTTTTCCCCAGACAAGGTAGGAATGAACAAACAAACAGCTCGTTCTTTGTTGCTTTCACGATTTGGGCATCAGAGCAAAGATGCTACTAAAAGGAAAGAGGTCTGCTTTAGAATCAAAGGAGGCGATGTAGGAAGGCGGGTTGAAGGCATCCATGTGGAAACCAGCGGGAAAGCAAAGGAAAAAGACAGCACCTACAGTAAATGGAAAAGGAGAGCATTGGTTGAATAGCCAAGCACAGGAGCTAGGCAACCATCCTTGCCTTCCCTGGGTGGGTGGAAAGGGTAAGAAACAGAAGAGGCGCTCCAGATCTGTCTGTCTGTCTGCCTGACTGCCTCTGTCTCTCTGTCTCTCTTTCTTTCTGTCTCTGTCTCTCTCTTATAACAGAGACTTGTATATAAACAGAGAGAAAAACCTATTCCCTTCTACTGGCACTGATAATGTTACCTACCATATTTTTTGGAATATAAGACGCACCGGAGTATAAGACGCACCGGAGTATAAGACGCACCAAGGTTTTGAAGAGGCAAATTTTTTAAAAAAGTTTTTGCACTCTGCAGACCTCCCAAAAATGGCCTGGGTTTTTTTGCAAAAATGGGCCCGTTTTTTCCCCCTCAAAAAGGGCATGAATAGCTTTAATGAGGCTTGCAGAGTGCTCGGGGGGGGGGGGGGGGACAAGCAAAAAAAAGGCCCATTTTTAATGAAAACAGGCCTAGTTTTATTCCCCCAAAAAGGCATGAATAGCCTTCAAGAGGCTTATAAAGTGCTCCTCGGGGCTGGGCGGGGGTGGGGGGCAAAATTGAGCAAAAAATGGCCCATTTTTCGCTCATTTCTGCCCTCCCTAGTCCCCAGGAGCATTCTGCAAGGCTCCTAAATTCTATTTACGGCCATTTTGGTGAAGGGGCCGGGGTTTTGGGAGGCAAAAAATGCTGTATTCAGTGTATAGGACGCACCCAGATTTTCAGCCTCTATTTTGAGGGGGAAAGGTGCGTCTTGTCTTCTGAAAAATACGGTTAGGTGGGTAATGAAGTCTGCAAGGAGACCACAAAGCTCAGAGAGCACCACCATAATTTTGTATGTGTTTATCTTGTCATGTTTCTGTCGTGTATATTGGAGGTGGTGACCCTTTGAGAGCTGTATACAACGAAATCTCATTTTAATGTACGCCAATTAATGTACATTCAAAATGGCAAAGTTATTCTAAGTTCTAAAGGAAAGCAGACACACTAGATTAGGTTTGGCTATTTTAGTCAAACCAATTATGAAACACATGACAGGCAAAAAAAATATATGCTCATTTTCACTTGTGACTACAGATAGTCCTGTAGTGACAGTTTGAAACTACGACATCAAAAAAGGGACTTAAGATCGTTTTTCACACATATGACCATGGCAGCATCCCCATGGTCACTTGACCAAAATTGAGACACTTGACAACTGACTCCTATTTATGACCCTTGCAATGTCCAGGGGCCCTGTGATCCCCTTTTGCGACCTTCTGACATGTCCATGGGGAAGTCAGTGTTCTGACCTAGGCTTCCTGAGACAGTAAAAAGCACAAACGTAGTCCCAAAAACCCTCTTTTTATTTCAACAGCTGTGAAATATGTCCATTCACAGCCCATAATGAGTCACAAATAGTTTGTAAAGAGTCCGACAGAAGTCTGCCAAAGTCTTTCGGGATAAGGCTGTTAAGCACCCACCTTTATCTCCCTTGAAACGCTGCCAAAGACCTCATTGGCATTTAGCTTTGCAAGGCCACACGGAGCACAGAGTCAAAATGGAGCTTCAGAATTTAGACCAACCAGAACGAACAAAGTTGCTTCCTACAAAAGCTCACATCCATTTGCTCCTCTTTTATGTCTTCTGGGAGGGGCCAATCATCTCCAAGTCTTACTCCCAAGACAGTTTGTCTTAACTGATCTTGCCTTCCGGCAGCTCTGTGCATGGGCACACTGGGAACAGACTCCCCCTGCTCCTCTGCCTTGCTGATGTCCGATTCTGGAGGCTCTGGAGATAGCACATAACTCCCAGATGGCCCTGCCCCCCTTCTCTGCCTCCAACACAGAGCCCTCATCTGAGCCTTCCCCAGACTTCAAGACCGGCCCATGTTCCTCCCCAACCTCCTCACTGTCCAAATCTGCTACCTGCTCTGCAGGCCACAACAACCAGATTAACTTAACAACCTTAAGACCTGCAGTGATTCACTTTAAAAAGGTGCCAAGAAAAGTCCTAAAATGAGGCAAAATTAACATAACAAATATCTTACTCAGCAACAGAAATATTGGGCTCAATTGTGGCCATAAGTTGAAGACCACCTGATCAGCTACTATGCATTAAAGGAAGGGCAATTTTGGGGAGAGTAGAATAATCTGGGGGAAAAAAAACTGATTTCCTGGCTAAAATCCTGAAAGAAACATTTTTCTGCAGAACCAACTTGGCTAACATTATTTTAACATAGAGCTGAATTCAGCTCACTCCTATCTTCAGACAGCCAGTTTCTCTGATATGCCCAGGGCTGCTTAAAAACAGCATCCACCAGGATATTCCTGGCAGAACTAATTTAACATTGGCTGATCTCTCTGACGCTCTGTTGCCAAGCCTCCACAAAGACATTCATTGCATTTGATACAAACAGAGACACATCTGCCAGGCTGGAAATTTTGGTGTCCAGCAACATGAATAGTTTCAAAATGACATTTGCAAGGTTGATGAAACTATATGTGTGTATGTTCCATTATATCTCTGGAACGCCTTCAGCAATTTCAAACAAACTTGGTACACAGATGGCTTTACTCTCTGGAAACAAATGCTGTGGAGGTAAGACACCCCTAAAACCCCTTGGGGTGTGTGTTCTGTTAAGATACAGCCTGTTGTGCCTTAAAATGGCTTCTACTGTACAATGCTGTGGAGTTGCCATGGTAACAGCTTCACAATACTCCACAAGGGGGCTCCCTCTGGTAAGGGGGAAAATCCAACATTATGTATATATAATACATACATACATACGTACGTACGTACGTACGTACGTACGTACGTACGTACGTACGTATGTATACATACATATATATGCATGCATGTATGTATGTATACATATGTGTGTGTGTATATACACACACACATATACATATATATGTATGTATGTATACATATGTCTGTGTGTGTATACACACACACACATATATACACACACATATATATACATACATGTATGTATGTATGTATACATACTGCATACATATATGTATACATATATATACTCCTCACCCAAGCTAGCTAACTTGACAGTACAGCTTCTAAATACCTGATCGCCAGATGTTTGCACCGAGCTCACTTATTTGCCCAATGATGCTTGAAAACAAAATATTTTTCTTCTCCTTTTTGTAATTATGCAGACCAAAAAAGGAAATCTGAAATACGAAAAGAAAATCGGAAGAGTGAGAACTCCAAAGAACGGTTATATTATAATGTTAGAAACATTGTTAAGTTTACTAAAACCACTTTGATATCATAATTAAAATCTTTCTTTTTCTTTTTTTTTAAAAATCACCCCATGTGATACACAAATACTGCATTCTGCGTGCTTTCATATCCTCTGGAATTTCACAGATAAGTCAGAAAATATTCTGTGAAAGCACCTGCTGTAATCATGTTTACACATAAGCAATCAAGTTTTATACTCTTGCACAATGTGCTTTCACTCTTAACAATTTCATTCCTGCACAACCCCTCCTTTTTTTTTCTTTCCTTCTTTCTTTTTTCCCTGTCCTTCCCTCTTTGTAAACTCTGGCACAATTCATGTAACAACCGTCTTGCTTAGCAACGGAAATTCTGGCTCCAACTGTGATCATGAGTTGAGGATCAGGTTGTCCTCGGCTTACAACAGTTCATTTAGTGACTGTTTGACGTTACAACAGCACTGAAAAAAGTGACTTAATTACATTTTTCACATTTAAAACAGTTGCAGCCCCCCCCCATGGTCACGTGATCAAATCTCAAACACTTGGTGACTGATTCATGTTTATGACGGCTGGTAATACCAGACGTGGTATTCTACCGGTTCGGACCGGTTCACCCCAACCGTTAGCAGAAATCGTGGCTGGCCACGCCCACCTGCCCTGGCTCTATGGCATCTCATTTGGGCCCCTTTTCCACCAAAAGTGCATGCACAGAAAGCTGTCGCATGCGCGGGGCTGGTACGTGCACAGAGATGACACGCCCAAGCAAAGCAAGCATGTCCGCACACATGCTCACATTTGCGAATCTGCAGGGAAGGTAAGAGTATACTACCTCTGCCTGGGTTCATGTGATCACCTTTTGCGACCTTCTGACAAGTCAACGGGGAAACTTGATTCACTCAACAACTACGTTAGTAACTTAACAGCCGCAGTGATTCGCTTAACAACTGTAGCGAGAAGTCATAAAATGGAGCAAAATTCACTTAGCAAATATTTCGCTTAGCAACAGAAATGGGGGGCTCAGTTGGGGTCATAAGTTGAGGGCTACCTATATCTGTGTACACCTAAGCTGGAGGAAGGATCTGTAAAAGAAACAAATTGCTGCTTATTTCACCTGTTCTTATTTTCTTACTGCGCTTCATTGTACGGAGAAATGAAATGCTTGTGAGATTTTCTGCCCAGTGGGTTGGCATGATTGGGTAGACAGCTTCCTGTTCGACATTTACATTATTTAGGCTCGTGTTGCACAAAGAGCGCCTCCAGTCACTGTACAGAACCGTGATGGTGAACCTATGGCATGCGTGCCAAAGGTGGCACGCAGAGCCATTTCTTAGGGCACGTGAGGCATTGCCCTGTCAGCTCCAGCGCACATGCACGCCTTGGCCAGCTGATTTTGGCAATCCAGAAGTCAAAAAATGGGCCAGAGGGCTTGCGGGGGTGGAGAGAGGCCATTTTCACCCTCCCCAGGCACCTAGAAAGCCTCTGGAGTCTGGGGAGCGCGAAAAACAGGTCCATTGTGCCATCATGCACCAAAACTGGGGGGTGGGGTGGGCAGGGGAGTTGCATGCATATGCACTGGGGGGGGGTTACGTGTGGTGATCCCCCATGCACTCCCCCCACTTTTGGCACGTGATGGCAAAAAGGTTAGCCATTACTGGTATAGAATCGTAGAATAACAGAGTTGGAAGGGAACTTGGAGGTTATCTAGTCCAGCCCCTTGCTCGAGCAGGAGAATGTATACCTGTGATGCCAAACCTATGGCACATGTGCCAGAGGTGGCAAACAGAGCCCTCTCTGTGGGCACATGCGCCATCGCCAGCTGCTCTTCTGGTTTCCGGCCAGCTGGTTTTCGCACATGCCAGAGACTGGAAGATGTGGCAGCTACTTGGTCTTCAAGTTTCCAGCACTCAGACATGCACGAAGACTAACTGGCTGGCCCACATGTGAACATCAGAAACATGAAGAACAGTTGGGTGGCATGCACATGCGTGCTGGCCAGCTGGTCTTCCACATGTGGTCTACGCATTCTAGTTTGGGCACTCAGTGCCGAAAAAAGTTCACCATCACTGATCTGTACCATGTCAGAAAAATGGCTGTTCACCAGTCTCTTCTTGAAAGCCTCCAGTGATGGAGTACCCACAACCTCTGAGGGCAAGGCTGTCATTGCGTTAATTGTTTGCTAGCTGAACTGAATAGTTACTGCGCAGGTCATAGGCCTTATCAGCAATGATTTACTGCACATGCTTCTTAACACGTTTCTTAATACATCACACATTCCAGAGACTTCTTTACTTTTATTCTTCTGTTCGTCTGCCAAGAAGGTGGACGACAATTGCTATTGCCAAAATGTAACAATTAGATAGATTTGTTTATTTCTTATTTTTATATTAAAGTTTGTTTTAATTAGAACATTTTATCGGGTCTTTTTTCGTTTTTTTCTGAAGATATACTTTTTAGGAAAGCCGACGGTCTACACCTCATTAGCTCAGGGTGAAATTTCCCCTGGCAAAGACATCCCACTGGTTGATTGTCCTCACTGTTAGGAAGTTTCCCCTTAATTCCAGGTTGCTTCTCTCCTTGATTAGTTTCAATCCATTGTTTCTTATCTTGCCCTCTGGTTGCTTTGAAATATAAGTTGACACCATCCCACCACACCCCTTCTGCGTGGCAGCCTCTCAAATACTGGAACGCAGCTATCCTGTCACACCTAGTCCTTCTTTTTTTACTAGACTAGACATACCCAATTCCCGCAATTGGAATGGAAGGAAGGAAAAAAACGCAATACCTCCATCAAACTGCCTTTTAAATTAAAAGCAAAGAAACAGAAAGGGATGGATTGCGCAGCAAATACATAACATATAGTTGAGCCATCAGTAATACGTTTAAATTTGATCTGTTGTTTGAAATATGCATCGTTTACCGAAATCTGGTTCTTCCTTGTTTGATTTAATACTTATTTCACATCTTTTCTCTTTGGTATTTTTCTGAGCCTGGTATTTTGTCTTTCCCATTCATAACGCCACAAAATCAATGATTTCAGGACACGGCCTTTGTATCATAATGAGTCTTTTGCATTTTTACTTGAACATCTGTACTTCTAAAAAAAAAAATAAGATCGGTATGGAATGGATTGCTTTTGAATACTAATTTGTTATTTCCTTGTGCCTATACATTTAAACAGTTCTAGTCAGACAATTACCATGTACTGGAAAATTATCCCTGTCTTTCACTCTTCTAAAGTTCAGTTGATTTATTGTCATTCTAGTGAGAGTATTTTTGTTCTTATTGAATGCAGAAGAAATTCTGTCTGTCAGCATTTCACAATTCTCTGAGATACATTTTAATTTTACTCGCTTTTGGTTTCAAGACACCCATTCCTAACTGCACCCACCTTTGGTATACATATTATGATTGATGCAGGAAATAATATTCCCCAAATATTGTGTCCTGTTGGCCCCTGGTCCCTCCAGGAGGAGGAGGTGGGGGCGCGGGACTCAGGGTCAGTATCAAGGCAACTTGAGAGCTCTGAGGGGGAAGAAGGAATGGAGCTGGCAGAGAGAGAGAGAGAGAGAGACAGAGATGGTGCCTGGGCCATCCATCAGCCCTCAGCTGGAGAGTCAACAGCCCCAGGTCTGGAGGTGGTTGACGAGGAAGAGGAGCAACAGCTGGGTCCAGTGCCTGACGCGCGGATGCACAGAAGGCAGAGGAGAGGAGAGCAATGGAAATCCATGGGCTGATCCTTGGGATGGAAGAGTCATCACTTCTAGCAAAGCCCCAACCTATCTCTGGGGATAAAAGGCAGGGGGGGAGATGAATAGATGTGGCAGACAACTATTTATCTTCTCTGCCAGACAGACGTTAGACTGCGGTGAAAGAGAAACTTTTTGACGGGGCTGTTGGCGCTCTTAATAAAGGAATCATTGCTTCAACTGCAGAGGGTTTGTCGTATTTTGGGAGCTGGGTCAGAACAAGGGGTGTTGCAAGAGGAATCCCCAAAAACCAAGATGGTGGATGCGACCGGATAATTAAACCCTGGGTTTTTTTTAACCTAAATGCCTACGCACGAGATAACCCTGCCTGAAAGCAGCAAGGAAATCCTTAGCTTTGTCTTACGCTCACCATAGCTTAAGCTCACCATAGCTTAACCGTAGCTCGTTTCTAAATTATATCTCAGATGAGAAGAGAAAAAAGGCCTTTCCAGAGCAAGAAAATATTTCAACAGGGCATCTTTTAGGCGAGTGATTTTCAAGGAGGTGAAAATAAGACTGCAGCCGAAACTGTTAAAAGCTTCTGTCTAGGGAACATGTAGGTTGCAGCCCATGCATAACACAGCCAGCCTGCCTGCCTGCCTGCCTCTGAGTTAGAATCAATATTTCCACTTGGGAGAAGTGTCCCTTTTTATCATGTAAGACATAGCGGGACAGCCACAAACCCTCTCTCATCTAAAGGCAGAAATGTTGGCCTCTTTAAAAGCAAAAGGAAAAATCAGGAAGCAAGGGGGGGGGGAGGAGGAGAAGGTGTGTATTGCCACAGGGATCAGCTAGGAGTGATTTCTCCATCCTCTGATTGAAGTAGACCGTCAAACAAGGAAGAATTTCCAGGTAAAATAAAAAAGAAGAAGTAATGGCTGTTTTATGAGTTCAGCGTGCCTGGCTAGAAACTGTACTCATTTTTTCCCTTTGTGTTGCTAAATACTACTATTTTTATGCACAAATATAGCTCGATGCTTAATGCCAGCTTTTATTCCTCCATATTCCAGATTGGGGAGGGGAAGAGGAAGGAAAGAAGGAAAGGACAGGAAAGGAAAGAAGGGAAAGAAAGGAAAGGAAATGAAAGAAGGGAAGAGAAGAGAAGGGAAGGAAAGGAAAGAAGGAAAGGTTCCTTCAGCCGCTTCCTTCTTTGTTTTTAAGAGGTGGAATATAGAATACAGAATAGTATTCTGTTGAAAGTTGAAAGAGACCTTGGAGGTCTTCTAGTCCAACCCCCTGCTCAAGCAGGGACCCTGCACTATTCCAGACAAATGGCTGATGAGTCTCTTCTTAAAAACCTCCAGCGATGGAGTACCCACAACTTCTGAGGCAAGCTGTTCCACTGATTAATTGTTCTCGCTGACAGGAAATTTCTCCTTAATTCTCAAGTGAGTGTGTTGATATTCTGTGTGACTTAAGAAGATTCCTGCTCAGCTTGAGGGCTTCCATCATTATAACTGTACTTCAGTGAGCAACAAAGGGGTAGTTATATAAGATGACCATCTCATAACACTTGATCTGCAGAAAATCATGCCATAACTTCAATCAGAGGCTGTTTGGGACAAACTCATCTTGCACTGGGTCCCAACATCCCACCTACATATCTGTCCCCAAATCATGCTCTTTGCTTACACTCAAAAGTACTTATCATAAAGGAAAATGACTCTGAATAGAAGATGATAATGCCAGACCAAAAAGTAGGAAGATCTGATTTCTATACTTTCCTCAAGAAATCTGAAACAATCTTTCTATCTTAAAGATAAATTCTTTATGGGGAAAAACACAGCCTTTTCTTTCTGGTAAATACAAGATATTTGCTACCTATTGTAAAAAAATGTCATTATATAATCAAGTGAGCCACTTCAAAGAAAAAGTGTTGATCCATTTATCTTTCTACTTACATTTTTTCTGTCTTTTCTGTACCTTTCGCTGTTTCTTGTTTTTCTTCTTTTCAATTTGCATTGTTTTTTTTTTTACCCTTGTAGCTATAATCTTTAATGAAACGTAAATGAAAAGAGCTCTTCTAATCTAAATAAAAGGAAAGGAATCCTTTGTTTCTTTGCAATTTCACAGAAATACAACTGCATCAAGTTTAACTTTCATGTTGTTTCATGCACACAAAGACTGCCATTGTGTTATGTTTGAAAAGAAAAATGTACTTTCTAGATTCTGAATAAAAATTGTAGGCAAGTGGGAGATACTTTCTCTCTTCAGTCTTCTCAAGGATAAAGGTGTTTTGGGGTTACAAAACATTAGTTGACCTTTCAGAGGATGGGTATGGAAGAGAATATCCTGGGTATTGTAGAAAGCCAGCACCCACCCACTTTCCTACAGAATGAAATATTTTGTAGAATATTAAAAAAGCAGGATAGAAAATTTCCCCTAAAGGAAAAAAAATGGGGGGTAATCTTAAGGGGGACAGAAACCAGCCCCAGGTTCCCTGCCCCAAGCAGAACTGAGGAGGTCAGCTTTTAGAAATGCAGATTTGGTGATCCATTCAGAAAGACTGGGTCAGACAGAAACTCCAGATAAGCAATTAAGCAAAACAAGATTAGCTCAGGCGAACACTTTAGGATTTGCATTTCCACTTTTGCCTATAGAGCCAGCCATGACCCCTACATGACCCCTTAGAAATAAAAAAGGTATAAAAACCGACCCTACTCTAACTCCATTTTGTCACCTGTCCCAGAGCTGCATTTCTGGGTTCTGTGATTCATCAATAAACTTTCTTTCCAATCAGCCTCCATGTTGTTTCCAGCATCTTTCTCCTGGATTGGAATTAAACCAGATGGATTTTCCTTCTCACAGGAAGGAAGGAGGCAGGTGTCCCTTTCCCCGCCTTGAGTGGAACAGCATTTTCCCAGGATGCTCTTGAGCTTAAAAGAATGCAGGGCTGGGAGAGAAGAATCATAGAGAATCATAAAAGCATAGGGCTACAAGGGACCTCAGTGTCCTCTTGCTTTTAATTTTCTTCCTCCCCTTCCTCTCAATAATCTGATATCATAATCAGGAGTGTCCACAGGGAGTCTGAATCTGCAAGATGTCAGACCTAAGTCCCATTATTTAATCATGACTCATGCCTGTCATCTTGCAGACTTTCTCCTCCACCCTCCTTCCCAATGGAATATCCTTGGTAATAATAATAATATTAGGAATATTGGTATTTTTACCATTTGACATATTTGCTTATTTTGCTTATTATTGTATAATAATGTATTTATGTTGCTATTTGTGAGCCAGTTAGAGTCCAAATGATTGGAGTGGCAAAAAAAAAAAACACTTTTCATAA